>NC_134955.1:42802755-43123755 GCF_965638725.1 Aptenodytes patagonicus | reverse complement strand
ACAGTTAAATCTAGTCATTTAATTTCCAGATACTGAAATATTTTTCCCATGAAATATTTGAAAATAAGCCAGAAATTGCGCAAGATCTACCTTTCTTTTCTTTAACTTTGTTCCCGTCTTCTAAGAATTCCCATATAATTCTTGGCAGAGATCAAGGTGCTATGTTTTAACCCTGTGATTCTTACACACCACTGATTGCTGCTTCTTTTCTATGCCTGCACAGATCAACATAATTTTTCAAGCTTGTAGTAGTAACACAGGCTTGGTGTTGGAAGCATTTTCTGTGTAGGAAAGCTCTTGCATCCAGGGATTCACCTCCTAACTAGTAAAAGTAGCATGAATTAGAGCTTCCTCCCTCAGAATTAAGAAATTTGTTCTGAATGGCTTATGTCCTCTGTTCTTACCCTATGAATATCAGCATGGTAACATTGCTTCCAGAGGACAAGGTTTTTTTCATTGAGAACTTCGGGATGAAGAGCGTGAGGGCCCAGATTCAGACAGCCCTAGGCCTCAGTTTTCAGAGACAGTTGGTCATTGGGAAACATAAGACTTGGGTGTCAATCAAGCTATATGAATCTGGTTCAAGGTTTCTAATTACTGTGATTTTTCTATGAACATTAAATCATTTCGTTAGCCTTTTCTATTTTATGAGTATATAAACTTCAGAATTTTAACATAAGGAAAGAAAACTGTATTCTCACCTCATAGCCAAAACTTAAATAACACCAGCCATGGAAATAGAAGAGATTACAGAAACTCAGATGTACTTAAAATTTCCAAATTAAAACTTGTCTGCATCTTCTTTGCTTTGACCTCTGGCCAGTTTTTCTACTATATTACTTCAGCTTTCTATGTACCCCCTTATCATCTTTCCTCACTTTCTTATTTCTCTCATTTTTGTGCATAGACAACTTTAGAATGAGGTCCTACCAATTTATTTTTTTTTAAGCTACACACATGAGTAACTTTAACAGAGTAGTTAGGATCTGGTACAAGATTCCTTCCTACCATGTGACAGAAGCTTTAATGATAATAAGCCAAAGAGGAACGCAGACAATTCTACTGCTCATTTGACCAATGCCAGAGACAAAGGGAGGATAATCTAGGGATTCAGCTACTTAGACCGTGGGACTCACTTTGAGAAACCTGGTCTACTAGGGGCTGAGGTGTCCACCTGTCAGAAAAGGGGAAGAGCATCTTCAGTCACAGGCTTGCCAAGCTGGTGAAGAGGGCTTTAAACTAGAGATGCTGGGGAGGGGAACCTCAATCCATCCCACTCCTACCAGTTTGATACCAGCGCCAGCAATAGATGCCAGAGCTGGAGAACGAACACAGGTCAGCAGGAGAGCACCTGAAGAACAGCACAAAGGAATTCCAGCCACTCTAGCCAGGGAGTCAGCTTCATTGGGAGCACAACTTAAATGCCTCTAGGCAAATGCACGTAGCATGGGGAATAAACAAGAGGAGTTAGAGACGTGCACATGCCTGCAGGGCTATGACCTTACTGGCCTCATGCAGACATGGTGGGATGGCTTCTATGACTGGAGCGTTGGAATGGAAGGATACAGGCTCCTTAGGAAGGACAGGCAGGGGAGACAAGTAGGGGCTGTCGCCCTCTATGTCAATGACCAGCTGGAGTGCATGGAGCTCCACCTGGAGATGGATGAGGAGCCAAAAGAGAGCTTATGCGTCAGGATTAAAGGGAGAGCAGGGGACATTATAGTGGGGGTCTGCTACAGGCCACCCGACCAGGAAGACCGAGTGGATGAGGCCCTCTATAGACACATAGGAGCAGCCTCACGCTCACAAGCCCTGGTCCTCATGGGGCACTTCAACCACCCCGATATCTGTTGGAGGGACAACAATGCAGGGCATAAGCAATCTGCGAGGTTCCTGGAAGGCCTTGATGGTAACTTCCTTCTCCAAGTGGTAGAGGAGCCAACGAGGAGAGGTGCTATGCTGGACCTTGTTCTCACCAACAAGGAGGGGCTGGTGGGGAATGTGAAGCTCAAGGGCAGGCTGGGCTGCAGTGACCATGAAATGGTGGAGTTCAAGACCCTGAGGGCACCGAGGAGGGTGCACAGCAAGCTCACTACCCCGGACTTCAGGAGAGCGGGCTTTGGCCTCTTCAGGGACCTGCTTGGTAGAGTACCATGGGATAAAGCCCTGGAGGGAAGAGGGGCCCAGGAAGGCTGGTTAATATTCAAGGATCACCTCCTCCAAGCTCAGGAGCGATGCATGCCAACAAAGAGGAAGTCAGGCAGAAACGCCAGGAGGCCTGCGTGGATGAACAAGGAGCTCCTGGACAAACTCAAACACAAAAAGGAAGCCTACAGAGGGTAGACGCAAGGACAGGTAGCCTGGGAGGAATACAGAGAAATTGTCCGAGCAGCCAGGGATCAGGTTAGGAAAGCTAAAGCCCTGATAGAATTAAATCTGGTGAGGGACGTCAAGGGCAACAAGAAAAGCTTCTATAGGTATGTTGGTGAGAAAAGGGACTCTAGGGAAAATGTGGGCCTTCTCCGGAGGGAAACGGGAGGCCTGGTTACCCGGGATACGGAGAAGGCTGACGTACTCAACGACTTTTTTGCCGCAGTCCTCACCGTCAAGTGCTCAAGCCACACTGCCCAAGTCGCAGAAGGCAAAGGCAAGGACTGAAGGGAGAATGAAGAACCGCCCACTGCAGGAGAAGATCAGGTTCGAGAGCATCTAAGGAACCTGAACGTGCACAAGTCCGTGGGACCTGATGAGATGCATCCGCAGGTCCTGAGGGAAGTGCCGGATGAAGTTGCTAAGCCACTATCCGTCATAGTTGAGAAGTCATGGCAGTCCAGCAAAGGTCTCACTGACTGGAAAAGGGGAAACATAACCCCCATTTTTAAAAAGGGAAAAAAGGAAGACCCAGGGAACTACAGGCCAGTCAGCCTCCCCTCTGTGCCCGGCAAGATCATGGAGCAGATCCTCCTGGACACTATGCTAAGGCACACGGAAAGTAAGGAGGTGATTGGTGACAGCCAACATGGCTTCACTAAGGACAAATCGTGCCTGACAAATTTGGTGGCCTTCTACGATGGGCTTACAGCGCTGGTGGGTAAGGGAAGAGCAACTGACGTCATCTACCTGGACTTGTGCAAAGCATTTGACGCTGTCCTGCATGACATCCTTGTCTCTAAATTGGAGAGACATGGATGTGACGGGATGTGACGGATGGACCACTCGGTGGATAAGGAATTGGCTGGATAGTCGCACTCAAAGAGTCGCAGTCAACGGCTCGATGTTCAAGTGGAGACCAGTGACGAGTGGCGTTCCTCAGGAGTCGGTATCGGGACCGGCACTGTTTAGTATCTTTGTTGGCAACATGGACAGTGGGATTGAGTGCACCCTCAGCAAGTTTGCAGATGACACCAAGCTGTGTGGTGTGGTCAACACGCTGGAGGGAAGGGATGCCATCCAGAGGGACCTTGACAGGCTTGAGAGGTGGGCCCATGCAAACCTCATGAAGGTCAACCAGGCCAAGTGCAAGGTCCTGCACGTGGGTCAGGGCAATCCCAAGCACAAATACAGGCTGGGCAGAGAAGGGATTGAGAGCAGCCCTGAGGAGAAGGACTTGGGGGCGTTGGTCGATGAGAAGCTCAACATGACCCGGCAATGTGCGCTTGCAGCCCAGAAAGCCAACCGTACCCTGGGCTGCATCAAAAGCAGCGTGGCCAGCAGGTCGAGGGAGGTGATTCTCCCCCTCTACTCTGCTCTTGCGAGATCCCACCTGGAGTACTGTGTTCAGCTCTGGGGCCCCCAACATAAGGAGGACATGGACCTGTTGGAGGAAGTCCAGAGGAGGGCCACAAAGATGATCAGAGGGCTGGAGCACCCTGATGAAGACAGGCTGAGAGAGTTGGGGTTGTTCAGTGGGGTTGTTCAGCCCGGAGAAGAGGAGGCTCCGGGGAGACCTTACAGCAGCCTTCCAATACCTGAAGGGGGCCTACAAGAAAGCTGGAGAGGGACTTTTTACAAGGGCATGTAGTGATAGGACAAGGGGTAATGGCTTTCAACTGAAAGAGGGTAGATTTAGATTAGATATAAGGAAGAAATTCTCCACTATGAGGGTGGTGAGGCACGGGAACAGGTTGCCCAGAGAAGTTGTGGATGCCCCATCCCTGGAAGTATTCAAGGCCAGGTTGGATGGGGCTTTGAGCAACCTGGTCTAGTGGAAGGTGTCCCTGCCCATGGCAGGAGGGTTGGAACTAGATGATCTTTAAGGTCCCTTCCAACCCAAACCATTCTATGATTCTATGATATGCATATCCCCAATCCTTACTGCAGTGTGCAATAGGGTATCTGAACAGAAAAGTAATAAGGCTCTAGCTGACTTGCACGTACGAGTCCCCTCTCATCAGAAAATTTAGGGTTGGCCTCTGCTGGGGGAACTCCTTCTAGCAAAACTGATAGTAATCTCATGTAACTAGAAGGACTAAAAGCCATTTCCAGGGCACTGGACTATTATGTAAACTAACCTGTACATCTAGTCTTTCTTTGGTTTGGGTTTGTTTTGGGTTTTTTTTTCCCCCCACTGCACTGATATTATAAAGCCGCACAGACTGCAGCAATTATCCATATTGATTATGCTACTTGGGTCTGATGTTTTACTGCATTTCATAAGCACATAGCTTGTGCATTTCATAAGCACATACTATGAAGTATGAATAGCTTTGAAAAAACACCTGCCCTGATGTTAAGATTATTACAGAAGTCCATCCAGTTAGTAGTTGGCTTATATCTACCTTAACATACATAGTTCTATCACTTTTTTTTTTTTAAAAAAAACTTTTCTGAAATTTAGTGTTGTTTACATAGAGATCATCAGGGACCTCTGTCTAGGAGACAAGATACACAGAACACTTGGACAGTTAATTCTTACATAGGAACCTAACTTCATATTGATTCAGTAAGAAGCTTAGCACCTGCTTACAAGTTAAGCAGGTGAATAGTTTTCTAAGTCTTGTCCTTGGTCCTTTACAACTAAAAACATCTGCAGCTGAGAAAGACTGTGAGGTGAAGCCCAAGGTCACAGAGCAGGTCAGTATCAGACAGAAGTGAAGTGAGGTCTTGAATTCCCAATCCTTGGTCCATCCCCTGCTAAAATGGTGAATGTCCTCAATCCTTCAACACATGTTCAGAAAATCCTTTCTGAATCTTTCTACATTTTTGCTATCAAGGATGTAGAGGGCAATGAAATTCAATAATTAATCATACAGCGTAGGGAGTGAGGTTGAGTACATTTTTGTATTCTTAAATTGTCGACTTTTAATTTTACTTTATATCCACTCGCATCTCCCATTATAAGCATAGTAAATAGGAGCATTTGGTGTATATCTCTGTTAGCATTTTGTATGGCGTTCATGTCTCATCTTATTTCTCTTGATACTTACCCAATCTCTTCAGACTCTTCATGTTAAACACAAATAATTTTTGTTGTTTCAGACTGGCTCTATTCTTCCTATATCTTTCTCACAGCGGTCAGAATTGAACACGTGATACCGTGACGTCATACCACCGATCTATATACCACAATACATTTGTTGTAATGCTCACACTATAGTATCATTAGATGCATTTTCAATACTATTTTCTACCCCATCCCTCAATATAGCTTAACATTTTGTTTGCTTTTATGTTTCATGTTACACACTAAAGCAAAGGTTTTCACTGAGCTGCCCACAGTGACATCCAGGCGTATTTCCTCTAGGTTATAGTTAATTTAGAACCCAGCAATGTGTATGAGTAGTTCAAATTGTTTTTTCCAATGTGCACTACGTTTCATCTGCCAGCAATGAATCATTTGCCATTATGCTGCCTGTTAGCTCAGTGAGGTGCCTCAGAAGTCCCTCACAGTTTCTTCTAATCTCTACAACACTAAGCAGAAGTGAGCTTCTTCCATATCTTATTCCCTTTTTAAAAGGCTCATAAATGTATTAAATTTTCCTCAAAAAAATTTCTAATGGGGGACATTTTCAGAAACCTTTAACAGTCAGAAATATCACACCATTTTTTCCCTCATTCCAATTAATATTTGATAACAAATTTCTAATAGAGTAGAAAGGCACCATTTTCAAGCATAGGAGTCATCCTTGTTTCTTCTATACATTTAAGTTCTAAGCAATATTTTTTATTTTCAAATAAATTGTGAATGTTTTATTGTATAGTGGACAAAAAAAAAAATCTTTTAAGTTAGTTTTACTCGTATTGTTACTGGGATAAGCACAGTTTTTATTTTTTAAATGCTTGGACCCTCATTTTGCCATTGTTTTGGCAGAGAATAGAATCAGTAGCAGAACCAGACCCATAGGGCTAAATGCAATCGTCAGTCCATAATCTAAGAGGTCTGTATAGGACTGTAGGTTTCATTCCCTGGTATCAGAATGGGGGGGGGGCGGAAACTGGCTGCTGATGCTGTAAGACCTGCCCCCACAGGTTGAAAGTCCATGTCCTCAGTGCCCCAGAATATACAGTATTTTTTGCTGGTGGATTCATGTAGTTACTACTTATCCATTTCCACTGACAGGATCTCCTAGGACAGCATGATGCGGGGAGGTCTTACGCAGAGCTCTGCAGAACACAGGAGCAAATATTTTTCCTACTGTATGTCAGTACTAAAGTTTTCCAAACCCCTCAGATGAGGGGATAGGATTTGTCCAGTTTAGCAGGTTTATCTCAATTTTTTTTTCTTTAAAAAAAAAATAATTACTAATTTGCCTCCAAAACCTTTATGAGAGCTTCATGCTGTCATTTTGATGTTTCTGTTTCAGGAACAAAAAGCAAACAAGTAAAATTCATAAGTAATATCTTGACACATGTATTCTATTCATTATAACAATTAAATTTACAGAGGTAGGGAATATGCTCCTGAGAATAAGCTTCCTGAAGTTTGACTTGGGCTGAAGCCAAAACATTTCAGGTTTAGTACTCAGGAGTATTATTTAGAAGATAAATTGCTTGCTATCAGATTTTGGGAAAGGTAGAATTAGCATCAAGTCTTGTTGCACAGCAATTCATTGGAGGGAACATACACCGTATTACTTGCTCATATTCACAATAATAATAAAAAAAACCCCTCTGGCTAAAGGAATTTAACTTTAATAAAATGTTTGGAAAATGCTGTTTGGGACTATTCCATGAAAGGAAAAGTGAGAAATACTCTCCACTTTATTTTTAGGTTAGCATGCTATTGCACTGCTTAAAAAAGATTTTGAGCACTATACAGTCCTATAAATCTCTCACCATTAAAACTGATTATTCCTATGACTGGGAGACCCCTATTATTGATCTTGAACTTCTGAGTGACAAGAACAGTTCTTGAACCACTGTGTGGCAATTCCTCACAAAATACACTCTCACAGAAAGATTATATTCAACTAAGACTGTGTTTACAAAGAAGCAACAGCAGCAGCAGCAGCAACATGGAAATATGCGCTACGTATTTTCCCTTTGCTTACTTGGAGCCTAAGTTTTTGCAGATGCTGAACCTATGCCTGTAGCACTACATGTGCAGAAATGCGCATGCACACCTTTCATATATGCACATCTGAATGGGAATTGACTCCTAAGGAACAAAAATTCTCCCTCCTGCTTTGCAAGTGCAATTTCTAGTATGTGTATGTAACTGATTTTTGTGCAACACTGTAAGCAACCATATCAACTTAGGTTTGTTTGCAGATAAGTGAATAGGGATATTATTCCTTGAAACTACACTATTGCACACATACTTATTCTTTAATATTGGGTTGAGCTGCATATATTGCATTATGTTACTTCATCCATGTTTAGAGCACAACATGTTTTGAATGACTTTTAAAAACAAACAACTAATGAGATCAGTCTAAAATTAATGAAAATAAGCCTGGAGTTTTACAGGAAACCATAGATGTCATTTAGCAGTCAAAAAAGATGATGTTCATATTAAGAAATAAATGGTCTTGGTAACTAGTGCCCAAATACACAAACTCCTCATTGCCTATTGCTGACTTGGACCTATTCTGTAAGGCATCTTTTTTTGACATACACTTCTTTGTGAACAACGAGTGAAAACATAAGGCAATCTAAATGTATTAATGGAGAGAAAACAGCTGGTGGCACTGAAAGCCTCAAGAGAATAATGCAGTAGAACTTTTTTTTATTTTTTTAAGAAGCATTTCAACTTGCTTAGAAGGGGAGAAGAATAAAAAAGTTTCCCAGCAGCGCCACCTGTTTATTTTATTTTTGATTCCCGGTTATCTGATTCTTATGAGCCCATTTAGGCATGTTTTAAGAGAGCTCTTAAAACAGTTTGGGTTTTTTGTTGTTGGTTGGGTTTTGTTTGGTTGGGTTTGGTGGGGGTTTCTTTGTTTTTTGGGTTTTTTTATTACTGCATCAATAAGTATGTCTTGGGTCCCTACATTACAATGATATGATTACATTTTGGAAATGCGGTGAGTTTTACACACCTTAAGTTCTCCAAATAAAGGTGACAGTAATGGTAAAACTCTAACACTATAAAGATCACTGGAAAATGTTCCAAACAGATATCACTTAACAAACGGATATTATTTCAGTAACATACTACTACATACTACTTAGTCTGACACCAGTGATTCACAACCACTCTTATGGTTCTTTGTATTATACAGACACCATTATTATACATCTCTCTCTCCTCAGATTCTGGTGATATAAGAAATCTAAGCTGGTAACAGCCAGAATGAATACATGAAGGAGCAATAGAAGAATTAGATTATTTATATAGTTAAGTATTGTTAAAATATATATATAAAGCAATATTCTCTCTTACTAATTTCATTGTAAACAGTTTCATAAATAAGTGAAATCCAGACAGTACATTTATCATTACAGGGTTTAGCATTGCTTAGTAAACTATATTATGTTGAAAGCCGATTTTTACTTCAATCATGATGCCAAAATTGCTACAGTCACATTTTTGTTTTGGGGAGAAGAATGGCAGAGGAATACTCCATTAAAAGACATTCATTTCATAACAGAAATCCGTGGATATCCTATTTCCTACCACAAAATTTTGGAAAAATGAATGCTTATCCAGCAGTTCATGCAGCTTCTTGATTTCAAAGCCAGTAAAGGCTATTAAAGTAATCTAGCTAACAGCACAATAGACTTCTTGGTGCAAGCATAAATACCCATTATATCTTCAATTCATCTTTGCTTTCAGTAATCCTCTGGTAAATCACACTCAAAAATAAATAAAAATCTTCAAAATGCTGATATTTCCTGAATCACTATTAGTTAGTAATCAGGAATGCAGAATGTATTTTCCTCTCTGTTTTGATTTTTTTCTTTTTAAGCAAAGGATTGGGTTTTGCTTAGTTTTGCAACAGCTTTAAAACATCTTAGTTAAAGAAACAGTCCCTTTCCTTTGAATGTATGCATCGTCCAGTATGTTTTTTTCCTTTTAAAATTCAAATGTTAGTAAAAAAAGAGATTGTACCATATTAGCCAGTGATAAAGTCAAAGAAAAATGTGTTTCCACTTAAAAATAGCATGAATAGTCTTCTGAAGTATTTGCTACATTTCTCCTCTTCCATAACAACATCAACTTTATCAGATCCATTTAGGAACAAAACTCCTGCATCTTCTCAGTGACGAATTATTCTGGCTGCATACATACCATACATGCTATTGAAAATGTTTAATAATTGAAGACCATGCACTTTCATGTAATTCATAATTAGAAGATGACTACAACTGCATTATTTAAAATCAAGCCTTTGTTATCAGCACCAGTTTTAGACAGAAGCTGAGAATCATTTGTGAGCTGTGGCAGACCCAGACTGTTCAAAGCAATTGCTGTTCAGCATGAAAGCTGCAATGGAGGTCACAGAACAGGTCAGGAGGAAAGATAGTGTATCGATTTCACACCAGGAATAGAGGCGAAGCGAGGGCCCACTGTTGCTGCATGTGATGTATTTCACTTCAGTTTAAGGCACATTTCATTCCAATTCAAGAGGGGGTGGGGAGCAAAGGGCAAGCGGATTTCACACTGAATCATGATGAATTCTGGACTCGTGTATTCCAGTAAATATCTCCTTCCTGACATTAAGTATTTCTATAGCAGAGTGAATACAATGGAAATTAGACTGCAACCACATAGCAGAAGAGGACTCTGGAAAAAAAAAGAAAAAAAACCCACGCCACCAAAAAAACCCAACTGTGTAAGATTAGGTCTATTGCCTCCCAGCTTAGTATATACAAATGCTACCTCAAAGCCGGAAAACTGTTATAGATGAAGTCTACTAATGAAACTGTACTTTGTTCCAATATTCATGCTGCTGAAGACAACTGTATACAATATTCTAATCTTTTATTAAACATCGTTAAGCCACATAAACCTAAGCCAAAAGTCTTCAAAAACTAAAGGACAGAAAGTCTGTTCACACAAACCTCCCAGCTATGCACACACACAAAGGCATGCTCAGTGCAAAGAAAATGCAACTCCTGACAAAGTATTTTAAAGGCATCAGTATAGTAAACATACAAAAAGGTGGTACACAACTGTATTTTGTTTCATTTTATTTTCAAACTGATATTCCAAATAACCCTGACTACTCCAGCAAAGGATATTAGTGACTATCCCTAACTGTTTTGTAGAACAGCGTTGATGATTATTCATATTTTGTCACCTAGTAGTAGTGGCCAGATTCCCCCCCCCCTTTTTTTTTATTTAAAAAAAAAAAAAAAAAATCAGTTCTGATGAGTAAAGCATTAAACATAGCTAGAGGGATATTTCTCAAGTTACTTGGATAACAGGCTAGCCTTGTTCAATTTTTTTTCCAACACCGGGAAACAGAATTTCCAGTACTTTTGCCCGGTATGTTGTAAAAGTGTCAACTCCTAAACTGTTAAGATCACATACGGGGTAATGGTAAAATGGTAAGACCTGTAAGGATAAAGTGCTCCTTCCCTCCCCCAGTGTTACTTTGCATAATTTGTTCTCTGAAAAACTGCTGTTCTTTTGAAATGCTCTGACTCTGCTATTCTGCTGGTGACAATATTTTACAGCTTTTCTAGATCTTTATACTGGCTCCATAACACTAGCAAAATAGCCAGACACTGACATATTTCAGAACAAAAGAGGACTGTATTTGAGACTGCACAGAGATTTCCTATTAAATTATTTATATTAGTTCACTTCCACGTCATTATTTCTTTTCAACTGTTCTAAGGCATCAATGTCAACTTCTTGAACCCTCTCATGAAAGCTTTGCTGTCATCAGGGTCTATTTCAGCATCCTTAATTCTGCATAAGGAATCAGTTACCCAGCAAGTTTCCAATCACAAAGGGCCAGATGCTCCTCTCTGCTACATGCTGGAGCTGGGCAGACGGGCCCCTCACTAAGACAGAGGAGGGCAAAAGGTGGCCGTGCAGTGTGTGTGTGTACTACTGGCCTGCCACAAAACAGCTGAGACTGCTGTGCATGAAGAGAAAAAAAATTTCGAACAGTGGCTGCGGTTAACAAACTGAAGTGATGGCAGAGATCAGCTACGCCATGCAGAATGATCCACAAGGAAATGTCGTTAACTTGCACTGCAAAATTCCATCATAGTTACCACATCTCAATAATTCTTCAACTTCCATAATGCTGTGCTGTAAAAGTATAGAAATCTTACACAGCCCTGAGTGAGGCTTCAATGGATTAGCACCTGCTGGCTACGGACAAAGTCAAAACCCACTAATGCTATTTGATCTACAGACTCCTGCTGACACCATGCATCATATGATCCTTATCTCCTCTGATATGTGGAGTATAGTTAAACCGCCTGTGATGGCTCCTCTCAGGAACATCCAAAAGCATTGTGGTGCTTGGGACTGTTTCCTAAAGACCATGAACTGTAGAGTAGCTGCAGACTCAGCTCCATGAGCAGAGGCCAAGAGGACAGACATTTCCCTAGCCTCACGGTGCTAGTATCCAGAGCTACCTCTTCCCATTAAGAAGGGACAATGTGAGCATCAAGACATTTTTATCTCACATCTGTTACTGGATTCCCAGACAGTACTGGTAGCCAAAATAAAGTCATTTTTCCATTTACAGTTGGATCGAGGATTGCTATTTTTTAATGGACAAGGACCTTAGCAAGAGAATAAATCATTAAGACAACAGTAGACTAAGCTATTTTAACATGCAGTTTTGCAAGCAGAGCTTGCAAGCCACCCATATGGAACAGACTGTAAATCCCAAATAGTTAAACAAAACCAAAACACAGTACTTCAACGTAGTCCACAGTGATTGCCTATCGTACACCAGGCCTAATTTCAATTCCAAGTCTAATCGGAAGTTCAGCGACCTCAGTGGCATGGGTCCCCACTGTTTTATACACTTCCACCCCCACACCCCCAAACACCAGCATAGCAGCTATGCTTATCTCAGACACACCAGCTGGCATACAGGGAAAGTGTACAGCTGCAGGACTTGCTTTCATTAGAGTTCAAGTTGAGCCCAAGGCTTGCACACACCACAGACAGGTTCATGCCATCCACTGCCACGGATATTCCTCAAGCAGGAAAGAATACGTCAGGTGACGTGGCACCACAGTGGGGATTCCTCAGAAACACAACAGCAACAGCTGTACCGGCTGCTACCACACGCTCCATGGCTGGGGAAACGTGTGGCAGGAGCACCAGTTGTACTATAAGCTGGAATGATTACTGTGGCTATGGGCTAGAGAGGCAGGAAGCTGTTGCATTCCCCAGAATTTCTAGATCCTGGATTTCTCAGTACAGGGACAAAGTTCTACCATTCCCCCAAAGTCCTCCATCATTAACTGACATGACCTGTGCTGTCCGAAAAAAAAAAAAAAAAGAGTTGATTAAAGATTCAAAGAAATTTGAAATCCGAGTATAGCTTTCTCTTCGAGAGTGTGAGGGATGGGAATGAGAAAGAAAAAAGATAGGCAAAGGGGCTTGGGTTAGGTTCAATTAGCAGTAAAGCATGCTCTGGAAAGGTGTGTGCATAAAATACAGGCCTCAGGGAATAATGGTGGTAAATAAACAAACTTCAAGAGTCTTTCTAACCTCTCATATATATATATATTTTCTTTTTTTTTTTTTTAATATTTACTGATTGCAAAAGGATCAGCCTTATACCCTTGCACTGAAAATTATAAATGGTCATATTGCTTGTGTGTTAATTAATACTAACCCCTCTCTGGATAACCAAAAAAAAAAAAAAAAAAGCAAGGGACAAAAAAACCCAAAAACCAAACAACAAGAAAAACCTCAAGCCTTTATGGACACAATATACATGCTTTTAAGCAAAGCGAGCCTGGCAGGTGGGTGTATTCCAAGTAAACTGCACTGCCGTTTACTTTCTATACGGAAACAACAACCTGAAAAAATGAAACTCAATCAAGCGCAAAGCATTAAATTGCATCTTCTACTTGTAAGATGCTTTTACCAAAACATTCAGCCACTTCAGCAACAATCTCATCCAAACTAAAATATTTGGAGTAAATGGTGTGAATAGAAACTTTCAGTTCTACACTAGACATTTTCACAGATTGACCTAAAACACAGTGAGCTTCTGCACAGTCGACTTAATCCCTAGAGAAGTAAACTTGCTAGAAGCATACCTTTACAACACTGTCTCTTAATCCATAGCACTTGCGATTTGCTTGGGGTTTGTGTAGTGGGGTTTTTTTGTTTGTTGTTTTTTAAAAACAAGGATACCAAAACCCAACAGATCTCAATTAGACAAAAAAGTAACAGTCACACAGATCTTTTGAGAATGAAAGAATTCCCCCCCAACCCCACTGCGACTAATACAAAAGGAGCAAACATACCCCCCTAAAAGCATAAACAACAAATGTATTTGGGAAATGTCCACAGATTTTTTTCATATGAACCATTTGCCCAAGCGAGAAAATCTCCAAAGATAACGCTTTTAAACCTCACAAATGTAACTCTTTCTGAAGAAGGGCAAAAATCAGTTTGGGTTATTTTTAATTACCTTTTTCAGCTTTATTGGGGTCTGTTTTTTTCCACTACCTTCCTAACCAGCATTCCATATTAAATCATAACAAGATAACAAGATTGTTGAAAAGTCAGCACTGAACATATTAAAAAAAAACAACCACCAAACAAAAACCCACAAAAAACAGCCACCAAGAAAACCTCCTCTGATTCACATGTAGGCAACTCAAGTCCTGAAAAGAACTGTGTGGCCTGACAGTTTGTACTTTCTGTGGAGGATTACTAAGGATTATATGTAATTAGCCATAATTGCACAGTCTTTTTCTCAGTTTAAAAAAGGAGGACAACCGATACGGATTCTTTCTGGTTTCTAATAACATTTTGTCCCCTGAATCTTAACAATAATTTCTAATTTTGCACTAAGAAAAACCATTACGAAAAACTTCTGGGATTTCCACTGAGTGCAAGTAGCAAGACTTAGTTCAGAACCGGTATCAGAACAACTGATCACAAAAGACAATGCTGTAATTGCTGTCTGCTTGCTTAATGATGACTTAAAATGAACTGGTTTTCTGTTAGAGCAAAACACTGATGGATTCAATGTTTCTGAAAAAGGACTGTAAGATAATGAATATTTTTAGTATTGTCATTTATTGAAAGCATAGAGGGTACTATTAGTCCTTCCAATTCTGAGGGAATGAACACTTTCGTATTGTGTAATTCAAGGATGAGAAAGTTGAGAACAATGAGTTTGAAAAGATATTTTAGGTCTTCTAGTTTTAGAAGAGGCATTTAAAAACAAATGCCTTTTTGGATGCCTTGGCACAAGAAAAAAAAAGCAAAGAAAAATCTGAAATGAAAGCAACATACTTTTTATGCTATATTAAAGAAAATAACGCTGGTTTAAAGAAAAAAGCAGCATATCTTTCACATTTTATGTCCTAAGTAGGTTTAAGTACTGCCTATTACTTGTCAAGAATTCAATAGCAAATAGAAACTTTCCAGGTTGACGTGCTGGGGCAAAGGAAGGTCATTCTTTAAAGCATTTGCTCCCTTGAGAGGAAAACCTGGAAGGATGCTGTTTGAGCAATTTATACCAGGCACAGCAAGTCATTAGATACCTGTGCTGCAAGTCTGCCATGATCCTGATTCCACAGCCATACGTGGTTACCATGGTGGGAACCAGTTCTAAAAGCCTGTAAGTCAAAGGAGCGCAGAGGTGTGTATTTTCTTCTCAATGTGCTGAGCGGTTATAGGCACTGTAAATCTTTCATGGAATAGCAAGAGAGCAGAAAAGAAAAGGGGCATTAGGCAGATGAACATCACATGTTATTGTTCAAAGAAGTAAATTTTCAATTTTGGAGGGGGAGACATGATTGTGGAGGGGAAAAAAAAATCAATTTGCAAGTAGGAAAACATTCTTTCTGGTTAGTGTTTTAAAGAGAATTTTTCTCCTGATTCAGTTTGACTTCAAAACAAAAACCAAACAAGAAGTAATCCCACAGCATCTGTAAATACTATACTGCTCATTTTCTCTTTAAAAATTTTGCTAGAGCAAAGAGATTCCTATTTTAAATAGCCAAAACAATACAATTCCTGAACTGTACTTTGTAAAGACTTCAAAACTCAGCATTTTCTGAAAATCCAGCCATCCAGGAAGAATACATGAGCTTGCAAATAACTCCCTTTTCCAGGAGAAGGTTATAAAAGGATGCAACAGATGTCTAGCTTTCAGATATATAGCAGCAATACACGATACAGATTTGCTTATATAGAACATGACTTTATTTCATTTATATGGGCACAATTTCAAGTCTAATACAGACCTACATGTCTAAAGAGGAACAGAAATGAGTCTATTAAGTGCATACCCCTGATATGCATGTCACATGTAGCACTATCTAATGCTTACTTTTATTTTCACTGTAGATTAGAAATGGCACAAAACCCAGAAGTGCTTTAGCCAACAACAACTGCGTATGGGCTAGTCCCACTCCTCCTTCTCTCAGTGCTTCAATGATCTAAGGTGATACACATTCCTCTACTTGCTGTCCCCAAGGTCAGCCCTGTCTCGGATGTCTCAGCCCAGGCAGACAACTTCTCATTTTAGCATGGACTGCTTCACTGGCCTGTTCAGAGTCCTTCCTATGCCTCTGAGCCACACAAAAGGAGAGCTAATCCTCAAGTTTCTGGCCAATTTTATCCTCCCCACACTTGCTGAATGCAGTTCGGTGTGTGTAGGTTTAATGTGTGTCTGAAAAAGAGAAAGCTCAGGAATATAATTATATGTGTGTGTATATATAAAATTATTATTTTTAACTCTCAAACTCCATTACAGAATCTTTACACTTATATACAAGCACAATGTAAGTGACTTACTATTTTACAGCCTTCTCAAAATACTCTGCTGTAACATCTGAATTTGTCCCTTTAGCTTAGGGAGCTATGTGAACATATTTAATATACTCAGAGGACATCCTGCATGTCTTGTAAATTTGCATATCCCGATTCTCACATATTTTTAACATTGGGAAATACATCAAGCTAAAACTCTATGGAAAAAAATCCCTTAAAAAGACAAAATTAAGCCACCAGACTCATTAATGCAAATAAGAGTAGAAAAATCAAGCAAGGACATCACCATCACCTGTACACTATCCAGTTAGCTTTGGCAATACCCTGTATTAGGCAAGAGATGTGCTACTGTATTTTAAAGGGGGTACAAGGCATTCCCCAATCTCACTGCTTCTTGACTTTCTTGAGCATTATTTAGCCAACCAGCAAAGCCTTTCTATACTCTACATTTACTTATCTCCATCCTAAAATTCCAAATAGGAAAGAAAACATACCATCCCTAGAAATCATAGTTTTCATTTATATCAAACATCGGCTCTATCTATGTATAACTATATATGCTTTTCACAATAGGAAAGCATGAATGCTTTTGTCCACGTGAAGACTATCTAATTACCTCTCTGACATCGAAGGGTCTTAAAATAAACCATATATGCGACCAGTTTAAACCCCAGGACACACACAAAGGAGAGCAAAGTACTCTGACAAAAAATGAGATTCTAACATATATATGAGCATTAAGATACTTTTATTAAATTTTCTGACAGAAAATTGCCTTTTAAAAAGCCACTGCATTTCTGTAGCTGTATTCTTGATCTATATGCATGGTCAAAGTTCCACTGAAACCAACAGCACAACACGTGCATTAAATGAGGACCCACAAAGTCATCATTTTGTTAAAAGTTAAAATTTACACCACAGTCCTAGCAACACATCATTCAGAGCTTCTTACTTCAAAAAAAACCTGGGAGCCTACCAGCACATAATGAACTTATCGCAACTTCCTCACAGGTCAGAGTATATGTTTTGCTTTTCTCTTTTTCCTAAGCACACCCATGGCCAGAAAATAATGTCTCTAGCATGTTTGTTACGAGGCGTCTACACATGTAGAAGCAGTAGGTATGCATATACATGCATGCACCTTTAAAGCATTATTATAAGGCTTCCTTTCCAGTATTATTAGCAGCTGCTTGCATATGTGTAACTTCTTGTCCAGAGTGACAGCTGTATTTTCGCCTGTTTTGACATTGAGTCTGATCTGGGTGAATAGCTCATATCCATTAAAGTGCTATTACAACACTGAATGACTGCCAGAATACTTCCTGATCAATTTTAAAAGCCAGCTAGCTGTCATCATCTAATCGCAACAGCAGAAAACAAATCTTTGGGGAATAAAACAAGATTTTAAAACATTTTTAAAAAGCAGGGTATTAAGTCTAAAACCTCCAAACTATTTAAATAAAAATCACAAGCTGCAGCAGTATCTAGGTAAAAATCTCTGCACTTTGAAAACCCATATACTTGTTAGTGACAAGCATTCTAACGTAGTCTCTAAATCTACCATTTCAACAATCTCTGGAGTTTGAACTCTTGCCATTACACAACTTAATAAAGCAGCACTGAAAACAGTCACCACAAAGTGTGATTGTGCTCACCATTAAATTAGTTCTATAAAATTTAAGAATTAATTCAGTCATCTTTCTGTCTTTGGTTGAATGGCTGAAACCCAATGTGCAGGTTCAATTCCTTACTTCTGAATAGCTTTACAATATGCATATTTTTAAGCTGCAGTACAAACAGCATTTCAGACTTTCATTTATCAAGCACACTTGAAAGGCTATATAACTCACAAAGACAGTTAAGACCACTTGAAGAGAAGGCACAGTTGGCACAAGGTTGGCACAGGTTTAAGAGGGCCTACAGCAATGCTGTATTTGTAATATAGCACATTACAAGAACCAAAAAATGGGTTGTAAGAAATGACATGTTCTATATGAAAGATGTCTAGCAAGTCAACCATGCAATGCCTACATGCACGCATAGTGACTAGTCAACGTATAGATTACTTTTTCATTTCTCCCCACTGCACTGTTTTCTCGCCAACACTGTGCAGCTCGCTGCTTTGCTATGTGGTCAGTCTGTTTTGATCAATGAAACAGAAAACACCAACCACCTGAATGAAATATTGCTGCATCAAAATATATTCATGAAACCAGCTCAAAGAAGTAGACCTACCATCTACTCCACAAATGCCCATAATTTGGTGCCAAAAATGACACTGTGCACCTGTCACTGGAAATATACCATGAATTAAAAGTTCTTTGAAGAGCTTCTCCTGTACCTCTAACCTGGAGCTGAAACAATATCAAACAAGCAAAAAAACCAAACCAAACCAAAACACACAACACCACACACACAAAACACCCAAAACCACCCCACGACAAAAAAAAAAACAAAAAACCAAAAAACAAAAAACACTCCCTCCCCCCCAAAAAAAAACAAAAACCACACACACAACAAAAAAAAACCCCAAAACCACAAAACAAAGCACCACCACCACAAGAACCAAAGCCCAACCAAGCTGGACTCAGCATATTCTTACACCAGGTAAGACTGTCAACATGCAGACTTACATCAAAATAACTGAGTAACAAAGTCCACTCTTCCAGTTCTGGTTCCCATATAAATGAACTCTATGCTTATGAAGTTATAAAACTTAATTAGAAGGACAGTTGCATTACTGCCTGCCAAAAATAATGCCATTTAACAGTTTACAATACAATAATCATTAAGAAATCTTGAAAGTGTTATCCTAGCCAGAATGTTCATGACATGAAACCTCTCTGTATGTAAAATGAGAAACTAGAGCATTAGAGAGGGTTCTGCAAACACAGGTACAATATATTTTATAGAAGAGTGATAATTCAGATCTGAAAATAAATGATGAAGAAGTTTGTGTAGAATGCATGTCATAAGACCTTACTAGATTTGCAGCATGTTAAAAAATGCAAACTGCAAATGAAGGAACTTTAACAGCAACTGCTGGATTTAAGGGACAACAAATGCATTTTCAGAGAAGCCAGTGACGACATACTTACAATTTAATAAAAGGAATCCCCCCACCTCAGACTTTGGTTCAACCCAAACCAAGTGGACAGAATCTAAGTGAAGAATTTCAAATTCATTAAAATAAAAATATAAATACAGTAAATTGTTCAGAGATACACTTAAAAAAAAAAAAACCAAACAACTTTGTTTTGTATATCGTAAACATTTGGTTGTAAAACTAATTTGTGTCTATGCCTCAGGTCTAGGAGGAGGCGTTCTGATATGAAGTACTAACTAGCATCATGTCAGCTCCATTAGAAGATATGACTACATTTTCCTGTTGTGGTTTATACATTTTGTAGAGAGGATCCTCATTTCCAAGTAGGTCCTCTGACTTTTATGAGAGTAGTAATAACCTAAAGCTGGAGAAAAACATTCTTCTATGACAAGTGGCTAGGAACCTTTCTGTTAATGTTTTAAAAAAAAATTACCTATTAATGTATTATATATTATTAATAGATCTCTAGCTAGCTTATATATTTTATACCATTTATAGGTCTACTTTTATTAATAAAATGTACATTGTTAAAGTTTAGCTTAGGAGGATAACGTGTTTATTAACTGTTGGTAATTCTGGATAATAGCACCACTGGTAAGTAGTGGCTGCATTAATAACTACAGTGGGAAAGGACTACTGGGAATCTGCATGTTTGCAAAAGGATTCTGTACAGCTAATATGTACAGATTGCTACAAAATACTGTCCATGGAAATATACATTGCCTTGTAACTTGACATCAACAATGCTGCCTATTAAAAAAACATTATAACATTTCCATAATTTAAGGGTTCTCAAGATCTTATTCTGTTAACGGCAAAAATTTCTGCAGCTACCTTCTTACAGTGCCAAAAACATAATGGGTTTTCTGTCAGTGTGATTGTACACTAGAAAAAGAGAAATCATAAAAACTAAGAGGCTGAAGAAAACTGATCCCCTTGCCTCACAGCAAGCCAAGCCACTACCAACCAGGATGGTACTACTATATAATAGAAATAAGATCTGGAACTCAGATTGAACTAGCTAAGTCAGCTAGTTAGGAGTTATCTATTTACTATTTAGGAAGGAAGGGCATGGACCACATCACAATGAACATCCCACTCCCAAATTGGCAGGTTCTCCAAAATGGATTGGCATGTTGCCACTACGTTTAATCTCAGCAGGAATACACAACAGGAGGAACAACATTACAAAAGACCAGAACAGGAAGGAGGGACAACAGGAGCCTACAAGCCTGCTCTTCTCTGATATTTGCAGAGGAAGGAGGTCGCCAATTAAGAGACACCTAAGTCACACGTGAATGACTTTTAAAAAAAAAAAAAAAGACAACAAACCTCCCCTCCACACGTGTCATCCAGCAGATAGGAATGGAGGGTGACATTTGACTCATGATGCTAAAACCTATCATGGTACTACTTGATACAAGTATCAAGTTACTATGAAACTAAATTTAGAGGTATTATAAAGACCATAAGAGTCATATATTTACTACCGTCTGCCAGAGGTGATTAAAGGCACAAAACAGTTATTGGAAAACCCATCTAAATGACTGGTTTAGCAATTTCATTGTTAGGAAAGCTTCATGATGTAATGCCCATCTTGCTCTCACAGGTATTGATCACGCACATATAACATTATATAATACAGCTAGTATACTATTAATGATGACAGTAGAGAGGACTTTGCTTTGTTTACGTCGTGTTACAGGAGAAGTTGCTCGTTACATCCAAACCTCAAGCCAAAAGAAAGGAGTAGAGAAATATATGCAATTCTGCAATAGTTTGGCTAATGGTCATTGCAAATATCATGCCAGGCTTCATACCAATTTTATTTTTTTCTTAAAAAAATGAGCTTGTCACACTGTTCATGAGGGAGATAACTGAGCCTTGGACTGCAAGTAAATCCACCAACACTAAAACCTCTCCCAGATGTGCAGCTGCTTTCTGCAGCACAGAGATATTTCTTAGCCTTTAAGCAATATGAAAATGAACTACCAACTGAAAAAAAATAGTTGTCATATGATACTTTACTGGTCTGAGGGAAAAAAAAAAAAATCAGTGGAGATTCAGGGGATTGCACATCCTAGCAGGGATCTTTCACCCTTCAACTTTCCAGCTCACAATCTGGTTGTTCTGGAATGGTGACCTATGCATCACCTATACAGGATCTGTGCCTGGGGGAGTCTGGGGGTCTTCATCATGCAGGTGCACAGCACAAAGACATGGCCCCCATTTCCTTCCCCAACCTCCATGTCTGTCACTCTTAAGCATATAGGATCTATGTCCTCAGCGTTATCTACTTGCAGGACAACTCTGTCATCCTAGTTTGAAGTAAAGGCCCACCTCTCCCTGCAGTGCTATTCCCTTACTCATTTCCCTCCTGACCCAATCCACCCACAGGGCACTGCTTCAGCTAAAGGCAAGACTATGAAGACAGAGACACAGCACAGCTGATGAAGCCAGGCACAACAGAGAACCCAACTGCTATCACAAATATCACAGGAATCACAGTGGCACCACATAGTTTTAGTACTGTTTGGTATCATGTGTTTTAGAATTACGCTTTTACAGTGGTTGTAGTCACTACAGTAACTCACCCCTGTCATTACACAGGAAAAATCTCCACCCATCGCTGTTTCACTAACAAGAACAATGTTAAAGCCCAACATACAACGACACTCATAAATGTGAACCGCAATTCACAAGAGGCTTGAATTCTCTTTTCTTGGGATTTTTTTCTATAGTGTGCGAGAGGAACAGAGATAAGTTGGATAGCAAGCATAAAATTATTAAGACTGACTTCAAGTCTGGTTTTGTCCTTCTGTACAGAACTTGAAGTATTTTCTTCTATTCTTCCAATTTTTTCCAGCAAGAAATAGAGATTTGCCACTGTACCAAAATGGGCCAACATCATTCTCCCTGTGTATCCTCTTATTGAAAATGCCTTAACTCACCTGTCACTCCAAATGCATATAAATTGATCAGGTCTCACAGAGCATTGTTCCAATACATTAGGAAAGAGGATACGACTGTAAACAGCTGGCAACACTAACATCCCTAGCAGCAGAAGGCAGAAAAACATTTTCACTAGCAATCTGAAAAAAAAAAGCTAACTTAAAAACCAGGTGGAGAACAGCTAGCACTTTGTACTGAAAGAAAGAGATATGTTCCAAAAGTGATGTCAGAGGCCATTTTTTAATTCAAGAGTAATGCTAACATTGTGTCTCAGCTCCCCAAAAATGGTTTTGACCTCCTAACGTTTACAACTGAAATGACTACCATGTGCAGATCTTTTTCTGAAACCTCCAGATTGCTTTTTGTCAATGATGGTCCATAGCTTTGATAAAGAAAAGATCACAGCAGGTCTGGTGGCCACGCTGGAGGCTGGCAGCCCAGCAGCTGAGAGCTCTCTGGCACTCCTACGGACTTCTGGTCAAACCTGACACAGAACAGATAGGAAGATATATGGAAGAATCAAAACAAGAGTTTGAGTTAGGATGTACGTACTTCCATATATGAGCTGATGTCTGTAGCTGTAAAGCCAATATCTTTTGATTAATCTGGTTTTGTTAGAACTGACAACTGAGGCTCAGATTTGTACCCAAAATTTTCTGTATTGGACAGCTGTAAGGCATTGCTATGTGAACTACGAATCACTCAATATGCTGCTATGTGACTTACCTCATGAATATTGTTAGATACGGTTATATGGATGTAACATTTCAACAGTACTGTAATTATGGGAGCACCCTACGTGTGGACTTGACATTTACCAAGATAATTCAGTTTCAGGAATACAAACCTATGAGGAAGCGGGATTATGACACAGTTAGCAGCTTTTAGCACAGGTACCTCATCTATTTCACATATGTTTTTCCCATTAAGCTATATATTACAAATACATTTAAAATGTTATTTACGTTTCAAAGACAAGGAGGTTAAAAAAAAAAATCTCAGATTTGTTAAACTTTCTTGTTCCCTGAAAAATCCTACTACACAGAATAAAGCACAACTCATAGCATATTATTTATTTACACATGAATTAAAGTTGGATGTTATCATGGAACAAAATAGGGAGGCAGTCTAGGCTCTCTCCATACTGAAGAGAAGTTTGAAAGACTTCCAGTTACTGAGAGAAAAAGTCTGTAAATGAAAGCCAACATTTCTAAATCTATATAGGTGGAGTTAACAACCTCCCTTTCTATCGCCAGTCTAACTAGAATTTGTGTGCCTGATCTGTCTCCATTACTGTTCACATCTCTCATGCTGGCCATCCAGTCTTTACATCAAATATTTAATTTCCCTTCTGCTCTGAGCGTTTAAGGTATTTGCATGGGTACTTCAAAAAGCCTATAAAGCAACATATGTGTTAGTAATTCAGGCCTCACTATCCCACTAATAACCACCTTTGGGTAAAAAAAAAAAAATTCAATAGCAGTTAACTCCTACTTCAGCACCAAAAAAGTCTAAATGTCTCTGTGGACTTCACCTGTTAGGGGAGGTGGGGGTGGGGGGGAGCAGGGAAGGAAGGACAGGAAAAAAAAAAAAGAAAAAAACGGAAAAAAAACTGTGCATGGTTCACATAATACTTCTGATATCTTGTAGCACATAACATGCAAAATGGTTTAACATCACTTCTAAAAATCTAGTGCCAAATTACCACTGCATCTATTTCAGAGCTCCTTTTATCGAGTCAGGTGTGGGTGAGTTTGTTGTTTCAACATGCCAAAGTTGCCAGCAGAGAGGATTATTAAGAGTGTATCAAGAGAGCATGGAGTAGGTGTTGACTCTTAAAAACAAGAACTGTAATGCTTCAAAAGCGCATTGTGAAGCTATGGGACCACGAAAAGTCCCTGCCCTCACAGCTCTCTGAACCTTAACACCTGAACATAACAGCTTAGCAAAGCAAGCACTGATGACAATCAGCACGGCACTCAAAACTCCCTGTTCTAAGTAATCAAAACTGGGTGTATAAATCCTTTGCAAAGTAACCAAAATAATCCATTTGACAGTGTCCCTTTAGCCACCGTGCCCTATAATTTCTGAGTTAGAAATGGTTGAGTTCATTACAAGTTAGAGTGGTTTTATTCAAAAGAAAAAACAAAGAAACAGAAAACCCTCATACCAAGTCTTCTCAAGCATCAAAGGTGCGTCCTTGCTGTAAATAAAATTTTGTATTTACAGCACTACAGTTTTGCAATAACCTGTTTACTTTGAGAAAAATCTATCTCTTGGGTACATAGAAGGTGAGATTTTCTTAATTGTCTCCAAAATGTTACATGTTTTAGTAACTGACATTCACTGTTAGGATAGATAAAAGCACAGTGAATCTTAGTGACACACAATTCCCATGTATGTGATATGCAGATGAAGAATATTTGTAGTAGTAAATAAACAAAATTACGAATAAAGTGTCAATCCTTTCATAATAAAAAGAATACGTTAACTCTGTGCACTCATAGCTTCAGACTGGATTGTTTTCTGTATCTTGTTTGTATCCTCTTAACTAATTCTTCAACCACACCAAAACAGGTATTAGTTACTTCTGAATGATCTTCTACAAAACTGAACTAAAAATGGAGCTAGACCAATGCTTACACAAGAAATGCAGCTTATTACATTTGTTGCACTCCAAATAAATATTGATTTCAATCTCAGAATGCTATGAAAGGGCTTGCATCAATTACACAGTACATCACAGTCATGATGCAAGTTACCTAATTCCAGTGATGCACACAGCGAATCAATCATTCACATCCACACACCTTGGTGAGCCAGAGCCACTACTACTTACCTTTATCTGAACTTTTAAATACCACATTCATTTTGGAGTGGCATTATAAAGGAAAAGGTTTACAATGAAAAAAATGTCAGCTAATCTGCCAAAAAACCTGTAGTAATTATAATTACCTCTATTCATGTCATGTGTGTTTTAATACATACACAAATGAGTAAAAGAGCCCTTAATGACAACAACATTATGAGGGGAGGTTTCCCTTTTGCATTATCTATTTATTCAACACAAAATTATTAGGCTATTGTGATAAAGCAGCTAGAGTACAATGACTTTCCTTTAATCACTAATTAAAATGCTGATTGCCTGTTGAGTGAGACGTGCAGTTATGGTCAAACACCAAGTCCTATTGTGTGATAACAGCTTGGGCTGGCCTTACAACTGGGTGGGGTTGAATCACTGCTAAGTAAACAAACCCTCTATGGCTGGAAAACACAATCGCTTCAGCTCAATAAAATCCTTAAGTAACTTTTAATTTTACAGCCTTAGACAAGCTAATATTGCAGAGCACAAAAGTTCAGAGATAAAGAGACCTACCAGGTGCTGGAATAAACAAGCAATTACACAGATTATAGAAGAGCAGTACTGGGTCTGTATGAATTAATTTATTCTGTGTACAAGCTGAGGTGGAAATTAATTTCATGGGGCCAAATTCAAAGGACCACTGGGACATTATTGGCTTCATCTATTCAACTTCTTAAGTATACTCAAATTACACCTCTGCAATCCCACTGATAGCAACCCAGTGCCGTTAGTGGGGTTTCACAGACATAGTCAGGAGAACCTGCACACTCGTATTTCTCTTACATCTTGATTTGTTGCAAAATAAATTAAGTAAAATAAGACCTATTTGTCGACAGTCCTGTATTCTGTGTAACCATTTAAACTGATACTACAAAAAAATATGCAAAATGCCACTGTTCACATTGGACACTATTTAACATGCGATGTTATGCTCCAGGCTTCAATGCTAAACAAGAAAAAAAAAAAAAACAAACAAAAGTGCACACACACACAAGGTGTAGGACAGGAGAAAACCAGCAACATGGTACTTGTCCTTTACAAAAAGGACAGAATTATTTTTCAAAAAGAGGGTAAATTATTTCTAATTAAAACCAAAATAATCTAATAACTGATTCTAGTATTATGATTTTAGTTACGTGAACTACTATTGTAGATCCCCAAGTAGCACTGCAGCATTTGGCACTTTTCAAAATAGGGGGAAAAAATGTTTCTTCTAACCATGGCTTACTGCTATTCTAAGAAATCAATTTAACCCATAAAGTTAACATGGCATAGAGGAAACAAACACGCATCATTTTTCATCAGTGAATTCATTCCTTTAAAAGGCCGAGTCTCATTGGTTACTAATTTAAGACAGCTCCATCACATAAATAAGAACGAACAAATTTGCTTTCTTCCAGTTCAACAAGTTTATTCTCTTAACAGAACAAATAATAATGTGCTGTTTAATGAATTAACCTTTATCACATTGCAAATAATCACATAAGTTCGGTGTGTTTTGGTTGGTTTTTTTTTTAATATACAGTATAAGAAATGATCTGGGCATATTATTGTTATAGTAATATGTGTACAATCACCTACTACTCATAACTTGTAGTTACAATTACAGAAACTTAAAATTAATGGTTTTTTTAAATTACTTTTACATGTGCACAACGCCACATAAGGGCAGAAAGAATGATTTTTCGTCTACAGCTGCAAACATTCTGTCTTCCACATCTTTTTCCTAGTCTCTTTTCTTCCAGTTGCTTTATATATACACACAGTCAAATCAACTTCCTCACAAGAATTACAGTATTTAAACAAAAAAATTTGACCACTCCACAACAACTCTTCACTTGCTGCCTCATTTCTCCACCTCACCCGTAAGAGCACCCATTTCACCTCTCTACAAGTCGTCGTCTTCTGCAAGTAAAAAGAGTATCTCTCACCCTTTTAACATTTTCCTTGCTTTTCTAGAATTTGTCTGTAGAAGACAGCAACTGAAAATAATTCCTTTATGTTTCTGTTTCAACTGTAGAAACGTGTTTGGTTTTTGGTTTTTTTCTTCCCTTTTACTTGAATGCAACTGAAACCAAAATGGTTGTTTTGTTTATATGCAGCTGCTATTTATATAATAATTCATCTCCCAAAAAGAGGAACCAAAAGTCTGTGTTCTGTTCAGTGTTTGGGAGTCTCATACAAGGGGCACAGGTGCAGGGAGCTCTCCTTCCCTACTGATGCTGTACAGAGAGGCCAGTGAACATGCTACATCTTGCAGACTGTCAGCACTAGGCATGTAGAAGTGAACGCGTCAGACTACCTCCCACACCCTATGACTATTATTACCAATTGCAACTATCACTGATGGCACTATGCTTCACTTCATTCTTTCCTCTCCAAATAAATACAACTACGGCCCTACTATTGTGTTGTGAGGCCAGTGTCAGGAAACTACAACTGATCTAACAGCCAGGATCCAGCCCACAGTGAGCAAAATCCATCAGCTACCCAAGTCAATGGCTGACCTAGTGCTCTGCTCTCACTGTCTCTGCCGAGCCACACCTCCTGTATCAGTGGGTATTCTATGTAATTAAAGATATAAAAGGACAGCATCAAAATCGGCTGTAGGGCAAATCATCAAAATATTGTCGTTTCTACAAAAAAGTTCAAATAAAGTTTTGTTTCTAGATTTCTGTAGACCATTTGGTGATCAAGCCACTGAGATATTTTACAAGAGGCACCACTAAAGTAAAGGAATCATCATAATTTTGAAAGACAAGGCAAATTCTGATGATAGCTATTGGTAGAAGTACTTCAGAATGATGGATAAAACAGCTCAGGCCCTAATCTTCCATTAAGACATACATCATTCTCTGAATCCCCGTCTATGTTTCTCAGGCTTTGCAGAAATAGAGGGAGTTGCGGAGGGTATCCGAGTGCAGGACTAGAATCTAGAGGCACGGGTCTAAGGTTTTTTACTTCATAAGCATTCAACAGAATTACAAAACTTGGTTTTATTCTACAAACCTCCCTTAAGCTTATAGCTCAAATTCTTTTAACCCTTCCACTTAACGCATTCAAATAACTTCCAGAGGTATCAGTTTCATAACCACTGAACAAATAGACTGGATGCAGTGACCTATCTTTCTCGACAGCACTGCTTCAGCTTTCTTTTGATCGCTATTACCCAGCTGTCATCAAAAAGCTGTCTCTTACTGCCTATAATACTCAGGTAGCTTGGCAAATACAAAAATTTGATTTTTAGAGGCATATTTATTATTGAGCACTCCACTTGCCAAAAAACACACCTTTCTTACATAAAGAAGAGACTTTATACACCAACAGCTATGCCCTAATCAGCCCTCTCAGTGGTTCAAAACTGAACTTGCAAAGAAATCCGCCCACATTTTATAAACTTGCTACATTTGCATTCTGTGACTTCCATCTAGCTTTGGTATATGCAGGCACCCAATTTTTAACCACAAAAATTCTAGTATCCTATCCAATACCATATTCAGATGTCTTAAAAAGAGGCAAATAGAGACAACAAGAGAAAACTGCTGATGAGGTACACTATTCACCTATCCAGTCTGTTCCAGGCACTCTCCAGTGATGCAAAGCTGAAGATTGATTAGCACTCTCACGGTGGTCAGCTTAAGAGATACAAAGAATACCAAAAGTCTAGGCAAATACATACGGATTCTCCACTGATAAACAGGGACATCATGCTATAGTTGCAAAGGACCACTTAAGATGGTCTAATTACAGCTGGAAAACTGGTATCCACTTAACTGGAAACATGAAGGAACAATGAGAAACACGAGGATGAGGTTAAAGAATGAACATACACATCATCGTGAAAAATCTTCCTAAAAGCCGAGTGTATTAGGCCATAGAACAGTCTTACTGGGTAGATGGCAGAAGCCCACTAGCTTTTGACTTCTATAACAGAACAAAGCAGAAGACTAGAAAATAAACTGTGGAGATTCACTGTATATGAGCAGAAAGATTGGATGATCTAACTGGTCTTCTCCACGTTTGAATTCCATGATTCAGTAGTCCTGAGCTTTATTTAATCTTTTCCAAAGCCTCACACAGTAGTAAACCAGAGAACCAATTTATATCTAATGGCAAATATTTGTAATTCAGTTCCAAAGATCTTTATAAATATTCACTTTCTCCCAAATCAAAACAGTTCTGTTTGTACCTACTCTAAATAATCTGACTGAGCACAAAATTTCATAAGACAAATATATTATATGCAAATAGAAAGCATATCAGAAGACAAATGTTCTAGCTAAACAGAAAGGAGCAGCAGATGCTCAGATGCAAGAGCAGCCTTTAGGACTTCATCATCTATCACCATTACAGAGAACAAGGGAAACACAGATAGAAGGATCCTCTAGCATCATCTCCCAAATCATGTTGTGCCGTAATTTGAAGAGAAGTCTTACAGAATTTTGCTTTGTGCAAAATAAACTTAAAGCCCAAACGCATGCCAAAACACACCCTTCTAGTACACAATCAGTTTACACTTACATGCTACACTGATGCCACGATATATATATATATATATATAAAGAGAACGTGATTACTGTATCAGCATTATAATGCTGATATGAAGATTACATACTTGTGAAGTATTATGAACAGAGTTAGTGTTTATGAGTCGGTTACATGTCAGTACGTAACTTAATGCTAACTTTATTAGCTGTTGAACAAAATGCAGATATGCACACCATATTTTCGTTTTATGAAAGGAATGTTTTTAATCAATAAAATAAGTACCATCTCATACTGGCTCATTACATGGACTGGGAAGCACATCTAAATCAGTTCAAGAAACTGTTGCCATTACTTGTACCCAAAAGAGATTTTGTTTGACCTTCCACAGTGTCCGAACATGCTCATATGTGACTGAGAAAAATGGATGTTGTGGTTTTCTTCCATTTCCTTGTCCTAGCTCAAGGTAACACATGGAACACTTTACCTGTCACATTTAAAGACAGTTACATCCCTCTCATTAGGATTTCCTTGATCAAAAAACCTCAAATTCTTTCACTTTTTCCTCTTAGACCAAGGTTTCTAGATCTCACATACTTATTCAAGACTCCTGTTTCACATCTCAGAATGATGATCCAATCTTTGGTTTTGTATTAACATGCCACACTAGCCTTGCATTCAGCTTGTTACCAACTGCCATCACCCCAAGATGCTTCTTCTCCTAGATCATCTTCTCACCAAGTATTTAAAATCTTTGCATCATAAAGTTTAGCACTTCCCTTTACTGAATTGTATATATTTTATTTCCTCAATTTATCAATATAATTTTGAATTCTATCCCTATGATTTAAAGTGCTCGCAGACCTTCCCTGCTGCAAGTAGCTCTAGGTAGCAAAGTACTTCCTATTCCTTCATCCAAGGCATCAGTGAAGACAAATGTTGTCAGACTGAGGTCAGTTCCTGAAGGTATCCCACCAACTCCCTCTACTTTGAAAATGTACTTATACTGCTTACTTTAGGACATGAGTTTGGCACCTACATTAGGACTCTAGGCTTTCCATCTGATTATGATTTTTCTCTCCGTCATCATCCCCACCCCCTTTATGGTAATTTCATCATGTTTATCACAGAACATCTGAAGAAAGAATGTCAACTAAGATATTTACTAAAAGCTACAATTTTACTAAAATGTATGTTAAAATCATGATGTATGATACACTTTGTTTCTCTACTACCTATAAAGTATGTTTATCCTATTACTGAAAAAATCGTGGGTTTGACACTATGTTCTTGAAAAAGTCATGTTGACTGTTACATATGTCTTTATTATCTTCCAGATGCTTATGAGCAATGTGTATTTTGCCAATAACTGAAGTTTGCTGACTGGTCTATTGTTGCGTGGGTCAGTAAGGTTTAAAGAGAAGCATGGCTGAGTGAGGAGACAGTATTCACAGAGACTTCCCTCAGGAAACAAATTAAATGCCTAAATGAGAATTTCCTATATGGAAGGCCACAGGAGCCCCCTGCCTTCACTAGGAGCCTTGAATCATCTCTAGTCGCTGTTTGAGGCCTAGAGTCCTAACTTAGGCATCTAACTCGTGTGCTGAGGTAAGCTGTGTGAGCACAGCTCTATACCTGCTAGTATGCTAGGAATCTCACCAGTTGTCCAAGCGTTTTCATAGATGATGCTGTCAGGTGTGTGAGCAGCCTGGCCAATTCTCAACTACTCTTGGATAAATACCATTAGTTATTAAAAAAAAAAAAAAAAAACAAAACCAAAAAAAACCCAAACCACCACACCACAACCCTACTTACCTAGGTTTTCTTTATTCCTTTATTTTTATATAAACACCCAAGTTTCTCACACTTTGCCATGGATGTTAGTAGTAAGACATGATGTCCATTAATACTTCTAGTGAAAACTAAGCAGTAAGAAGTTAACAGATTATTCTGAGAATGCCAAGGCATTTATCGGTCTCTTCCCTACTCACTAAGCAATGGGCAAGCCCTTTTCTCATTCTTCCCTTCTCAGTGCTTTGTCTCTTACTAGTTGAATTCCACTTTGTGCCAAAGTCTTTCAAATTTTATCTCCACTTGCCCATACCATTCTTTTATACTCATCCATAATAATTTGACCCAGTTTCAGCTTTTGGCAACATCGCTCAAGTTTTAGGTCACTGAAGAGCTTGTGTTTAGTTAAACTGGACTTGTGTTAAACTTCCTTTCTTTGTACTAGTAAAGTTAGTGTTTCAGCCCTTGTGAAATGTTTCTCTAAAGAACCGTCAACTGCCTTCGAGTCACTTCACCATGCTCCTGCTTCCTACAGAAAGCTACCTACCATTTCTCTGAGTTTACTCAAGTGCACTTTCTTGAAGCCTACTGTCTTTAATCATGGGATACATTATGTCTTCTGAAAGCAGCACAAACTCCTATCTGACAGCCAGAAAGGCGACAAGAAAATTAATTAATCAAAAAACTGAAAACTAGCCAACTGGTAGCCATGGAAATCCTAGAGATAGGCAAATAAGGCCAAGCAACTGGAGGAGTGACTTGAAAGGCTATACATTGCATACAGCCCCAATACTTTGGTCCTGGATTGCAGTAGTGGATTTTTGGATCTGTCAATTACATGGCTTTATGCAAATGAAGTTAATTTGACCCTAAAAGAGGTCGTATTTCCTTGGCACTAAGCATAAGTAATTACCATTAGTGTCAGTGGAAGTTATATGCACATGTTGAGAGGGGATTAAGCAGTTTACAAATGTTTACTTGTAAGGAAGGAAGACAGAAGAGGGACAAACATGCAGAAGTTCTTGGGAAGGTAACATATTTGGGAAAGTGCTCAGAATAGATTATCCTTATCCATAGTGTACTTCTTCACATGCAGCCATTTATTTTTCATATATTTCTGTTCCCAAGCTGCAGAAACTGAAAAGTGTTCACTTTAGTGGTTTACCAGCTTCACTTCTATGATATTCACATGTTTTTGTGTTTGCTTTTTACCAGTACTCTGGCAAACTGGTTTCCTGACAGAATTGTGTAAGGAAACAGGGAATTGCTTTGCCTACTGCAGAGTTTGTAACCACTAGCATTTGGGATACCCCATTTTAAAAGTTGTATCAATTCAACTGGGAATAAAAATGATCATGAACCCAACTGAAAGTGCTTAAATTTCACATCCCAACTAGTCTCACAAATAGCACCTCGCAAATCAGTAAGAAATAAATTTACTTAAATTGTGATTGAAACTTTTGAATAGCTAATATGTTTGGGAAAATGTTTACAGATAATTCATGATGAAAAAATCTGTTATCAATTAGTATTTGTTACTTATTGTCATTAGCTGCAAACAAATTAGCTGGTTCATAATAATACATTGTGTCATATGTCAGTAGCACACTAGATTAGATGGAGCACATTGCTGTGCAAACTTTTGAAACGCCTAAAATAAAAGTTTGACAAAAGTTTCCATTTACTAATGCTTTATATGTTAACAAATTATAAGACCAGTCGATTTTAACAGAATAGTATTGATGATGAGACAGGCAGAGAGAATATAGCAAAGCCTGGTAGGATACATTGCAAATACTAACTGAAACTAAATGCCTCCCACTGCTGTGGTTGTACCAGTAGTCCAGGATGCAACAGATTTTTGCATCATCTTTATCAGTGGGAAGCTGGCCAGATCTGCTTATCAGTGGATGGAAAGTAGAGACATGCCCTGCCAGTTTCCAGGCCCCTCCATCTCTGTTTTCATTTAGTTTCAACTTGGAGCGAGCTCTGCATCTGGCACACCTCTTCACCGTGCCAGAGGGCTCTAGCAGAACCCCACAACTAAGAAAGGTCTAAAGTCAGCTTAGACCTCCACATGCTATTGCTGCTTGTACTGTATTTAAATAAAAATAATTGTATTAAAATTTTTGAGTATAAGAAGTTAAATGTATATTTTGCTTATCTTTTCATAGGATTTCAGTTGTAAGTAAATATTAATATATCGTGACATTACAGAATTGCTTTTGTTACTAGAAATAAACTTCAAACTTAAAATCATTAATATATCCCAATTTACTGGAATATTAGTTTTTCCAATAACTTTGGCTAGTTTCCTCTATGCAAAACCCATTATGGAAAGAAAGAACACTGTCAAGTCTTTTCAGTAGAATGGAAAATCCTTTCTTTAAAGCCAGGACACTGTTAAGGTGTGTAAGACTAGTTAGGTTACTTGTTCGTATTAGAAATCAAATATTTGAAGATGCATACTTCTTTTAGGGAAGAAACACTAAGCTGGAACAACATTCTTATGTGCCAGAAGAAAGTGAATCTTTAAAATGTTTGTTACATTGCAAATGCCACTCTGGACTACACAGACAGAAAACATAGATCTCTGGAAACCGGATTAAAGGCCAAGGCCACAGCTTTATTGAAATACAGTAACTCACACTACAGTATTATCTGACAGCCAATAGTCCTTGCAGTGGTAAATAATGAGAGCCCAAGGCAAAACACCACATACACTGGACCCCAAAGAAATGCAGTCCAGCCCTAATGTCAAACTCGTAAGTCTACCAATACTGATGAGACTTGAACTCTTTTGTTTTGAGATACTAAAGATGGGGTAATACCTGTATATGGCAATAAAACTTTCCTTTGCAGTAACTCTTCCTTTCCCGTCTTCTTACTCCACATACCCAAAAAATTGGCGAAAGAAGGCTTCAACAACAAAAAAAAGGTGACAACCAGAAAAATCAAGAGTATTTGACTGTTCTCAACCAAATCTAGCCAGACAGACAGCCAGAGTACTGAACTCCTAGCATCTTTTCAAAGGTATTCAAGTAATTCTGTAACATCAGATAAGGTGTAAATTACTTGTTACTCGATTCAATTAATGTATAAAGTGCGTGTATAATTTGTCATTGGAACAACCTGTAAGTTTATACATGTGCTAACATATCTTGCTGAAGAAAATAACTTTGCTACTTGCTAATTTCTGACCTAATGCATCTGTATATCTTGAGCCAGCTTCACAAAATTACTTTAGTAATATTATACAATACAAGGTCAATATTACACTCCTGTACTTCAAGGGTTATAGATCCCTTTTATTGTGAATCAAAAAAAGGACTCATTCCTCACATCAAGTCTTTCCATTTCCAGCTCAATACTTAAAGTCAAGTCCATCAGTGCTGTTTTCCCACCTCCCAAGAGTATCACTCTGGAAGGAGAGGGAGCATTTTTAGCCTTTCTTCAAAAAAGCTACCTCTTATTCTAAACTTTTTATTAGTTTTGTAACTGAATAAGAAGCAGAACAAAAGAAAATTACAAAAAAAAATTTTGAAGTGTTATGTCCTCAGGCAACAATACTGGGAAGAGCTGATCTTGCCTGTAATTCATATTAGCTTGAACAAGATATTAACAAAATTGTGCTATATATCATGGGTTTTATTTGTCCATAGACAGGTGAACTGAGCAATGCTTCAGTCCAAACATACAAAAAGGGACAGACAAACTTGAAATCCACAAATAGGAGGAGCAGTCACTAAACTCTGCTCAAAATCTGCAAGTATAGGGTTCACTGCAACTGATACATCCTCCGATAACTGGGACCTTCCCACAGCCTCATGACTTACAGGCTCCTACTACATACCATTGTCTACTGAAATACATAGGCAAATAAAAGCGTGGCCATTCTCAGTCACACATCGGTAATAGACAAGTAGCTTTTTTCTCTACCTGAAAAATAATGGCTCATATCAATATATATGTGTTCTCAGTCGCACCGAAAACTTGCATAGCTCCTGCTCTTCCTCAGGAAGATCTACAACCTACTGCAATGTTATTAGAAACATTGTTATGAGAAACAAATTACCCTAAATTCTCTGAAAGTGGTCAGCTGTAATCAGCTAATATAACAAGGTCATAGGGCTCAGAAGGAAAGCACAGGAGAAAAAAAGTTTCGCTATTTCGAGTTAAAAAGTCTCCTTTCCATTAACTCTTGCACCAAGTCCCAAAGGCTACGTGGAAAGCAACAGGTTGCATTAGATTTCAATTGTTTCTCCCTGCTGGGTAAGTGCTACATGTAAATCCATGAAGTCTTTGGAGTCTGAAACCTCTGACTGAATGCTCAGCCAAAAAAGGTGATAGAACAAAGTGCCTACTAATCAACGCAAATCGTCCAGGAAGTGAGGCTTTGCTAATGAATTACGGCAATTAACTCTAGGGACTGGTCACTGTGCTGGCAGACTACTGCTTGCTCTGAGCAATAGGAGACAGATTAAACACACTTGTTCATATGCTTAACTCCCTGTTCCTACAGGTTTTGGACCAGTGTCTCATCTCCCTGGAACCAGAAACTCTGAGGTAGCATCAATGGCTAGACAGGCCCCTGGCAGTCAAGTTCAACACTTGACCAACAGTCTGTCTAGGATAGCATGAGAAATGTACTCATCAATTCCTGTCATCTAACTATAAAAGTAGTGATTCAATGTAAACGTATCACTCAGCTGGAGAGGTTAGCATCATTGTTATATCACATGATATTTATTTGACTCTAGCTAATTGCTGGAGGTCCTGGGTTAACAATGAGAAAAGGGCATAGGCTCATCCTACAGCTGAGATCACCATCCATACTGACAGTGCAAAGAGCTAAAGAAATATTATGATCAAAATATAGAGTTGGCAAATATGCAGTGGCACCTCAGCCCCATATCACCTTTAAATAATCCAAGTAGTACATACATGCTTAATTTTCCCTGCCCAATTCTTACCAGGCAATAAGGCAAACTGCCAACTAGCCAACTTAAATGAACAACAAAATAATAAAAAAATCTGAGAACAAGTTAAAAAAAAATACCCAAAGAGTCAGAGAACAGTAAAACAATTGTTCAAGTCCAAGTCTCAGGATGCTTCAGGTAAAAGAAAAAAAGCACTCCCCAGCCAATGAATGCTTGCCTCAGGTTATGAAAAGAGTATAGTGTCTTCTGTGCCTTACATGCAGACCACCTTGTAAATATGCTATTTATACTGCAGTGACCCAAGAAGCTGGGTCCTTTGTGGAAGAAGAGTGATGCAAGAAGTCCTAACATCACTTACAGCTGTGTGTGTACACACTAGAGAAGAAATGGTGCTGGAGATCCCAATGAGAACTGAGGGTGAATAGCACACAGTGAAATCCAGGTTTGCAGCCTCTTCTCAAGGAGAGAGGAGGCCATTTTTAACTCTGAAGCTCTTCACTTTGCCACCACTGTGGGCTATGACTGAGGCAGCTCAAATCCTGCCCCTCTGCTTGGGGCCCAGCTCTACCAGGAGCTCCAGCTTCGCTCTGAGAACTTGAGCTACGTGCCAGGCACAGGGCAAGGCTACCCTTGCACCTCTATCATCTACAGCTGAAGCTGTGCTGCAGACAGTTGATGAAAAACTCCAACTTCCCAGGGTGCCAGCTCACCTCTGCTCAAAAAAGTATTCAAAAAATGCTCAAGCTCATTTCCCTGGATTTGTGCATGGCACTTGATTACCCATGCTTTTCCCTTCCCTCCTGGTGGCTCTTCAACTCTCAGCATGTACATAGCAAGTGGCTTCTTCACCATTGTAAGCTGAAGGCACCGCTGCCACTGGCAGACCTCATTTAAACTCTGTAGCATGTGTACCGACTCTTCCATAAGCTGCTGCCGCCTTCTTCAGGCTAGCTGCTACAGGGTCATAAAGGTCACTAAGGCCAGACCAGTCACCAGGATCAATTTTCTCTTCACAGAGATGCAAGGAAGAAGGAGGAAAGAAGGAGAAACCCAGGGCAGGTGCACAGTCCCTGCAGTCTTAGCATCAGCAGCATCTACGGGGTCACAGCAGTCAATTGCCATGCAGGTGGGGATCCTTGGTTTTGGCTAAGATGCTATGCCTTTAAAACAGACAGCACAGTGTAATGGAAAATTTCTGTTCCAGTATTTTGCTGTTCCTGGTAAGAGGAATAACCCTTCAATCTTTTTGTAACTGCTATGAGGCTTACACAGAGGAAATCCTACTTGGATTTCTTTTAAACCAGAATAACCTGCCAAAATATTCAAGGGAAAGAGCTCATGATAGCGTTATATTCTTTTCTGAAAGCTTAATTTAGACAACTACCAGCAGATCCCTTCATGGACACAGCAAAATCTTAAACTCTCTCTATTTGACTGTGCTTGCCTAAGGCATTAAGTTCAATCCACCATGTCGCACCTCAGTAACTCGACACAGACTAGGAAATTCTTACAGTCAGCTTCCCCAAGGGATTTGTTAAGTTTCACATACATTTAGTTGTGCAGTTGGCCTGTTCAAATTGATAAACTTGTTGCTCAGTGCTTTCTGCTGCAGATTTTGTCACTAGGAAAAATAAATATGGGAGTGGGGGAAGGAAGGCTACTATGTTTCAGTAATAACCTTTTTTTTTTTTTTTTTTTTTAAATAATTACACATGCATTACCGTTCCTATTTCTTCTTGAGAGGCATTTATTTTGCAGAAGAGACAGGCAGATACTCTGGTGATAGGCACATTAAAAATGCCACAGATAGACAAGATGAATGTGATTAACGTGAAAAATGAATAGAGCAGACAGATACAAAAATACTATTCAATCCTATCAAACATAAAGGAATAAGTCACCACATGAATATCCTGTGTATCTGAACAATACACATATATAATATGCAGGTTACTAATAAAGACTTCAGTCTGGAAAAGCACTTAAACATTCCTATTTTTTAGTAGGTGAGCAGTGCATTGGAGTCAATGGGATTATTCACTGGATTAGAGTTAAAGCATATGTCTAAGTATTTTGTTGGTTGAAGGCTAATATGACCCACATGTAACTATTAGATTACTTTTATAATGTTATACTATAAACATCAGTATGACATGTTATTACAGGATAAAAGTGACTCCCCCCCCCCCCCCCCCCAACAACTGATGCTTATGGGTATAGGAATTACTAACCTATGGTATACAGCACAAAGCAAGCCAGTTCAACCCAGTATCTGCAACAGCTTTCGTCAGCATTGGCAGAAGATGAATGGAGCAGAAAGGCAGCAGGAAAGGGAGGCTGAAGAAATAAAAAGCAAGAGCAGCCTCCTTTCCAGAAGGGTAACTTTATGGACCTACAGCAAGCAGAAAGCCTACGGTGCTGGCAAAGAAAACCAGGCATGGTCACAGCATCGAAGAGAAGCGAGATGTGACGTGTCTTTTCCACACACAAATTAAAACTTTCTCTGTATCCTGCAGAGCTCCTCAATTACTTGTCATTACTATTGTGTGAGATAGAAAGCATTTAGTCCTCAGTGTGTAGCACAGATAGCACGTTAGCACACCAGACTCCTCTTTCAGCTATAGAGTCATGTATTTTGATGACAACCCAAAAAGAAGCAATTACTTTCTCCATCTTTCCTCAGATGCCTTTGTTATAAAATACAAAAAGCCTTATTATCAATCCCTGCACCTAAACTGCACAAGGATTTCCAGTGATGAGATGAATTTACAAAGATGATGCATTGCAATACCAAGGACAGAACCACGTAAACAAGTATCTCAGCTTCATAGTTCCGCAGTGATCAGTGGTCTGCAGTTTGTGTGATACTCTAACAGTCATAGGCTTACAAACACTATGTGGCTGTGCTTGTGGCCTATCAGAAGGCTGAAGATTTACAACTTCAGAACTGGGAATCACTGTCTTCTCTAAAGAAAATCAGAATGTCATCATAGGCTTTTTTTTTTAATATAATATGTTAAAAATATCAAGTTCATTTTGCAGTATATAAACTGAATTTCTTTAACAGCTAAAATAATGCCAACAGAAATATATACATATATTTTCAAAAAGAGGATAAATATCACCAAAGTTATAAAGACTTAACATAGCTAGGAGAAAAAAAATATATATGTATATTAAGGGTAAATCAGGACACAGACCCTAAAAGGTCAAGTGTTTAAAAAAAATAAATAAATCAAGATCTAGAAAGTATGTACATACAGTTTCATGGCAAGTTCTGAAGGAGAGACTACTTAAGGAGCAGGAGATGCAAACTGATATTTAGGTGCAATAGCATATGACTTAATCTTATTTTCAGATGCAGTTATAATACCTGTGTCAATAAGCAAAATCACATAAGTACAGACTAGAATCAGGCCTATCTTACCAAAAAAAAAAACCAACCCCACAACAAAACCCACCAAAAAAACCCAAAAAACCCCACTGTCAGTTTTGGGCCAGTGTTCTCTACTTTTCTAACTCATGCGGAAGGTCTCTTAGTAAGCAGACCAGGTTACAGAAGCTTTCATTCTGATTACCAGCACTTGCACCTGACCTGTGAAGAAATAGGACTTCATCTTCAGCTGACTCAGTGATTAGAACTTCACAGGCAATGAATAGCTAAAGTTAGGGCAGCTACACTTTCCTCACACTTGAACATAATGATTGTCAGCTCAAGAAAGAGAATCTATGCTAAAGGGAAAGGGAAATTTCCTCTTGCTGAAATGCAAAAGAGCCAAATAACAGCCCATCTGCAGTAACCTGTCTTTTGTAACTACACTACTGTATGTACTGCAATAAAGGTTTTATACCTACTCAAGTACATATTTATTTTTCATTGGGGAAAAATAATAATAAAAAAACCACAACACCTTTCCCCCCCCCCCAACTTGCTGTATTTCAAGATGCAAAGCTGTTTTACAGTTATAAATGACTGATAAAAGGAACAAACTTCTAAACATCTTGTTGGAATTACTTATTTGCCCTCATTTCACTTTAGAGAAAGATTTGCTTTATTCTGCCTGGAAGAATGAATGTATTGATAATAGCTTTGCCACCTAATATGAAACTTCTCTTCAAAAACGTATAAAATGTTATTTGCAAGGAATTTTTTTAAAATTTTTTCTTTCTGTGGACACAATGTTCAGCTTCTCTTTCAAATATTTGGATTGACTTACCAAGTAATCTAACTGACAGTGATAGCTTAGTTAAACATACAGTACACTTGGGAGATAAAGGGGATCTTCCTCAGAAAATTTAGTTGTCATTTATGCAATACATTTCATAAAGAGTTCTCTTAAGGTGCACGAGCCACCTTTTTGCAGGCAGAATGGGCTCTTCCACCAATATGCATGCAATGATTGAACAACCATGTAAAATGTACTTCACACACCTGGAAGATAAACTGTGGGAGCTCTCATTTGAAGAATAATACAGCACCTAGTTAATCCACTCAATCAAGCTATCTATAATTCTCATTTCAAGTCAGCTGTAGTTTATTGCTAAACTGAAGGTTTCTGTACTGTCCTAGTAAGAAGTAGTTGATTCTCCTGTCTGAGAACGTCACAGTTCTCAGACAAGTCTGTTCGCTATCTTTAGTTATGGTCAGAGCTTCAGCGATTCTTCACCTCTTTCAGAATGAGACAAGCGTAAAACAGAAAAATAGCATCTATACTACTTCTAAAGAGCTATGATCAAGTACAAGCCTTGATAACCAGGATTTTGAGTAAAGGTAAATTTCATTTTATCATAGTGAAATCCTGAATCACTGGTGGCCAATGAAAAACATGTTAATTAGTCAACATAGGAATGAAATAATTCCTACTGTATATGACCCAGTCCTGCAGTTCTTATCATTAGTCATAGTACTGACTTTTATGAAGCCTTTATTTGCTAGTAATTGGACTTCTCACACTGTAATTACAGACTGCATCTTGAGGCATTTATTTGCAGAATTGGGCCTTTACACCGCAAAATTCCTCTTGTTAAGGAACGTAATTTTTATCGAGTAGCACAAACTGCCTAACTTTCAAATAGGTGTTATTGGCATCTTGAATATTATTCAACTTTGGAAGGCAGAAATGCATTTTTGTCAATAATCACAATCACCAGGAGACAAACTAGACAGTGAATCCTCATCCCCTCCTAATTTATTCAATACTCTTTACTCCATACATCTCAGCTTTAATGTCAAATTAAAAATTCCTGCATGTGCTATATTCTGTAGCAGACGACTTCTGAGGAAGAAATTACAGTGTAATAAGACACAGTACCATTGTATTTTATGACAATTCATATGGTCAAAGCAAAGCACTACCCAAGTAATGTTTGTAGCATCTGTGTTAGGCAATGGGGCAAAATTCCACCAAGGAGGAAGCTGAGAGAAATAAAGCAGAGTGACCAAAGGTCATTTGGAACGAGTTGTAGCAGACTGAAGAGTAGAAGCCAAGAACAACAGACACCTTAATCCTGAATGCATTTTTTAGACCGACCATCTCTCTAGAAACATCCCCTAATAGCTCATAGTCAGCTCTGGGAGCCAGCAATTTGGAGCCAAATCTACTGGTAGAATCCAGCTGCTCTGCAACACATGCTCTGTATACAATGGCCCTAGTAATGACTTAATTGGGTAATCTTGCCTTGACTGGTTAACAGCTGATCCTACTGCACCACATATCCAGCCTAGAGCTTGTATGCTGTTGTCTTCTCTACTGCTTGTTGCACAAGAAAAATAGGGCCAGGCGTAGCCACTTCCTTTGCCACGCTGATATTTGATGCACTTTCTGACCCCTGCAGCTGTTTCCAATCTGACTGAAATTAGACCAGACAGCAAATTCTTCAGTGAAGTACAGGGTTACTGAACCAGCAGAGAAGCAAGAGCGCAAACGGAAACTAAAGCCATTTTTATGCACTGGCTCCATCCTCTATGCAATTGAGCTATAACCCATAAATTATGTTTACAGTTAAGCCATGAATTGATGCGGACCTCTTTCTGTACTTAGTTTTTGTCCACCTGTAAAATGGGAATAATAGTAGTGGACTATCTCCATCAGGAAAATAAAAAAGGGGTTTAATTTATTACCATTATTAGCATCACACTACAGTTCGGGTAGCATGGTGATACATTTAAGAATATATGTATACACATAAATCTACACAGCATGAAGTGGTCTGAAATCTCCAGATCTCCCTCCCACATATTTTAATGTGAACTAAGAAAATACAGAAATGAAATACCAGAATAAAAGTAGGTGTCATGAAGGAATTATGAAATTTTCTTCCCCCTTTTTTTTTAAAGTGTGCAGAGCAGGTGCAGCAAGTATCATTTCTCTCCTGCTGCTTGGCCCACCTGCTGTCTGCCTGATGGTGCTATCCTCACTACTTTAGTATTAATTTCCAAAATACAAAGTTAAAACAATATAATTTTTTTCTTTCTTTTTTCACCTCAAGTATATTCTAGGTATCTCCCCAAATAACTCTATGACTGTATCAAATGCAACTTCATTATTCATACAGATTATGGTAAAAAGAAAACAGACAGCAAAACTCTTCTATCCAAAATATTCTGTTGTGCAGATGTGACTTGCTGCAGAGTCCATACAGAGGACAGTATGTCCTCTTCCTCTGTTTTGCTTCTCATGCATTGTGATGCTTCCCATGCTGCAAGGTGCAAAAATGGGTGGTGTCTCATTTGGTCTGAGACATTGTGTGGATTCATTGAATAGGTACCCAGTGCAGAAGGGCTGACAACTCCAGCAATAAAAATCTCATGAGATGCATAATAAAAATAATAAAATAGTAATAATAACAATAAATTTCAAGGTATAAGTTTTCTTGGTTCTGAGCCTATAAGGTTTTCAGAGTCTCATTAAAGAAGGGCTAAAAGAAATACATAAGCACACAATGCTAGGGGATTTCAGGTAAAACATCAAGTCTCATTAACTCATAATTAGATTAGAGTTGGCAATATTGTAGCAATCCTTATCATGCAATTCTTTCTCTCCTGTTCCTCCCTTCTTCTTCCACAAGCTTTATAAAAACACACATACTCTTCCCATAAATGTTTACTCTATAGAACTGGGCAAACCTACATGGAAACTTGCATTTCTGAAAAAAATCTGTAATTCTCTGGTTCCCTTCAGTGCTGCAGCTCTGCCATTACTCAGGTTGTTGAACACCTCGGTTCAGCTCTCCCCCAGCTCACCTGGGCTCCTACTCCGAGGGTGCTGGGTAAGAAAGATCCAGAGCAGGCAGCTTGCTTGCAGGAGGGGATGCAAGTGCCTCCCTGCAGCTTACTGCTCTGACAGCCTTGCTTGCTCTCCTTTGAGCTAATTCTGCCACTCTGGGAATGTGTTCTCATTTTTCTGCTTAGATTACAGACTCTAGAGTGGTTTTAGTTTATTAAATAGAAATCTAAATTTAAGGGGAGTCATATGACCAACACTAAAACCTAGATGATACCTGCAGCATATGGCCAGTACCCACGTAACACAGCTGCACTGCAAGAAAGTCTCACTGATGACAGGGACTGGCAGCTCTCCCATCTTCCAGTCTTCCATGCCCCCAGTGAAGGATATGGCTGACATCTGTATTTGTGAAATTCCTGCTATCACACACTCTCAAAGCCAGGGTTTGGACCTCTATTCTGCCCTACAAATTCATGTAGATTTTCACAGCAATGCACCAATGTTTTGATATGAAAGCATTTACTATCTGATCATGTAAACTTAAGTTTTCCTTCTCACCTATGAACTGAAGTGCACCTTAAGCCTCCTTTTTCTCTGCAACAAGGAAAGAGATCCATTGATCTATAATGAGTAATTATTCATTAACACTACAAGCAGTAATTAAATTAATGTTTTCATGATTCTGGACAATGAGGCCCCTACATTTATAACTGATACAATTCTTAATTCAAAACAATTACTAGAATCACTACTGTTTATTATGTATACTTTGTTTAGAAGATATTTGCTTAAGCTTTACCTTTTTTATTTTCTTATTTTTAACACTCTTCCAATTCCTTCTTTGACTATCCCAAGTGCCAATGAAAATTATAGCATGCCAAAGAATAATGTAAAGGCTAGTGTCCAAGCAATAACGTATTTGTTATTGCTCAAGAAAAATAAACACTTTTATAAATGCATGAGTTGTGAGAATAATTAGTTTTTGTTATTAATACTATATGAAAAATAAATCGAAGTCAGACAAAATAAAGTAACAACTGACAATGAAAAAAACCCTGAGACTTTTTATAAAGAGCAAATACATTTCCTACAGCTTTTTCCTCTCTATAGTAGTCTTAACTTTTCTATATGTTTGTATTTTTATGTTCTGATTCCAAATGTTTCAGTCTTTACCTGTGACTACATGCATTCTATCACACGACAAAACAGCAGTTCTCTTTATTTTACTATGCTGTTACACACAGCATAATTTTATTATTTTAAACAAAACATTTCTACCAAGTCCAATAAATCAATGTTTCTTAAAGATAAAAGTTTGCAAAAACATGATCTGCTCTGTTTTCTCCCTTAACTGGCCTTCTGTTCCGCATTCATTTTAAATGTAATGTTATTTCAGTCAACCAATACTTTTAAGCATGCTGAATAGTGTGGAACATTCCTTTATTCTGATGTCATGCAGAAAGCATTTTTCTCAGAAGACATCTTTTGTAGTTGTAACCAAAAGGCAAAAGAAACTGGAGATCTCAAAGGGCGGGGGGGGAATGGCTTAACTCCTCAATCCTGTCACTTCTAAAACTATGTCAAAACCACACATATTTTTGGCAGTGACCTCTTAAAATAGTCCCTTATAAGCAAGTACTTCTTTGTCATTTTCAAGGTATCATACTTATTTTTACAGGTTTTGACTAAAAATTCCTTACATTATTGTACTGTATCACAGGGAAGTTCGCTATAGTTTCATGAAAGACGTTTTCATTTCTGACTGGCATCTTCTCAATAGCAGGGGGCCCAGGCACACCGCTCTCTTCCAGGCAAACCTTTCTGCTCTTAAACAGTACAGCATTCATAACTTACTTTCAGCACCGCAGGGCAGCTACACAGAAAAGCTTCTCCAACTTAATAGGTTACATCACAGAGAAGCCCACCATTTGGCCAAGGTGTAAAACAGAAATGCACCCCTCATTCACTTCTGCACCTTACAAAAATGAAATCTTATCTACCCCAAAGACCTGCATTTCCACGCTACAGCCTGGTCAAGGCTAGAATACTGCACTGTTACCAAATGTCGTATATTTTAGTGTGGTTATTATGTATCATCACTCCCAATTAAACACAGGAAAGGGAAAAATCAACTACAGAAGAAAGGAAACATGAAAAGTTCTCAACAGAATAAATACATGTACTGGCAGTAACTTTTGCTTCTGCAAATACTCTAAATTCTCACTGTGTGAAACTGTACTTTACGCAGAATGTGAATCTATCTTTACTACCTAGGCTATCTCACAGGTGTGGATATAAAGGAAAGGCATAATAAAGTAAAATTGCTTAAAAGTATCATCAGCATGATTCAGGAACAAGAACTCCTCTTACGAGAAGCAGAGCTTGGGAGTTATCCCAAGATAACTGATGAAATTATAATTAATAAAACTTTTATATCGTAATATGCTAGACTACTAGAGCATTCCACCAAGCTCCCATATTTTTCTGCATGAAACTACATTATGTTACACAAAAATAATTTTGAAAATATTGGAAAGTTTAAAAAAAAAATTGGAAATATATTTTAGATCATTCCACCCATAAAAAAAAAGAATAAACACCTCTAAATTTAACTACTTCTTTTCCAATGGTATTAAATATTTTGAGTCTAGCCCTGAAGAACTTCAAGACATTGAATCTTAGAACTGTGCCATCTCTCTGTATAGAAGAACTATAATTAGCCAAAGGCTTGTTCTTGCCATTTTGGGTGTCAGAAAATTTTAACTCTGGGACAGACAAAAAAAAGAGGATCGCTATATTTGGAGGAGGAAAAGAAAGCACTCTGCAAGTACTTTTAAAAATGCTATTTGTTTTAAAGATGGTTATGTACTCAGAATGCTAAACCCAGCCTTAACAAAGACATCATTGGACCAGAGAAAGTGTCAAATGTTATTCAGTATAGAAATATATACTACATATGCACAGATACATGTACATAGCCTGTTTGAACTGTGAAGTTCCAACTGTTATCACAGTTGCAAGTAACAACACATAATGTATATAAGCTTCCCTGTTCTGTAAATATAGAAATAGAGACACTTTCAGGTTGGGCATATTGGATGTTATTGGATGTTATTATTGGACTGAGATGTTGGTCATTTGTGTTTATATACATGTATTTATGTCACCTTACCACCCATAATAAACACATGCACATTTTTTTCCTGCATACCTACTAATTAGTACACTGGCTGCAACATATTGTGCCAAAAACATACCATGTTTCAAGTAGACAAATTCCATATAGTTCTCAAAAAACTGCTATGTTTGCCTGGGAGGGGGTTTTGTTGTTGTTGTTTTGGTTTGGTTTTTCCGTGGTTTTGTTTTTTGTTTATTTGGGCACCTAGATTCCACATACTATAGTCAATATTAAAAATCCTGCAGGTTTAACAGAAATGTTTACTCTGAAGAAACTACAAGCAACAACAATGGATGTAAATACTCAGTGTTGTGAACTGGGAGACTGAACAGGCACTGTGAACCTTTATTCTTTCCACAGAAATTAAAACAGGAGAAGCCTGGTTTCTATTATCTTTTCTGTAGAAATACCTCTGGAGCACGTTCTGCCAGAAGGTAGAACGTGGGACACCCTTGGCTTTTCACGTGTAATTTGGAACTGGGACCCAACTCGTGTGCTGTGGAAAGAAGGGAAACCTGCTCCCAACAGATCTTTAACAGTGTATCAAGGTGTGTCTATTACTTTAATCCACTTCTCCAAATGCACTTATGACAGGAAGAGATACAACTGTTACCACCACTTAAAAGGAAAAATATTAACAGATTTCTTTAAACATGGTACCATCTTATTACATTCTCTGAGAGTAATCATAATCGCTTTAATGGGAAAAAACGTTTTTCTACTTTTATTTTTCTTTTACAGAGCCAGCACAGCTATGGGAGAGTACACTGGATTCTGCTCTGGCTCATGCATCAGCAGAATTTGTAGCTAAGTTCCAGCTGTGGAGTCCTCATTGTTGGCAATCCATGAACCAGAAAGAACACAGCTAGACTTTCAAATTCCAGGTTGAGCTTGTGGCACTGGCAGTCAAGAAAAGCACCTTTTCACTTACTCCTTCTCCCCTTTGACTCTACAAAATAAATTAAATTATCCCAGGAAAGACAATCAGCTGCTTTATGATAATAGATTTTTGAAGTCTTTGCTCTAAGAAAGCAACAACAACATGCATTGAATACACAACATTAGCCTGTTGTCCACCATAAGTACTGTGCCATATGCTTATTAAAGAGCATTAAAGGAGAAAAAGTGGGACTTTTGAAAGGAAATCATGTTAAAATACTTCAGAGAAGCAGTCCAAAATCAAGGGGTTTAAATGTGAAAATAATGTAAGATTATCAACTGCAGGCAGGATTGCTGAACAGATGAAGGCTAATCAGGACAGTGTTTCTGCATGCTTCCTAACTACTGTTTTTGAGTTGCTGTGGAGGAAAAGAAAATCAAACAAAAGAAAACAACAAAAAAAATACTGTTCTGTCTTCTAGTTATTCAGCCTTCTTAAAATTATTATTTTCCTTCAAAATTTAAATACATTGTGTAATGCAGACATTTGAGACTAGAAGGGAATATACAGTACCAAGAAAGTTAAGCAATAATATTGTGTACTTACATGTTTTGGTAAGAAACACTATATATAATTTTAAGTGTTACAACTCACTAGAATGCACTAGCACTATACACAGAAGACGGCAAGTGTGTAAAGGAGAGAAAGACTGCTAGACGAACATAGACATGTAACTATGAAAAATACTGCAGAGCAGCTTTCATGCTCAGTGGAAAGACAATATTGAAAAGGCAGTTTACCTCCCACACCCTTTAAAAAAAAAAAAAAAGCATAGATTATGAACTATGTATTTTTGTTTCATGAAGTCTCTGGCATAAGCTCAATAATAGCAGTTGTCCCCAGCCTTAATGCTATGTAGCCACTTAAATGACAGCAGTAACACTTGACAGTGCAAGTTTTCCTTTATCTTCTTCTACAACTAGTCGCCCCTACAGTTTATCATTCTTTATATTTATAACATATCCACCAAAAGCAAAAATTCAATGTTGCTCATAATATTTTGAAAGAGATGAAGCTTCTCAAATGATAGGAACCTTGGGGCATTTCAAATTGAATGCATTTTTTAAAATCACTTTAAATTTCAACTATGGACTGTAGCTAGGCCTGCTAGCCTAAAGGTAATGCTCTGTATTACCATGCCACAGATCTGGGTTAGATTTCCAGCCTCTCTATAGCTTCCCAAGCTGGCACAACCTGGGGTGAGACTAGTACCTCTTCTTATCATGCAGACACAACTTCAGCCAATTAAGGAGCAGCACTGATAGGCTCTGAAGAGAATCCCATCTTCCTTACCAAGGAGGCTGTGTCTCTGAGCATAGCAAGAGGTTAAAAACAGGGTTGAAATGGAGTATATCCTCAGGGATCCATCAGGGACATGAAAGACAACCCAAGAAAGTATGTTATATGACAACAAAGACATCAAATAATTTTAGAGGAATAGCTGCCTTCTACCTCTACAAGTTTCCTGGGCACTTCCAGATGCATACTGTATCTTTTTCCCCTTCCATCACAAGATTTTTGTGTATTGCTCCTACGTGCTCTGAAACAGCTGCTACATTTCAGTCTAGATGGCTGGATTACAATGGTGGATTAAGTTATTCCCACGTAAAGGATCAATTATCAGGACCTTCTGTACCCAGTGAAAAACAAAAAACTACTCATAAGAGGGCATGTGCAGAAAGAAAGCAGCTGGGTTCAAGTGTTGCTACTTAGTCCTCATACCTCCAGTCCTGAAACTTCACACAGTCGTGTGCACTCAGCCATGGAAGGACATTCAAAATTTAATTTATATTTAGGAATGAAGGGTTCTGTTTCACTATTCCCAGGTACTATGTAAATATTCAAATTATTCTTGTTACAATGATAAATAATCTCTGTGGGTATATGTGTAGTATTTATAAGGAGATTCAAAGCCAATCCAGATACAGGAAAGAATTTCATACAGTTCTTGCCTGTTTTCTGAAGAGAAGCAAAGAAATCCTAAATTTGACCTGCTTGTTGTAAAGCATTTGGGGATCCTTTAGAAAGCAAGGTATCATCACACTATATGCTATTGTAAAGGCAATACTGTTACATGAGGCTCATGGTACAAGCTTTGTATCTGATGTCTTTAAAGCTTCATAGTGTGACCACTTGGCTTGAAATCTGACTTTCTCCATTAATGCAGTTATATACAAAAGAAAAATTACTTTCAGATTAAGGTAAGTGGCTGCAGAGTGATAGTGGGAGTAAAACCAGCATCTGTGGTCTTGTGCAAATCAGTATTAGTTCAAGACTGGACGTTGATAAATAAATGACTCAAAGGCTGCATACTTGCTGGAATATAGAAAAAGCCAAAAAGGCCAGTGCTAAAGTGCCTAAAAATTTGAAAGATATATAGTGCTAGAAATTAAATTGAAATACATTTTCTAAATACCTTCCGCAACATAAGTGGCCTGTATCTTCTTTCAAGACAGAGTATCAGTTTATTTCAAATTTAGAGATATTGGCCTTGATTCAAATTCATGGCAGTTATAGAAACCAATGTTCCATGGCTTGATTCAGGTGGCAAGCATTAAATCTTTTTCCTGCTGTCATGCAACAACAACTTTAATACAAATTAGCACTGCCAAACTCAGTTTCCTGAGCTCAGAAGTCCTTGATGCTACTCCCTGAATTTTATTCATACTTTCACACGGATTGTGCTCTGCTGAAATTGTTGTAGCTGACAAGAAACAAAAAACTACAATTTAATGACATTGGATTCAGTATTATAATTCATGACATTGTAGAAAATTTAACATGCAGCTCTTCATTATTTTTTTAACTGAGGTAAAGCTCAATCAAATCCACACAATGTTTGTTAGGTTTTTTTAACCTGTAAATTTGGTTTCTGTGAGTCAGATCTTCCCTTCAGACCAATTGTTTATGCTGAACCCAATCCTGCCAGTCAATAATAACTCACATTTTTCAAGCTACCGATTCAACTTTTACAACAGCCTTCTTGGAGTTCAAGACAAAATCATCCAAGCCTCAGAAAATACAAAACAACAAACCAAAAGCAAGAGGTTTTTTTCCAGTTTTCCTACTCACCAGGAATATACAATTAACTAAACTTGACACTCCAGACAACTCAGAATGAGATCCAGAGGGGAGATCTGAGTCAGAGAAAGCATATTTCCACTTAAGAAAGAACCCTCTGTTTCTCCGATCAGCCACTCCAGACTGATGGGCCCTTAATTACAGAGTTCCACAAAAAAGGGTGGGAATTGCCAATGAGTATCTAAGCCTCCTGGGTTTCCATGGCCATGCTCAAAAACCCCGGTAAAAATTTGCATTTCAAGGAACGCCCAGTTCCAATTCCTAGCGACTCCCATAGCAGTAAACCAAAATCCAAAACCACTTCCTAGCAAAATTTCTGCCAAACCAGTCAACTCCCTGTAACTTTAAAATGAAAAACTCATTCTATCTGAATTTAGACCTCATTTTAGAGCCAGTTATTCCTAAGTTTGTTTTCCTTTTTTATTGTTATTTTACCAATCATTTATAATCCAGGAGTACCCAAAGGCTAATCAAGCTCTAGGCTTTAGTGTGCTGGCAATAAAGAGGCATATAATGGTCAGTCCTGGTCAGAGGCTTACAATGTGTGAAGACAAAGGAAGCAAAGCAAACTAAAATAACATCCCTTTTCCTCCCCAAAATCCAACTCATCCAATGATGAGGATAACCTTGTTAGTTCTATGACTAACAGGATTTTCACTTATGATCTAAATTTAACCTTTGTTATTTTTGAATAACTGCACCCTTGCTATTTTCTAAGTGATCCTCTTTTAGAATTAATTTTTTTTAACTTCTTCATAAAAAAGGAAACAATCAATCAGTTTCTCAGCTACCTCTTTTTCTGCCTACCTGTAACTACCCTTGGCCAACTGCCTTGCAAGTGTGCATAAAGAAAGAAACACCAAAGTCAGCATATGGTGACATCCCTGAGGCTCTGAAGGCATGACATATATACCCTCATGGTGTTCTGGCTGGCCCTTCCTACTACTCGTACTCCTAGGGAATGCTGGTGCTTTTCTTAAGAAAAGGGGAAACTGTATTTATGATCCTCCTTAGACCAACATAGATAGGACCAGAGTCTTTCTGAAAGTTTCAACAAACCTGTCTTACTCTTCAAAAGCAAAGAGATCAAAAATAGTGATTAACATGTTCCAGCTAATATGAGTGAAGCTCACCTTATGAAAACACTTCAATTAAAATATCATTTCCTTTATGGTTTAAATATATGTATGTGGGTGGGTGGGTGTGGGTGGGTGGGTGTAATATATTGTTTACATATCAAGAGAAAGGAGGGATTAAATGGATTTTCTCCAACACAGTTTTGGTAAATAGCAATCCAAAGAGCTCAAAGAAAAACCTCAACACCCCAGAGTCTTTTGGAACTACCAAATTTTACACCACTATCAAATGATAACATTTTTAATAACTAATGTTAACAGTGAAATATGCTTACTCCGGATTTGTAGCTATTTGGCCAACAGTGCTAAAGTAAAGAGAATTTTGTGAAAACTCTGCTCTTAGCTAAAGGCCAGACAGGTAGAAAATAGGCTTTTCAAAGAGCACCATAGGCGTTTACAAAAAATAACAAAGAAAAGTAAGGAAAGCAATGGGTAAAAGTTCAAGGCATACTGTGCATTGATACAATTCTCTCTATATCTTACTACCTACCAAACATTTATCAGATGTCAGGAATAGAAAACCCATGTTTTTTAAGGCTCACATACTTATATGTGAATGCATATAATAGACTTCCAGTATCTGCCCACAATTTGGAATTACAGAAATGGCAGCATTACCTAGCTTTCATTGAAACCAAAGAACAGTCTCTTACTGATTTCACCTGTGATAGGTCCCAAGTGATGAAAAAACCCAGATGTCCTAAATGTAAGTGGCCAGCTTCTAAGAGGACCTGAGCATCTTATTGGCACTGACTTATTTTGGTGACTAATATCAAGACATTTTATAAAATTTTGGCTCTAGTACCTACACTAAGTGAAGGTTTTTGCATCTAAGGCATAAAACCATGTGTACAAATGGAGAGAAAATAATAGAAAAAGGAGAAGAGGAAAGTTGGAATGATTTTTGATGGGATTTCCTAGCTGCACTGCACATACTCAGCTGGATGCTCAGCTTGTGTAAACTGACACACAGCACTGGAGCCAATGGAGCCACAGTACTTAACACTAACTAATAATCTGGCTCTATCTACTGATGTCAAGACAAAAATAAGCACAAGCTTTCCCACCAAAGAGATTAAAATATAAAAGTGACACTAATGAATGTGACGGTGTTTGGGGAATTCCTGCATCTTTTGTGCAAATCAAAAGAAATTATGAAGGGACACAGAGGGTAATGGCAGAGCAATAATGCCTCATGTAACCTCACTGCTAAGAGATTCATAATGAAAATCTTCTCTAGCTGTGTGCATACTGCCCATGGTAATGTGTGCCTTTGCACTCCACAGAAATAGAGAAAAACTTACTGACAGGGGACTGTGAGCCCAAGATACAGCACTGAAAGAGGTACTTAAACCTATGAAGTATGCTGGACACCCTTTGAGAAATTCACATAAATTAGTGGTGGTATTATGGGACAGGCCAAACATGAATAACTAGCGATCAGCTGGATACTTAAGGATTAGAACAATTCAAGTTTCTTTCTTCATGAAAAATAAATTTTTTTTTAAAAAAAAAGCAAAACTCTTTAGTCAATGTAAATTAGTAATTTTTCAAAATCTATCCAAAGTCACGTGACACCTGAAGACGATGTACAACATGCAACGTGGACAGATTATGTTTTGGAAATCCCTACAAAAATACTTGCTAGCCTACCTGATAGTCCACTTTTTTACAGTTCTTCTTATGCCTATGATGTGAAAAGTATCTTGCTGTCCTAACCCTCAGAAATTACTCTCAATTTCTGTGAAGTAATGCAACTCATTTCACAGGCGCTATCTAGTAAACGCAACGACTACCCTGATAATTTATCAGAAGTAAAATGTATTGATATTATTACTCTTCAAGCCTAGTTAATAACATTAAACACATCAAAGCTACCACTGAAGGAGAGTTTTTAAGAAAGTTAGACTAAGAGTATGATCCAAAATCACTTGAAATCACTGACGGTCTTTCCATTGATTGATTTCTGTGAGCTTTGAAGCTGGCCTGAATTGGTCAGCAATGATGCTCCAAGATACATTACAAAGTAAAATTCAATTAGGAATGTACAAGTACGGAATTATTGTACCTCTGTCATGACAGAAGAAAGCCACCTCTTCAGTAATCTTTAGTATAGCTTCACAAAGCTCTGTTAATACTATACTGCTTGTCAGGGATTCTTTCTCCCTTTTTTGGTACACATTAATCTGAAGTATTTAAAGCGATCGTGGCATGGCCTTAACACAATAAGGGAATGTCCTCCACGACAAATGCCAGGTGCTCCTGCCAGCAGAGCGATTCCCTGACCCTAGGAGCTGGCAACATAGAACGTCTCAATCGGCTCAGAGGATGGCCAGCTTTCTGGGGAGGCGTTCAGTAACTTCCCTAGCCACAAGCAAAAATAAACTTGTGCCATGCACCTAAAGTAATAAAAAGAAAAGGCTAAACAGTGATGTAAAAATTATAAAATAAAGCCTTCTGCCTGCTTGCTTCTGAATGGTGAGGGTAAAACAGATCACCATTACAAGACAAACAGAAGTATACAAATTCCTTAAATTAAGGAAAATATTTAACACAAAGTTATATCCCAGGCCTGTTTTTTCTATATTTTGTAGCACTGCATTCATTTCATATTTTGTCTAGTTTTGCTTATTTAAATTTTAAATAAATATTAAATGGATGCTCTGTTCTTTGGATAACTTTATGTTCTGCCATACCGTATGTTGCCACTGAGCACTCATTCATTAAATATATCAGTGATACTGAAAATCTTTAATTGGGTAGGATCCCTGTACTTAGATATTGAATCGGAAGTAGAAATGTAAAGATCTGAAAGGCTGTGCCATGCATTCTACAACAGGCACATCATTTGTGCAGCATCAGCATACACTTAGCAGAGCACCAGTGCATGTTGAATGTTACTTTGTCTAAAAACACATAATGCAGAACTGGTTTTAAAATTCAACCTGCAGTATCTGCATATGGCATATATTGTTATTAGGCTTTAAATGTTCACATGTGAAATCCTGACACCCTTCACTATCCACTACTTAGGATCAGGTTTTCACATCTTGGAAGGAATTTACTGGTTTCTTTCAAAAGTACCCCTTTCTAGCAAAAATAAAGAACCCAGTCCAACTTCTGAAAACTGGATGAGGTTCTGCGTTACCATCATTTTCTTCTATGAAAAACACAACCCAAATGACATTTTATTGCTAGTGGACAACAATTAAAAAAATAGTAGTGATTGGGAAACCAAAGTCCCATTTTTCAAAACAGGCCCTTAAGCACCTACACATCTTTGTCCTTTTCAATGAGATTAAAGTTTGTGTACATAAATCATACCTGAAAATGAAACTTTAGGTCCTGAACCACTTTGGCTGTTTTGAAAATATTACCCTGTAACTTCAAATAATTGTTCAATAGAGAACATTGTTTATTTGTTTGCTTTAAAGTAGCATTTCTCTTAACTTAGCAATTTTAATAACATTTACTGGGACTTACTGAAGATTTTCACTTAAAACATATCTGCAAACCCAAGTTTCAATTTCTTACGCAACTTCAGCATTTGCTTTGTTCATACTAGCAAGTGAAATTGAAAGCAATACATTATCCAGCCTTAAGGGCTTGCTTCTCTTTCTCCTTTCAATTAATCTTGTCTCCCAGGAGTCCAGCATTAAAATAAAATAAAATATCAATACTATTCTTTTTTAATTTCTATGTGTTTAATTATAAGCAGCAATTAATCAATTTTTTTCAATTTCACTTCTTCTTGGGGGTATCTCACTGATAAACTGAAAATCAACACCAGTGTATTAATCAAATAATCACAAAACTTTGAGGCAAAAAAGTGTTCAACCCATCAAGACTGTAACCTAAAGCTAAGCAAATCCCATCTTTTTCTTGAATTATTGGTAGAACTAATTTATTTTTCCTAGAAAACATTTTCAGAATATATATTAAAGTTCAATAGCAGAGGGCCGATTTCTGTTTTCAATTACACTCTGCAACTTCATTAACACCAGTGGAATTGTTTGGCTATCACTAATGGCAAAAAATGACTCACAGTTTACACCTTTTTTTGCTGAGTACTTTCTATCAGAGAAAAGAGAGCTCACGACTAATCCACACTGATATTCCCAGTACGATCCTAAAGCCTGGAAAACGCAAATTTCAATCATTTTGACATTGTTGTTACTATTGAATCCACTTTAAATGGGAGAACACTAGATACTGCTGCTCTCTTCAACATTTTAGTATCAGCGGATCAAATCAAATCACTCTGGATAGGCTTGGATTTTGATCTATGCACAAGATTAGCTAAGAGTCACACAGATTTTCCCTCAAACCCCTTGGTTGGTAAGAATTTTCAGTATGTCTGACAAGCTGGCCTTCCCTAATGCTACTCCAATTATTTTTGTGAATATATATAAACGCCTTCTCTGACACTATGAGTATTTGACCTCATTTACATTAGAACTGCCATTAGATTTTTTTAGGTACTATTACAAATAAGAAATGAAAATATTCCAGGAGTTAATTTCAATTTCCAGGATAATTGTTATAATATTAACCTTTTTTTTTTTGTTTAATCTATTTAATTATTTCCACCCTTTTAATCAGTTCAGATAAATTAACTGACTTGACTGCAGCAATCTATTTACTTCTGCACAAGCAAAATGCTGCCCATCAACAGACATCCTGAAGTTTCTTCTCCTAATCTTTAAACTAGTATTTTCCACTGAAAGCTTTAAAAAGTTTTAGTATATTTCTGCTGCACAGCTAAGTTCTCAAAAACCATTTAGGTCTGATTTATATTAATTTACCTATATAAAACACATCTGCCAAATTATTTTACATCGTACAGTAGTAAATTCATCACTACAGCAGTAATGAACACCCTTCCAATAAGAAAAATCAGTGTAAATACTGACAACTCCATTACAGCACATTCTGCCAAATGCCTCTTCCCCACTCACAGAGTCACACCCTCTAAAAGAACCTTTGTGCTTCCTGGGAAGGGAATTATTTGCAATGGACTTACTACAACTTTTCTTTGCCATTGTTAATAGCTGGATCTCTTACACAAATACTGCTTTTATTTATATATGTATCTTTAGTATGTATAATATATATATTTATTTATCCATCGTAACTTATTTAGTCTTAACCAGAAAACCTGAATATGTATCTGAGTTGCAAGTTTTTTGAGAAATGAAAAACTTCACACTAAACACAAAACAATTGACAGGATTTGTTTATGTATGTTATAGCCATATTTTCCTAAATGTAGAACTTCAGTCTGCTTCATAAATTTCATCACCTTTACTTTGTAAAGAGGTAGCCAGTGAACTATTTTTTATAGATTCTTATTGATCAATAGTGATAATTTTATCTTTTTATCATTACTTTTCTAGCTCAGTTCTACACAAGTGGTATTACTTTACCAAAAGTTAACTCTATGTTATTTCAGAACTACATTTTCTTGATTAATTGTTTTGCTATCTTTATGGACAAATAATGATCCATAGTTCAATAAGAATTCAAATAAATAAAATAAATTAACACCTTACATGTGTCAGCAAAGCAGCTGATGACACTATCTTAAAAAATCTGATGTGCTAAAATGTACAGTGACAATTACTTTTTTTACTGAATCACACCATAGAGGTAAAAAGTCAATTCTAAGCATTCAAAATTCTATGGTTTTAAAGCTGCTGGCCGTATGCAAAAATGAGATTTTCTCTTGATTAAATACTCAAATTTAATCTCTCAAAATCCATTACTTTATACTAACAAAGAGTTTGCTAGAAAAAAAGTTTTTAAGAGCTCTCCAGAGACAATAAATTTCAAGTTTGACATAATTTCAAACACTGTTAAAAACGTATCTGTCAATATTTGATCTTAAAACAATCTCATTAAGAGAGGTGTATCTCAGGTATTATTACAAGGCACACTTTTTAATGTCTTATTACCACTTTATTAAGTGGTTTGTGCAGTGCCATTTTAATGATGACTCTATTGTTTCTTGCAGAAAGTTTCCAGCAGCTTGATAGTTTCCACATATTTTAAATACTATAAAACAGTTTCAGTGTTCTTTAAATCCGTACCACGATTTTTTAAAACACCTATTCTTTTGTTAAAGAAGGCCTCAGTTTAATGAGCTCTGTGCCATTGCCTGCAGCTACCATGTCATAGTTTCCAATAGGAAGTGCAAAGATCAACAACTCAGAGTATGTCTGATGATTATTATTATTATTATTATTAAATTAAGCCTACCTCCTCTGTCCAATGGTTCCAAGTTTATCAGTGAGAGAAGGATAAAATCTGATTCTATTGTGGTCAATGGGAATATTGCCATTGACTTCACCATCGCTAGTATTTGACTAAGGAAATCAATTAAAAATACCTTTTCAGACAAGGTATCTACATAGGTGAAACTGCATTATCATTTCAGTTCACTCTGTTGTGAAATAATTTTACAAATGAAATAAAACTAGTACTATATCGCATGCTGCCCTGCACGATACGCTTCTATTTCCAAACAGGGAGCTGGGCCTGTAATGTCTGACTGTAAGAGAGCTCAGGTTTCTCCCTCCAATTTAGAAGTCACGAAAAGCATGAAATCATAAAAAGCATGAAAGCATACCAATTTTCTTTTCTTTTTAAAGGTGCTTATTACAGCTTTTGATTATAGTATATTTTACCTTCCAAAGTGAAAAGTATCATCTATAAACCACCAACTGCTGGACATCAATGAGTGTTCAAGGCCTGGTCTCCCGTTTGCACTCTGTCCTGCTCCTGCTTCCTAGAGTAACTCCTGGTCAGCCACCCCCACCTTCTTCCGTCCAACTGCTTTGATGGAGAAAGAGGCAGTACTTTACAAATCCTGGACTCCATTTTTTTACAAATGAATACTTTTGTGATAAAACGTAGTAAGTCCAATCTTGCTTCCTGCCTTCACCTTCATTAAGAGAGCTTAGAGTATCCAATATTTGGACAGCAATCAAGTTCACCAAATCATTCAACTGACCTACAACCTTGTCCTTGTCCATGTCTTGGGTTTCTTACAAACAGGGAGAGCAATAAGTAGACCCCCACACTGGTCACTTAATGTGCCCCATCTTGTCACATAAAGAGATAGGCACACAGCCTCTGAGCTTTGACCTGAAGTGCATGTGCACTCTCACTGCATGGGCAGATATGCCTTTGTCATGATACACTGGATATATTTTGCTCATGGGATCAAGAGGAGAAGCAAGAAGTGTCCACACCATATACAGCCCTGAATAATTCCACCCAGAGGCTAAAAAGCTTTCCAGACAAAATGCTAGCCCCACTGACTAAGATTCCTTTCTTCCCTTCTGCAGATCAAAAGACCTTCCCTTTCTATCCTCAATCCAGCCATCAGGTTACAGGAATAAATTTTCAGTACATCTGATCTGGTCCTTCTACAAAAAGCTGTGCAGCTCTGGACAACTCTGTAATACTCCGTAATACTTTTACTTAGAAGAAGGTAACTCTTCACCTCAGGGATTCCATTTGAGATCCTCTGCTCCACAAATTAAGAAGTCCGGTCCCTTAGTAAACACTGTCTCTTCTTCATGAAGACATTTCCTTATTCACCAAGGTCAGCTTGCCCTGAGAATTTCTTTCTTTCTTTTCAGCCCTCTGTCCTCCCACACACAAGCACAGTGCTTCAACTCTAAGGACAGAAACAAGCACCAGACATGCAAGCAAGTGTTATAACATGTTTTAGGCTGAAAAGTGAAATCATATGACTGCAGAGTAAAACACTGCCTAATTATATGAGTAGTGGTCTTTCATGTTCTGCAGCCAGTGTAATCCTTTATGATACACTTCAAGAACAAAATGCTCCCCTTATAAATAATGTTTGAGACTCTATGCTGCCCATTTAAGCAGTAAGCATTTCTTCAGAAGCTTGCTGCTCCCACAGAACAAGGATTTCTTTTCCTGTAATAATACTGTTTCCAGGTCAATAACGGGCATCAACATGAGCTGCAACGCTGGTTGAAAAATCAGGCTTTGGAGTGCTGGATGTTCACAGGAGCTCTTTTTTAATGTCCAGAAGCAGTTGTTAAAAATTACTCATCCACTCCACTTTATTTTGCACATTTCTGTACTGCCAACGTGATGTAAAACACTCCTGCACCATGAAGGGAAATTTTAATATTTAATCCTATTTTTTACATTCTTGAAGCATCGCGTATCTCTTAAGAGTCACATCAGACATAGCTAACCCAAATGTCACTAGCTGCAACTTTCATGAGTTTTTAAGTTATTTGCAGTTTTCTCATGTACCCACTTCTTACGGAAGTGAAACTTCCTTCTGTTAATTGTCCATTTCCAGCATCTCCTTTACCAAGATCCAGTGTCAGTGGACCTCTGAGAAATTCTCACTTACGTCAAATTATCTATCACCTGCAATATACAACTGAATTCCTTGGTTTCTTCCAGAACACCTAGGAATATACATGTAGTAAATATAAATAAAATCTCAAGTGGCAGGAGACCTATTGATGCTCAAGGCACAGCTTATGAGCAATTAAAAAAAAAATGCAGACACTTATTTCAGCCTGAACCATTGATAATGAATGTCTGTAGCATGCTTCCATTTCTGATTAATCCTGTCCACAATGTTAAGTATAAGAAGAACAAACAGAATTCCACAGTTCCCAAATAGTTTTGCATCATTTTGGATATAAAACAAGACTCCTGATTAGTAACTTCCTGGGATTTTTTCCCTCTAGAAAATAACTGATGCTCATTACCTATGGACTGTGCTACAGCCATAATCTTAGTATCTATTATGATCCCCAACATTTTAAAATAATCTGATTCAATCTTTCTGTCCTAGATGTTGACTCCCACTGTTTCATTGCAGGTGAATTTCTATCCCTTAAATTCAATATACAATTTCTGAATCACAATATTCAGTGTCACGTATAACAAACTTGATCACAACTGAAGATCAACCATCTGCTGTGGTGTATCCTTTAATCAGGGTTTGTTCAGCCACCAAAAATCACTGCTGTTACTGACCTGCCCTTAACATTTTTCTTGCAAAGTTCATATTCAAATTGACTATATTCCACTAACATCCATAAAATTAGTGTTTCCTATTGGAAGGCTCTACAATTTTAGAGTTGGTCTACTCGACAAGAAACCTCAGATCTCAGGACTGTGGTGGACTTTATCAGTGTGCAGCCTTGCAGCGAAGAAGGCCAACTGCATACTGAGCTATATTAACTAGACTGTATGCAGCAGGTGCCCCCCTCTTTCCAACACTTGTAAGATTGCATCAGGAGTACTGAGTCGAGTTTGGGGCTCTCCAGTACAAGAAATACAGGGACATACTGGAGCAAGCCACTGCAGAAAGCCACCAAGATACATAGAGGACTGCACTACATAATGCACCAGGAGAGGCTGAGAGAACAGGGCTTGTTCAGCCCTAAGAACAGCAGGTGAAAGAGAGCTCTCATTTCTGTCTACAGCTATCTAGTGGAATGTTACAAAGCAGATGGAGCCAGACCCTTCGCAGAGGTGTGCAGCTGTAGGACAAGAGGCAAAGACACAACCTGGAACACAGGAACCTCCAATTAAATATTAGGAAAACTTTTTTGTCATGAAGTGGTCAAACACTACAAGCTGGTCAGGGATGTTGTGGAATCTCCATCCATGGAGATACTCAAAACCTAACTGGACACAGTTCTGGACAACCTGCTCTAGCTGACCCAGCTTCAGCAGGGGGGATTCGACTAGAGGTCCCTGCCAGCCTCAGCTATTTTGTGATTTGAAGCAAGTCATAGCCTAAGCCTCTCATGACATCATATGGTAAACCCAGGCCCTGTTCAAGACTGTGATACACATTCAAACCTGAAAATAAATCAGGGTGTTTCCTCCTCTTCCAAATATGCTGTGGAACAAATCAAGCTTCCTTTCACTCTCCTTCCAAAACACTCCTTTAGGCTTCTCAGTTGTATTTGCTCATTCAGAAGTCTACACAGTGATGTTAGTACAATGTTCTTCTACAACACCAGCACCATTTTCCCTCTCAAGGTCCTAGGAAATGTGGCCATCCGAGTTTCAATTTCTTCTCATGGAACTCTGCAAATCTCTCCTCCTGATTCTGCTTATCAGATCTTCGTCAGACAATCAGGTATGGATATCAACCTTCTGATGAACAGCATTCCACAATCAATTTCTTTTTCCCCTCCCCTTCCTTAAACAAATCAACATGAGAGGAATTATTTCAAGCTAGAGGAACTTACGAAGTGCAAACTGTATACCTGCTGCTACCTCAATAAATCTGAAGCCTTTCTAATAGTGCCAAGTCTACACTGATATAACAGCAAAATGTGACTTCAAATACTTCTGTATATAATTAATTAAATTTACACACATGATAACCTATCTCTGCTAGTATGCAAACTTACATATTTATGAAAACAGTTATTATGAATCAGTTCTTTCTCCAAAAATGACACAAATACAGGAATTATACAGGGACTGATATTACATACCTTTGACAAAAGTTATCAATATATACTTCGAATATATGCCCTTTAAACTAATGTCCATATCACTACTTGTTGGTTTTGTTTACTGTTAACATGTATAAAATAGATTGCATCCCAGTTTAAAAGTATAATACACATGGACATTCACACGTGTTCATTGCAGTGTTCAAGTCATCACCGCAATTAATTTTATGCCATTGGGGTTTCACCAAGCAAAATAATATCCAAGCATTTAATTTTACTGAATTCACCCTGTTTAATATGCACTTTGATTGATGGTAAAAAAATCAAACTTCAAATATGAGTGTAAAATTAACTACTACGTTACAGAAAACCCTTTCCAACAAATGAAAAATAAACAGCAATTAAAATTATGAACTCTTCAAAGCAGGGACTCTTCTTTTTTTTTTTTCAAGGCATCATATGGTATGACGCCTTGTCCATACAGTCCCAATAAGGTCTTTCTTAGTCATATCAACATGAGACAAAAATACATTATGGAGCAGTGTAATTAAGCTGTGACACATCTCATATCCATTCATGAAATGTGCTGAAAATAATACTAGCCAAAACTACTTAGCTGAGGCCATTTTCTCCAACAGTTTTCTAAGAGAGAGAATCACCAAAGAGACTTGCTACAGCTTCCAGAAACATCCTACAGAACAACGTAAGAAAAGGCATGCTGGGTCAGACCATTGTTTCCTTTATCCCATCTCCAACAATCCCCAAAGGCAGGTGCAAGGAACAACATAAAAACAGTGACAGCATATATGATACGCACCCACAGTCTCCCATCACTTCGAGTGCAGGCACTTCCTCAGATAGATATGTATTTAGTAACATTCAGTGGATTTCTCAGCCATTAATTTGTCCCGCCTCCTCTGAAATTCATAGAAGCTTTTCACACCCCAACCCACTTAAAAGACATCACTTCCTCTTAGACAGGCACTCAGTATCCCAGATCAGCAAGCACACAGAAAAGTAAAGATCGGTAATAAATGAAATATTTTTTTTATTGACAAAAATATTCAGATTAGCAGCAGTAACTGTAGTACTAACACGTCCACTAGGTAACCAAGTGACAAAGGACAAAAACCCTGTCCCTAGCCCCCAAAATCTTACAGTGCAAGTATCAGATAACAGACAGGAAACTATTTAGAAGCAATAAGGCAACAGCAGCTAGCATCACAAGAAGTGATATCTTGTTAGAAGTAGCTTGATGGTGTCACGGTTTTGTAGGCATTTCAGGTAACAATCAGGTAACAATCATCTTGGGAAGAGAGATGAACTCAGAAGATGAGGTTACGAAGGAGTACTAGTCCAAGCGTAAGGTATCAAACAAATGTGTGTTTGCAAATACAGCAAATGGGTGACAGGGCTGGTCTTACAACTTGAAGGAGAACCTTGGCAAAGAGAAACGGTAAGACACAGATGGGTGAAGAAGGTTTTGAACTTCGGGCAAGTTACTAATATTTCATGCACCAGAGAAGGGAGGCCAGTCGGGATATAAAAAGACATGGTCAGAGTGACAGTCTGTCACTCCAAAAATGATCTCTGTAAGAGGATTCTGGACAGATATGACTGGAGAAAGAATAATCCTCAATGGTAGTGAGGATGAGCATTTAACTGAAGAGTAGGCAGGAAAGCACATACAGCAGGGATGTTAGGCAGAAAAAGCCTGCAAGACTTAGATGTAGTCTGAATGCAAAGAACTCAACAACAAAAATTATACTAGGTCAGTAAAAAAACATATAGCACAGAGAGTTCCTTTCCATGATATCCCATGTCAGCATCCAGCAGTCAGCTGTGTAAAAACTTCCTGAAGTTCAGTTGCATCATCACTGCCACGTTTAATACCTCCTCAGAGACATAACAGAGTAATGCCTGATCCATTTTTGAACCTGTTCATATTTTGACCTCTAAAACACCCTTTGGCAAGGAATTCAACTACTCAATTGCATGTTATGTTGGGGGGGGAGAGGGGGAGCACACAAAAAAGCCCCCAAAACAACAAGAACTAAAAAACTTACGTTAAATGCTTTAAAACTGTTTCCTGAGAATTACACAGGATGTTTCCTTGTTCTCATAATATTAGTTAATGAATAATTGTTCCCTGATTGCCTTCTTGAGGCCTTGCATGTTATAGCTGATTCCTCTCAGTCATCTCTTTTCCAAGATGAAGTATTTTTAACTTTTCCTCTGACAAAACTCCTTCCATATATCTCATCAGCCTTCACGCCCTTCTCTCAAACTACAGTATCTTTTTGAAATTATAACAAAAGTACACACAATACATAGACTGCACACACGGTGGATTTATGGATTGGCATAATTATATCAAAGTTCATGTTTTCTGTTTGGTTTTCTATTTCTTTCCTACTAATACCAAATACTCTCCTTGCCTTTTTAATTGCTAAGCTATGAGGGAGAGGTCTGTATCAGTGAAATTGCCAAATTACGGACCTGTCCTAACAGGCAATATGGCAGTGTTATCCCAAAAAGTAGATGGAGGGCTTGGAAAGAACTCTAGGAGATCTGTTATGACTAAGGGAGTCTAAGTTAGACAATAAAGGAGGAGATTACAGAGAATCAAGACTACATTTTCATTGAGAGAGAAATACCATGAGCCCATGAATCATCTGCAAAGAAATAATACTTGAATTGTTTCCACATAAGATTATGCAAAGATGAAGAGCAGAATGAGGAAAAAAAAGGGGGCGGCTGAGAGACAACACGTTGCAGAACTCCCACACAAAGCTGCATAATGAATGAGAAAGATCCTCCAAAGGATGCACTGAAGAAGTGATCAAAGTATCCAGCAGAAAGAGGACATTTGCCAAGAAGTCACAGGGCAAAAAGAACAGGAACATGGTCAACTGTTTTCACAGCTGATTGACAGGTTGACAGGATCAAAACTTAAGATTTAAAGTGCAATTCACACAATGATTTAGAAGTGCATCTTGCATGGAGAGGCAGTCTCAGAAGCAACCCAATGGGATCACCCCACTTAGTTGCATATGCCTCTGCTCTGCCTTTTAACGTGCCCTTAGCACTACTGCCCATCACTGCAATGCACTCTGCATCTGTGTTTGCTTCTGCTTTCGTAGCATAGGGCTATAGTATGATGCTAAGAAGCTGCTTTACTCATGTGATTGCAATGCCCAGAGCTTTCTGTATAGCAAATGAATTTGCCTTATACAGCCTTCTGAGCTATAGTTGTATTACACAACTTTATGCGAGACAGCTCCTGACTCTACCAGGAACTGGGCTACAAGTGGAAGGGTCGCCCCACTGCTACGGATCTGCATCTCCTTTTCCTCACCCGTTCCCAGACCAGTTAACCAGGTTAGCCACCTTCCACTAAGCTTTCTCTCACCATAGAAAGAAATTACTGAAAAATTTAATTAATACAGTTTCCCATCCTGAATTCTCTTCAGAGAATCTGTCCATGAAGTGGGACAGTCTAGATCAAAATTACTGTTTAAAAATTATTTTGAATCCTCCCATTCCTCTCTAATTTGCATTCACATCTTCCATGAAAACTGTTTTGTAGATCTGCTACAGATTGCACAACAGCCAAAATGAGTAAGAAACTCTATAAACTGATTTGTTTTCCAACGATTACACATGCACACACACATACTCATACACGCTTCTATATATCAATGACTTCTGAAAATACAAATGGAAATGACATAGTGATCTTCCAAGCATTCTGCTTTCTTTTTCATTGCACACAGAAAAAAAAAAAGAAAGAGAAAAAAAATTCTTAACTAATACACTTTAGTTATTAAAATTTTCTGTCCCTTAGAAAATAGATAAATTAATTATAATTAGCTCCCACTTGGATAATTTTGTGTATAGCATTCATATCAGTGATCGGGTAAAAAAAAGGGCAAAATCAACACATACATTTTCTTAAATAAAGACTTGCATAAAACAAAGTCAGGCACTCGGTTCCTCTTTCATTCCATATGATACACAGCTGCGTCAATCCCATCAGGAAACAGGCAACAGGAAATTCTTAACATTCTGAAGAGAAATCTAAAGATGTGTCTCATCACCCTTCCTCCTAAAAGTGCTTTTTGATTGTCTAAAAGACGTTTACACCAGTTCTAAAATTATTAATTACTTTACTTAGCTTTTAAGCAGCTATAGGCCTCATTAAGTAACTAACAAAGAGTCAAAAATATATTTTTTTGTAAGTTGCCTTCACTTTTTCATTTCCTCCGTCCCAAAATATAAACCGATAAGGAAAGCTTGACCCCTATGGACAAAATCAAAGCCAAGTACCCTAGCTACTGGAAAATGTTCCTTCATAATGTGCTGCTCCTGTGTTATTTGTGTTTCTAACTATAGCACTTGCATATATAATTCCATTATACTTTTATAAATCACCGTTTTGAAAAATGCTTTTGAACCATTAATATATTTTCCTGGTTAAAATTCTTTGAGATGTTCTTAACAAGAGTCTTAGATAATGAATTTGGGCAAACTCTGGAACAGTCTTTACAGTATTATCATTCTCATTAATTTTCAGAACTACCCACTGTGTTGAGATGATTGTCATGGGCCTAAGACTTCAATTTGGCTAAATATTTTTGCATATATTTCAACATATAAGTAACTAACAGATGTTTCAAATGTTAAGTTCACATTCTAGAAATAGTTAAATGTTTACTGTAATATCATAATTTGTTTTTGCACTCACATTTATTTTTCTGCTTCTAGCTTTAAACACTCCGTCAGAGTCCTGGTTGGCTGTAGACAAAATGCTTTAAAACGACTTCACAAGAAAACAAAACATACTCGATTTAGTAAATACAGCTGTGCTTTTAAAGAAAGAAAAAAACCCACCACACTTAACAGTACCACAAATGAAAAACAAAGAAAAGAAAAGAAAAGAAAAGAAAAGAAAACACTTAATGCTAGAAATGTTACTTTTACCTAAGGTCCAGACTTCATGTAAACCATTTTAAATTGTTTGCATAATAAAAGCTTTTAAATTCATATTTTATATTCACTTTAGAAACCTAATATATTCTGCTGTTTTACATCATTACTAGAAGGCTATATTAGATGGAAAAAAATTACTTTTAAAATGTTAATACACAGCACATACGGTATCTTACTTTAGTCCAGATTATTCTTTTTTCATTGCTTTTTTTGGTTATCTTTGAAGACTGCTCCTGTTTCCATTGTTTCATCCTTAACCATTCACATATCAGAGCAATAAGTATTTCATTACTGGTTTATCTGTCCAGAGGCTTGAGAAGCAGTAACAATTAACCCTCCCTTCACAGTGATTGATACAGGCTTTGCTTTCAATTTGTTCCACTACACAGATCATGAAATTCTGAATGCGATCATCCTTATTGACCTACACTTTCAAACACACGGCTACAATGAGATGAAAGTAATTATTAAAAGGAACACAGGACTACTCAATGCTGAAACGAAGTCTTGAAAATCTTTTAGATGACCTTCTCATAAAACTAGCATTATTTGATGTGAAATAAAATGATGGATTTGCTTCATAATCTGGAAATATTACATTTAAATCTGATCAAGGTATGATATCATTATATCATATAAGCCCAGCTCTAACACCATATCAATTCATATCTGACCCAATAAACAGTGACTTCAACCAGAGTGATCATAGTAGGATCAGGCCCTATATATTTTAAAAGTTCCTCCGTCAGCTTTATTTTACACCAGCTCTGTTTGAAATGTTGTGTTAAAAATGACAAGACTGTAATTACTATTCTACTATAGTCTGTTTCAAAAAGACATGGTGTTTCTTTTTAAGATCCTGGACTTCTTGAGGCACCTAATGTAAATAAGTACACAGGAAATTCAGACTGCTAAGGAAAAATGAGAAACTCAAGTCAGATTTCCATCATCGGCTGAGATGAACCAAGACCTATATACACCCCTGCTGGAGACTTACTGCAGTGGAAAACAAGTATTTTTCATAAACCCTTGAAAAATAACCCCACCAAAATATTAATTTCTTGTAATTGATACATTTTTGAAAAATGCAAAAGGACTGGTAGGTGAGCAGTAATGACAGAACTATTTAAAATATGGGCTGCAGTCAAAGAAAATCAGGATAGAAAACTGTGCAGAAGGATGTTCTTACAGGCCCGAGGCTCTAATCACAAAACAGAGTGATGGAGATGAACCAATACTGCATGGATTAGCAATGAATTATTTTGAACTATAATCATGTGCCAGCACAAAGGGGAGGTAAAAACTAGCCATTACTCACAAGCTGATCTGCAGATAAGAAGAAAAAAAAGTAAAAAGGGGAAAAAATTTATATGCTAAACTGAGTCGGGAGAATAATGAAAATCTAAAATGTTGTTACACTTCAAGTAACATTCTATTTAATGTCTTTCGTGTACTGTATAATATCGACTATTTACACAATACAATCTGTAAGATGCTGGGGCTAAAGCAGGGTTAAATCAGATAACTCTTCTGTAAATTAGTACTGGATAATAATACGTGCTGAAAAATATCCTACCAGAAGAGTTAGTTTTAAAATAACACACATGGGTACTAATTTGTCCCACTGTAAAATTGCAGGAAACACATATATATATGTGCATAGGTAGAGATAGGTAGAGATATATGCAAATGTGTATATGCACATGCACATTTATGTATACATATGCATATATAATGAGGGATTTAATTTCCATTAGTCCATCTGAAAGCAAAGCACCACCATCTTAAGATTCAATGTTAGTTTTCCCACTCGGGGAAAAAAAAAATGTTAGAACTAATTTTGTGAGAAAAAAAATCAAAACTGCTATCCACAAAGATTCCTGAGATTCTTATGAACAGACTGTTTAAATGAAGAGCACTTTAATCAGTAGAGGAATCCTCACGTTTCTAATGTCTTGCTGTGCATTCTGCAGGTTATAGTAGCAGCTGGTAGAGGTCATATATCTTTTGTGAGCATCCCAAAAAGGCTCACTGCCAGACTGTTAAATTATGAATAAGCAATGAACAAAAGAATGCAGATACGGTGGTGACAAGATAATCCAAGCAAATTTATCTATGACAAATTTCACAGGATTAACAAATTACATTTACACAGAACAATAAAAATGTGCAAAAAAAAGGATGAGCCTACTTTTCCCTCACAGCATTAGAGGAAAAAAAATCACCATTCCAATGCAAGTATTTACATTTAACTTTTTCTAAAGTAAGACATTTGTAACTTGCTGAAGACAATCAACTAGCATTATTTCCTTTCAAGCAAATACATATACTGTGTCTATCTAACATATAACATATGGCTACACTTTGCAGTATACATGTATACAAGTCAGTGGAAAATCTTTTGAAGTTTTCCTCACAATTAGTAACAAGCAGAATAAATATAGAAGAATTCTAATTTTGCTTTTCAGGTGGAATATTCTGCCATTCTCTGTCAGTTAAAAGACACTTTTTCCCTTAATCATTTTGGGTTTTGTTCCTATTTGAACTGAACAAATATTGTAATGTATGATAATTGCCACAAGAAAAAAATAAGTCATGAATAAGACTTAAATACTTTTTTGCAGTAGTATCACAAAACCATTAAGAAACAATAAAAAAAAAAAATCATCACTCTGAAAGGATTCCTAAATCCAGAATCTAAATACTGGATGTTCCTAAAGATGCACATCCAGTATGTCAAATAATTTTTTGGGGAAGAAGAGGGGATTTGCAGTGTTTGCTACATCCTGCGGTCTCCTATTCTGGTCCTGGGAAGTGATACAAAAACAAAATTTGAAAAACTGCCCTCAAAAAGCATGGCATAAGTGTTTCCAAATCGCAATTCTGCAGAGAAGCATTTTTCTTCCTGTTAACAAAGGAATAAAAGGAAAGACGGCACCTCTTAGTTTCGAAATTTGAGTGTAAGTAGAGTGACTGATAAAAGGAACTGCATATATGTTTGAAAGATCTGGAATCTGCTGTATCTTTTCTAACATGCTTCTCATCTGAAGTCTGTATTTTCTGTCACCTCCATTTATTTCTTGTTGTTTGTTGATCCAAAACAGTTTTTTAGTAAAAATAAAATGGGTCTTCTGAAATCATATATATCATTTACGTATCAAATATATATTCCTGTTACAGAGCACTGCCTACAAACAGGAAACATCACTATTAAAGTGAACATCCAATTAATTAAGATACTTTAGTAAACTACTTGGATCCTTCAAACACTGCTACTTGAGTACCATTTATCTAGCTCATTCAGCCGTTGAAAAAAATTACTGTACTTTTGATTTTCCACAAGAAATGCAAGTTTTGTTGTAAAACTGAACAGCAACTCAGAAAGAATGAATAAATAAATTAGCCCAAAGCATTTGTTTCTCTTTTTATGTTCATCTTCTGTTTGTTACTTACCAAGAGAAAACAGTTTTGTTTTTTTACAATGCAGTTTTTTCTGAGAACCTCCTGTCCATACTGTCAGTAATTTATGCAAAGGTGAAGCAAACATGCCAATCCTACATCTAACTATAGTCAGACAAATAAAATCGGCTACTTTTTTTGCAGCTGAGAAGGTTGAAGGATAAGTACCACTGGCAGCTATTCTCTCTTTTAAGACTTTTTTCCTTTTTTAATCCTGCTGCCAGCACTGTACAGATTCAGTCACTCAGTTTCTTTCTATTGACCTCAACCTTGACCTGTGAAGACTGCCCACTTACATTTTTTTCCCACAAAGTAACAAATTCTGCCTCCCATCATCTCTAAGAAAAAAACAGCTTTCTACCAAGCATTCTTCTAAAATTTGGTATGTTATACTTTTGCTAAATGAATTACAGCTTTGGCAGGACAATTCTGAGCCACCTAACTCATAAACCTAGGCTGTGAGTAAACTGATCGTAAATGTGAATTTGCACATAACTTTCAAACATGACACGTAAGCAAGAGGGAAAAAAATCCCCCCATCATAATATAAATGTATCAGTTCTGTACCTAAATTTAACCAAAACTATAACCCTTTAGGATTTAATCCAAAATGACTGTTCAAAGACTATTCATTACTCAATAAAATTCAGTTTAAAACAATGTAATGTGTACTGAAGCCTGTTCTAAATTCCTGTTGGAGACAAAATTCCCAGGCAAGTATTTTAAAAGAAGCTTATAGGATTTAGGTGCCCATATTTCACTGAAATGCAGTATGTGTTGGATGCCTAAATCCAATAGGCTCTTCAGAAAATCCAAGCCCCAGGGACATTATTGTAGATTACATACATACATATTATTCAGACTATATCCTGTAAATTCACTATATACATATGTAAACCTAACATGCCTGCAGGTAATGGAACAGTACTTTTCCACTTAAATTATTTAACTAAGTATTGAACTTCTATTATATATCAAGCTAACAGCTAATTTTAAATTGCAATCAAGCCATTCTCTGAAAGCACTTTATTTCAGTGGAGGTTTTGCCTGTAAAAGAAATGTAAATCCCTCTAACGAAGGCAGTGTAATCTTTGAACACACAGTCAAAATGGGGGCTGGAATTTTATTCCTAGTGCTAACATTGACATCTTCTGCCACTTCTGCTAGTTCTCAAAAACGTTTTGTGCGTAACTATCTCATCAGTAAAATGTGTAGAATAGTGTTTACAGACCTTTCAAAGCACACTAAGCTACATAAAGAAACATATCTACAGAAATACTCAGTATTAATACTAAAGTCGTCTTCAGACATTGTATGACATCAGTGAGAAGTTCCCCAGAACAGACAAATGACAAGATATGACCGAAGAGTGAAAGTCCAAAACGCAACATACAAGAAAGGCTGGGAAAATAGCCTGTAACAAATCTTCAAAACTCTGCTTTCCGTAATCCGTTTCAAATTCTTGCTTACATATCACTTGTTCTCTAATGTGCCTGACTTTCGCCTGCACGCAGTGTGCCGGGTAAGGGCTGGCATAACTCTCAGTATCTAGCTGCAGCAGGCGGAGATCAGAATCTCCTTGAGGACTGCCCCATTTTCACTTGAGAATCTCAAGACTTTTGCATTTTACAATAATACACAGATGCAAAGTTCACTCCTCCTCCCACTAAGTACGTTAAAGTTTGTCATTGTGATCTCACTGAGAACAAATTCACACCTATTGAATTATATGGTAAAAATACTTTTATCCTTGCTTGTGATTCTCTGCACTATAATTATATGCATAATTTCATTTGGAACTTTTTTATAGATTAAGGTACAACTTGAACCCAATATTCTCCCAAAGACAGGGTCCAGTTCTGCCAAGTTACAGACACAAATACTATCTTACCCTTACCATACCTTCTTTGTCCTGTGTAATATACAACTATAACATACAAAAGTAACGAATATTTTTACTACTCGAAGTCTTGTTCAAATAAATGGCACAACGGTCCTATTCATTTGACTAGGACTTTGTGTATTGCAAAACTACTGCTCGAGCTAGTCACAGAACAATGCTCTAGTCATATAAGACATGGCAGCAACCATTATATTCTTACTATGGCACATCTTCTTCTGCAGCAAATTGCAATATTATTACAAATTATCCTTATTATGCAAAGTCCTATTAAACAAAAAGCCACGCACCTCATTCGCACTAATGGGACTTTGTATGTTAAAGATAACATGCAGTAGCCTTATAAATATTACAAAGAAAGAAATTGCCTCTTCTGAAAAAATGCTATTATTATGAAATGAATTTTCAAAACATTTCCTCTCATGGCCATAAATCCTTGGCAGCTTCTTTAAAAAAAAAAAAAAAAGCCCAACATTAAGCATAAACAAACAAACAAACAAACCAAAGAAACAAATGACTGGGGTGAAAATGCAAAGTCTTGGCTATGTACCTTAAAAATATCTTATGTTTAAAATATAAAAACAAATTTCCAGGCTGACACCCTGCAGAACAAGTTCGCTTGATTCATTTTGAAACAACGTGACTAATGCTGAAATCTCATCTCACATGAGGTGCTTTTACACCTGCAAGAGCTACTAGTGACAATAATATAAAATGAATCTGATGGACTGACTGAATGTAAGATTTCAGGAAATGGCCTCATAACATGAAATTCTAAAAACCCAATTACTTAATTGATATCAAATGAAATTCTGCCACGTTTGTAAAACGGCTTCAATGACAGCAGAATCAATCCCAAAATGTTAATAAAATGGTAACAGTTAAGTTTTCATGGTCAGTATCAGTTATTCAAAATTCTTATCTTAGCATACATTTTCCAATAAAGAGGGTATTGTATAAACATCATTTTATGAAACAAACGTTTATTTAAACATTGTACTTTTTACGAAGGACGCTGATGAAACTAATGCCTAGAATGTCAGTTTTCAACAACTGTTTTACATCACTCTCACAGTAAAATTCCCATCTGGGCTGGCAACTTGTGTGCCAAGTTTCAAACAAATGTGATTTGAAACTGCCAGTATATTAGACCCCGAAATTCAAGTGAGACGCTAATAAAAGCAGACGGATGTTGACAATATATCCTGATATTCTCTTAAAAATACCTATGGTTCTGGGTGCTGTATTAATCTGTTAACAAAACTCTCTAATTATCTATAACTTATTTATAACATAGCATTAGAATATAATGCCGTAAAATTGGTACCAAACAAGCTAACTGGATATAACTTGTAAGAAAAAAACCCGTTGTGCCATAAAGAATGTAGAAACAGTGCTGCAGACAAAACCTTGTTATTCAGAATCCCATTAGTTACTGAAAATATGTAATATAACTTTTGTTGATCAATACTCTCATGTAAGCTCTAAATAATGTATGATTCCAGTGGAGAAAAATGCAGCAAATCAAATATGGTGGGAGAATGTTTCAAATTATGAAGAGTAGCATGACTGCTAATCCATAAATCAGAAATCGGAAAGATTGTTGTAATGTGGGAGGGCTCTATTTAATAAAGGTCATTATAACTCCTGGCTCTAGAGCTATAAGATCTAATATCCTCTCTGGTAGCTCTATGATATGCCCATGCATTACTGTTCTTGTTGACAGTCTGTTGCCTTGGAAATATTTCATTATTTCAGTTTTTCCATTTGTAGACCCTTGGCCTTGTGATATGAAGGCCACCCTATTTCATATTTTCGATTATCATTTAAGCAATCTTCTGGAGCTATTTATATAAAAGCAAGTGTTAGACAATGCATATCATCATTTATCACTGCTATGTTTAAGCTCATGCTCTAGAAAGAAAAGCCAAAATAAAGGGGTTTTTTCTCTTTCACTTTAAACCAATAGCACTCTGATATTATGATACGCTTTACAAATCAATGCTGGCATATCATATGCATGACACTTCTGTCTATTTAATTTTCTTGGTTATATATCCACACAATTGAAAAACCCTAAACTGCTACTGTAACTGTAAAATTTGCTAACACTCATAGTTTAAAAGAAAATCAAACAAATGTAAGTGTGTAACTTTTCAAACTTTCTTTAAAAAACCTAAGGAGGTGAAAAAAGTTTCAAAACAATTCAAGTGCTTGGTTGCACCAGAGACTACTACTTTTTACATTTGTTCTGTAATCACTAACCTCTTGCTTGTAAAAATATAACACAATCTACCTAAATATTGTGGAAGTGAAGACTAAACAAAGAATGCACAGAAAGTTCACTTACAGGATTCTTAATCTTGAGAACTAGTTTACTGAAGTAGTAACTCAGAAGAGACTGCAAAAACCCTGAAGTAACTGATATGCGCCTGTATTTCAAATAGCTTGGCGCACACAGCTGAAAGGATGTGTACAAAGGCAGCTTAAATCAACAGTTACATGCAAGACTTCAGGAGCACATTACATAACTTTTAATAAAATGTACATGAGTGCCTGTTTATTGAAGCATTGATCGATCTTCCCCAAAACTTTTTTTAAAGAACAAGCAGATTGCTGTTATTTCTGCTACAAAAAATGTCATCAACTTCTACGTGTAATATTTATACCTAAACTGTTCAGAGCATTGTAAAGAGTCATAAGAAAGTGAACCCTAAGGACAAAAAACAACTGCTTGGACACTAGGCCAAGTTTGCGGCTATTAGTGTTCTAGGAATTTAGACTGCTTTTTCCCCTGAAATGATTACTCCTCCCACTCCCTACAGGGAAAAACTACTCCGATCCAACCTTTAAAATGACAGCATCAGAGCTGAACAAGAAGATGCTATTAAAGGGCATTAAATTAAATACAGTATATCCTCCTACAACTTCAATCAGAATTTCAGACCAAGTGTTATTTAGTTCAGCTCTCAAGTGGAGCAGAATAACAAATCGCGCACTTTGATTTACCTTCTCCGAATGCCAAATGGAGACAGGTGATAAAGAAAGCACTCATGCACAGGCTATGAAGTTTCCCCTAGAAATTAATTCTATCTTCAAGATTCCTATCTCAGAGAAATTCCCAAAATGGCACACAAATATGCTTCTGCTGGAGAGATTACTGAGGCTATCCTGGCAAATACACTTAGCACTAATATAGTACCATTCTCAGAAAGAAGACAGCGGAATTGTGTGTTGGGGGGGACAGGAGTTATTGATACAAATTGTTTTTCCAACAAAGAACTCTGCAGGAAAAAAGCCTGCTGCTGTAAGTGTTATTAACACAGTAGAAACGCCTTTGCAGCCACTGAAATGGAGATTTTAAAAAAATATTTTTAGCTGAAGATGAAAATCTGTAAGTTGTCATTGACTTCTGAGGATGCACTGTTTTCCCATTACACGTATCTCCAAATTCTGCTACATATCAATATAGCCTTGTCAAAATGCAACAGTTAATACTAATGCATCTAACACAGCCGCACTAACACTTCAGTGGCGAATATGAAATGTATGGTTTTCTGATACAGGGCAGTCTGCTTCCTTAGGAAAAATGGCATAGCTATTTAGATAAAATCTGTGGGTTTTGGAAATTGTACTAGAAATGCTGATCAAACTAAAAAATATAAGTTTGAAATTAAGATTAAAATGAGCCTGATTCCCTAGACTTTATTTTTGTTTAAATATTTTTCAGACTTACTTGTGCTGTGAAATAGAAACCGAATAACACATGACCAGCTACTTTTAAAAGCTGTCTAAATGTTAATTTCCATTTTTACAACTAACCAGGAACCTTCCTCACCCCTTACCCTCAAGTTCACTTGTAACGCTGAAGGGGGGGGGGGGAGGGGGGAGGGCAGGAAAAAAGCCCACGCCAAACCCTCTGGCTGCTCTCCTTCTGGGCATACATCTCATCGCAGTGTAGCAATGGAGCTTTGAATACTTTTGTAAGAATCACAAAGTAACATCACATGAACTTGTACTCTTGTTTCCTACCAGTCACTTCTAGAAAGATTCACTTTACTAGAACAAATCCGCTACGGGCAATTCGTGTCACCAGCAGAGCAGATTAATAGCAAGCACTCTCCCCCAACAAAAGTATATGGGGCAGGCGGCGGGCCGGGAAGCAAACGGGGGGTAGCGCGACCCCCGCCCTGCCTCCCGGCCCCCGCCTCCCTCCCCGGGCCCCGCGCACCGCCGCACCGCCTCCCCGCCCGCCCGCGGACCGGCTCCGCTCTGCCCACCCCGGGGGGCGCCGGCACCCGCGGCCCGCCCGGCGGCGGGGCGGGGGGGCCGGGCCGGGCAGCCCCGCGGGCGCAGCTGGCGGCGCGGCCCCCCCGCTCCGGCCTAGCCGCACTTGAACCGCACCGGCGGGGCCGGCCCCTCCGCCCGGCAAGCCGGGCCTGGCGCGGCGCTCCGCCGCCCCCGGGCCGCCGAGCGGCTGGGGCCGCCCGGGGGGGCCTGCCGCCTGCGCGCACACACACAGACACACACACACACACACACGCCCGCTCGCCAACGCGCCCCGCCAAGCACCGGCTCCGGCAAGCCGCGGCGGTGCGGCTGCCGGAGCGGGGCTGCTGCTGCGCGGCTCGCCCTGTGTGTGTGTGCGTGTCTGTGTGTGTGCGTGTCTGTGTGTGTGCGTGTCTGTGTGTGTGCGTGCAGCTGGCGGTACGCACTAGGAGGAACTCCCGGTGCCCGGCTGTGCGAGCAGCGGGTGCCGGCGGCAGGTCCCCCCACCCCGGCATGGCAGCCAGCCCCGGCCCCCGGCGGCGGCGGCCCGGCCCGGCCCGGCGCTGCTGCGGCTGCTGCTGCTGCAGGTTCAATAAAGAGAAAGTGTTACCGTTCTCGCCTGGAAGGATCCTGCTGAAAGCTTGGCTTGGTGGGCGCCATCTTCCTGGGATTTTTTTTTTTTTTCCTCCTCTCTCCCTTACTTTTCCCCCTCCTGATGTTGGTGTGTGTTGTGTGTCTAGCAGCAGCAGCGGCGGCAGCAATGGCCCTGGTTAGCCAGACAGGCTAAGGAAAAGTACTGAGGCCAAAGCATCGCGGGCTCCCACTCCTCCGCGCAGTCCTGGTGCAGGTTGCTTGCTCGCTTGCTTGCTAGCGCTGCTGCTGCCGCTGCCGCCGTCCATAAGCCGAGGAGCGGAGGGAGCCGGGGCCCCGCCGGCCCCAGAGACATGCCCAGCGCAGGCAGCGGCGGCGGCCGGCGCCGGCGGCGGCAGCGGCGGGGAGAGCGAGCCGTGGCGCAGCCCCGGCGGGCAGCCCGGCCGCTGGCATCGCCCGGCAGGTGCGGCACACACACACACACACACACGCACACACACTCTCTCGCACACTCGCACACACTCACACCCCCGCGCCCGCGGGCCGGGCTACGCGGGGTGCCAGGCCATGGGGCTAGCGGGGCGGGGGCGGGGGAGGGAAGGAGGGGAGTCAGGGATCTCCGGGCTTGACCGCTGTGAAAGTATTTCTGGGCATTTTCCAGCTGCTTCCCCAGCTCCGCTCCCACTCTGCGTGCAGGGGACACAGCCTCCGCTGCCGGCGCAACAACGCCACTCAGTTGCAGTTTCGCACACTTCCCTCCTCTGGAGCCTGGGCTCCAGCAGGGAAGAGGGGCTGAGGGAGGCAGGGACTCTCTCTCCAACTCTGCGGGCGCGGAAGCGCGGCGGGTGCACATCGCGCGTAGGCGGCCTGTCCCCCGTGGGCTCCCACGGCGGAGGACGGGCCCGGGCGGGGGCGCGGGCCGGGCGCGGGCAGGCGGGGGGTGCGAGCGCCCTGCGGTCCACGGGGCCGTACACGGGGGCGCCTGGCGCCCGCCCGCGTGGACGGCGCGGGCCCGGGGGAACCCCGCGCACCCCCCTGGCCCCCTCCGAGAACGTGCGCGCACGTCCTGAGAGTACGGGCTAGGTACTGGCGGGGTAAAGGGCGTAATGCTGGAAACGTTAACTGAGAGCGATGACCCGCTTTGTTGGGAAAGGGTGTAGCGCTTCACGCAGTTTTACTGGAGAGTATGAAACTAACCATGAAACGAAGGAGCGGGGAAAAGAAACCGCTACCTTAGTTGTTCCTTCCAGGACATCGGGAAAACCCGAGCGCTGAGAGCTTTTAAAGGAGAAATCACTCCTTCGCTAAAAGCTTTCCATCTCCACGGTAACTTTGTGGCTGCTCTGCTGCTGCCTTGGAAGTACAGCTTCCCGGGCCTGATCCTGCTCCCAGGGAAAATCCAGCCGGCTTCCTTGGGGAAAGGAGCAAGCCCCGAAAGTCGGGGGGACTTATTCACGAGAAACGTTTCCGCGACAACGCCAAAAGTTGGGGGGGTGGGGGGGAGGTGAGCGCGCGTGTGAGCCGCAGGGGAGAGCCGGTGGGGAAGAAGTTGGCAAAGCACCTGGAAGTTTGGCTGCGGGGCGTCGTCCGCGCACCGGGGGCCGGAGGGTTTCTTCCCGCGGGAGGCAACCGGGCCGGCGTAACTTTGCGCGGAGCGGCCCGGGCCGCCCGGGGAGGAGAAGGGGGTTGGCCGCGGCCCGCCCCGCGCTGCGCACGTCCGGCCTCCGCGCGGCCGTTGCGCACGTGCGCAGCCCCCGGCGGGATGGCGGCCGCCTGGCCTGGAGTCCCGCGACCCCGCGGCGGCGGTACCCCGCGGCTGGCCGCGCTGCCGGGGCTGCGGGAGGCGGTCGGGGGTGCAGGTGGAGGTGAAGAACTGGAGAGAGGGGGGGTCTAGAAAGTACCGCATGCCGTTCCTTGCCGGCAAATCTGACTCCTTGCCTCCAAAAAGAAAAAAAAAAAAGTTAACAGGTGTCACCTCGGCTTTTGCAATAGCATAAGAAGCTGTCGGTGTCTGCTGTATTTTAAGCGTTTCCAGAAAGCACGAAGAAAAATCGTTTGACGTAAAGCACGCTGTTTTGTCGATAATATATAGTCAAAATTTGGAAGAAGCGCAAAAATGTTTCCCCCTGTTAGGTTAGTGTGCGAGACAGCCAGACTGGTCTGGACTCCTATTAGTCAAAAGTACTTGGATATCCGCTAAGCACTATTTAGATTAGAGGTGTTAGTAGTTTGTCAGAGAAGTACTGCTTTTATAACTTCTTCCTGATTACAGACTGACATAATCCAACTATTAAACGTGAAGTACTAAAAAATTGCATGCTGCCTTGTCTATATTTTTCTGTTTAACTTAAAGTCTCCAGAGGTCTCTTTCATTTGTCTAAAAGCCAATCTGACATTTCTGACCCTTGACTTCCCCACTTCACAGACTAAACTATTGTGATTGCTGCCTGTACTTCCTCGTTAAAGTGTCCGTCAGTTTCCATTGTAATTTAAATATTTTATAAGTGACAAAAATCATACAGAAACCTTGAAAAGAAATCAACTTTTAATCCATTCTTTATATCTCTCACATTCAAGCTTTTTTTTTAATATATGAAAGATCGGTGTGTTTGCTTGAGCAAAACAAGACTTGTGCTTAGTTTCAAATGTTTCTCAGCTAAGAAAGTGCTTAGGCATCATCAGGGATTAATTCAGGAGTATCAAGTTCCTATTAATTTTTCATTTAATAAAACCTACAAAAGTTACCACCAAACGTTTTCCTATCATGGGCATCAAATGGAAAATACATCGTGTGTTTTCCAAAACTATAGGAAGCAACTCAAAGTTGCTGAACAACAAAACAGGCAATGGTCGATTATCTAAATCTGGCTCCTAAACCATTTAAGTTTGAAATATTACGATGAAACTTCCTACGATTTTTTTCCTTTTACATCACAGGGATATTTAGTTTGGATATTTCAGATTATACCGCATTTTTCTCAGTATTTAATGTAATGCAATAGTGGAAAGCAAGATACTTGGGACAGTGCCATTTTTATTGCATTTAGAGAAATGTAAATGTTTTGTTCCGATTTCAGCCTACATTTATCTGTTGTCACCTACTTTTTTTTGAGGATTCAGCTTCGGTTATAAGCTTACGATAGAGAAAACTAACAGACTCAAACTTCAGGTTTTGCCTCGTAGAAACACAAAGAAATGTCAGGTAATTAATTAAGCTTCATGTTAGTATCAGCACATATCGATGAATTGTTAGGGGGAATGGGGAAGGTCTTTAAACTTCATTATGACTTACTGCCAACTTTCTATGCTTTGCTTCCTAAAGGCGCTCTCTGTGAATTTCCTGCATTTGCATTAGAATGCATTTAAGATGAAAAAATAACAGTGCTGAGTATACTTAGGGTTTCGTGCTATATTTCCCTGTAGTAACAGGTGACATGATAATAGTGTTAAACTACAGTGTGGAATTGCAAGTGTGCAACCCCAAGTGAAAATTGTTCTCTTTCTTGGTTGAAAGCAAATTATCAATCAGCATACCATGATCAATTATCCCCCTGGCTGCCACACACTGGGATTTGCACAAGGCATTGACATTGAGAAATTCCTCTTTAGAAAGGATGAGCGGACGGGATCCCAAACTTTGCAGCAGCCAAGCTAAGCTGCCGGGGTCTCACTTTTTTTTTCTTTTTTTCTTTTTTTTCCTATTGTTGCTTTCCAGCTCATCCAAGACAAAACTAGGAGATCGTGTTTACTTCTCAGTGCATTTTAAAAGATGCTGTGTTTAAAAAAAAGAAAAAAGAAAAAAAGAAAAAAACCCTCCCCTCCAACCAAGCTCCCCCCCAACAAACAGCAAGGAGAGATTAAAAAAAAAGGGGGGGGGGGAACAAAGAAACACAAAAGCACAAAGAAAAAAGCAAGTGAGGGAGCCTCAGGAAGAGCCGCACACCCCTCTCCCACTCGGTGCTCACCGTTGTTGGTAGGAGGTGATGCCCTGGACGTTTTGCGGGTTGCCGTTGGCCGCGGCGCCGGCTCGCCCCATGCCCGGCGCCGCCGGCACCCCCCCGGCCGCCCCGCCGGCCGCCGCCGCCGTCACCTGCACGCTGAAATCCGGGAAGATCCTGATCATCCCCGCGGCTCAGCACCCGGCGAGTCTCGGCGAAGAGGTGCAGCAGCAGCAAGTCTCCCTCCGGCGGCTGCAGCAGCAGAGCCAGGCACACTGCAATCCCATTAGTGAGTGGCGGCCACTGTGAGTGAGGAAGGGCGCTTTGATGTGAGCTGCTGGGCTGAGATTGAGAGGAGTTTGGGGGGGCTGGGGGTAAAGGCGGGGGGGGGGGGGGGGATTTTACCGAATTGCAAACATGCAACGCGTGAAGATTTGGGGGGGGGGGGGGGAGGGTGGAATATCAAAGCTACAAAAAAAAAAAAGGTATGTCTAATACCACTGGAGCTGTAGATATAAGAGAAAAATCCAAGCCGAGGAGGGACGGGGAGGAGAGAGGGGGGCGCAATTACTTTAGCGGTGCAGTGAAAATGATGAGCAGCAAATGTTGCCTTTTTTCCCTCCTCCTTCTCGTCCCTCCACCCCCCACCCTCCACCCAAAATGCAAGTCTTAGAGGATTTCTCTGTCTCAATGAAGTAATAATAAAGGCGGCTGACCACAGTCTGGGCTAGCGCCAACTGTGCGGGGGGGAGGGGGAGGAATATCCCTGCTCCCAGAGTCCTGAGGAGAAGAGGAAGAGCGGAGGGTTGTTGCAGCACAAGTTCTTGCTCTTGGTAACTTGCTTTTGCCCCCCCCCCCCCCCCTTTCTTTCTTTCTATGAAGGGACGGTTTTCACAAGCGAGGAAATGCGCCGGTTTTGTGCAATGGCAGAGTTTGTTCCCTATTATAGGGAGCTGACTCTCCTCCCCTCCTAGTGTGCAGCAATGTTATTGCTAGTCAAACTTGTAAGGTGTGTGGTGTGTGTGCACGCACTGATCCCTACTGCTGCTTCAACATATCAATTACACCGCCGAGAGCTGCGCAAAAACCCCTTGCAAAGCTCCCCTCCGGGTGCGGCACGCAACGCACCAGCAGCGGCGCGAAGGGCGGCTCGTCCCCCGCCGCCCCCGCGGGACGCGCGGCCGCAGCGCCGCGGCTCCTTTGTGCCACCCCGGGGCTGCGCGCAGCCCTCCCCGCCTTGCGCTCCGGGCGGGTTTGCCCTCCTCCCCCTCCGCGAAGTGCTTATCGCGGGCGGCGGCACTGCGCGGCTCCGCCAGCCCGCCGGGGCCGTGCCGTTGCCCCTGCCCCGGCCGCGACCGCCCGCCGCCCGGTCCGCCCGGCCGCGGCGCTGCGCGGGTCGGACGCCGGGAGGGAAGCGCGGAAAGTTGGGCGGGGAGAGCGGGTCGGCGGCGGGACGCCGCGCCCCCCGCCTGCCGGCGGCTCCCCCGCCTTGCTGCGGGCGTGGGGGCCGCAGCCGCTGCGGGAGGGGGCACGGACACACGAGCCTTCCTCGCCATGGTGCTCGGCGACTGCTCCCGGGGCTGCGCTCCGTGTCCCCTCCTCCCTGCGGCTGCAGCGGGAGACGAGGGGTGAGGAGTCCGTCCCGGAGGGCAGGGGGGAGAGGAGCGGCGTGCTTAGTCAGGGGCAGCAGGGGAAGGGGTGAAAAGGGCCCCCCTCCCGTAGTAGGGTCCCATCAAATCTCCCCGCTTCTGGGGGGGACTCCGCAACCACGGACCTGTAGCTCCAAGCTGCTGGTTGCTGGAGCTAAAAGTGTCGTGCATGCGAGGGAGAACTGGATTCTTTGCCAGCCTAGCGAGTGGACGGCTAGAGAAGAAAGTAACGCGCTGTGTTAGTGCACCTTACACAAACAGCAGCTGTACTGTTGACTGGTTCCTGAGGAAACCGAGGCTCATACCAAGAGGAGGCTCATACCAAGAGGAGTTGCATGGGACAGAATACAGGTTGCACTCCAGAATATGCATGGTGTTGGAAAGGCTATATGGCAGCATCTCCGAAGGGGGCAGATGTCCCAGGCTGCCCCATCGCTCCAAAGGCATTGTAACCTTTGCTTCCATAAATCAAAGCTGTCACCTGGTCCAGTCTCCCCTTTTCCTATGCCACTGCGTGCCTCTTGGAATCATAGTTTGGCTCCTAATCTGACAATATCCTCTTATCTTGACTTTTCTTTCCATTTCTGTTCCAAACCAAATTAAGACACACCAACTTTATGTTAAAACAGAGACTGCATTCAAATCCTTTGTATTAAATAGCATCTGTGTTTGCATTCTGTTTTAATACAAAATGCTTTGGATTGCAGCTAATACCAGGAGATATGAAACTGGTTAGTCCCCACATGTTGCACATAAAAAGAATTCATAATGAGCATCTGTGGGATGTGGAATGGATCCCATGAGTTAGCTGAAGACCTCATAACGTAAGAGCTGAGAAGCCTAAGTGAATTATGACTCTCTTTCCTCGCAAGTAGGATTAATTTTCTATCCCACTTATATTCATTATCTATCCTGTTTATACTATAGGGACATCAATTGTTTGAGTGTTAAATATGAAGACTTTACAGAAACGTGTAGGTTAGCTTGCGGAGAAGAGGGGGGGTGTTATTGCTAGGAAAAATGTTATTCGAACTCCATGTTTAAAGAGCAATATTAGGTAAAGCTCCTCACTTTTAAAAAGGACTGCGAATTCTGCGCCTTTCTCTTACAACATATTTAAAATGTAAGGTTTACAAAGTACCCTCCATCTGCCTGTGGCCCTCCCAGTGATGTCAATAGGAATTTTGCATGCAGATGAAGGCCCGTATATGGCCTTTAGAGAGCAGGTCAATAAATGGCTGGAGGAATAATTAAAGACTTCTGAGCTGCTCCTTTCCTTTTTCTTACAATATAGTACAAGACTGGCATGAATATAGGCTGGGCTACCACTCTAATTGGCTATGGAATAACACTGAAAGGAATTTAAATGTGGGCAGTAGCCATTTTCCAAATGATCACTCCATTACAGTAGTTTTGTCTGTCAATGTATGGCCAGGCAGTAGAGTGGATGTAATCATGTCGAAGTCCCCGTCCATTGATTGTCACTCTCTGCTCTACAGTGGCAACTCTAAGCAGATTTTCATGTTTCAAAGGGACAGCCAGGACAGAGAGCCTGCCTTTAGCCAAGCTTGCTTCAGCTTAGTCCCGAAAGTCACTGCTTTTCATCCGCATAGGCAGAACCAGGACCTCTTGATATTTAATAAGATCTTTTATGACTACTGATTAATATCTTAATTCAAGTGTCAATGTAACTGAAAAGTCAGTCTTGATAGTCAGACTACTTGCTTGTGCAAGTAGTCCCACTGAGTCAGTGGAACTACTGACAAATAGTTTTGTATGCTGTTAAGATGAGCAGGATTCAAAGGTAGGTTTGTGAATGTCTACAGAATACACAAGCATTGTCTTTGTCATAGCCCTTAAAAGATATCAAATAAAAAAACATTATCTCATATCTGAAGAAAAGTCCATTTTGATTGATTGTATCTTTTTTTCCCCAAATTAACCACGATGGTAAAATCCAGTAAGAATTTCTGAGACTTATTTTATACACCGATGAAAATATCCATCATCAAGCTTATACTCTGTGCCATATTGAATAGCGTGGACCCAATTCACCCCATATTTCACCAGTGCTACAACATACCATGATGGATTTAAATTAATTTGGTGCGGTATGCTAGGTAAATGAGATGAGAATCAAGCCCCATATTTTTAATTTAGTTTATCTCTCATTTTGCTCAAATTATTGACAGGTTCTGGTGTCTAAGTGACATAGTTTTTGTCTCAATGCCATATACTATTGTAAGATATTCTGTAAGTTGCTTTAGTATCGATTAAGCCAAGAAATGTTCTAATAGAGTACTGCTGTTTCTAACAATGTACTGTAGACATTCCTCTCTTAGGCAAAAACATAGTAAAGATAAAAATTAAAAACACATGACAGTGTGTAATATAATAACATTTAATATTTATGCTTTACATATACCTATCTTTCACAATTATATATTATATCTTTATTTGCATTGTCAGTGTACTACTGTTCCTTTCTTTCACAGGTGAAAAAATACCTCTTCTCTGGAAATTCATTTCCATTTACTTAAAGTTAAATGGTTTGACTTTGAATTTTCATTATCTGCTGTTGGAAGGAGCCTGTGACAGGTATGAGAGAGAATGCTACAAAGCTTCATTGTATCATCTAATTTTTGCTTCACTTTAGTCAGATATCATTTAGGTAGAGAGTAAAATACTATACGTAGAACAGGATAAGATAGAACAAAACAGAACAGAAATAAAATAAAATGAAAATAGGATATATAATGAATTACAGTAGAAAAATGCCTTTATCTTGAAGTGATTTTTTTTTTTAGTTATACTGATTCCTCACTAGTGAGAAAATTGAACTAATTTTATATAAAAGGAATATGTCATAACAGGATATGGCATTTATCTTCCTGAGATAGGGGTGACCTCATCATTCACAAGTGGTGTAGCTATGAATGAGTAATCAGCCTCCCCACCCATTAAGTGTAGATAAAGTCCACATCTTCTGTCTAAGTATTAAATATTCGATTTATTATTTTACAACTCGCCATCTCTACAAGTGTCCACTGACTGTTGCTTCAGTTGCTGCTACCAATATGTATTGTCAGTGTGGAGCAAAAGTAGCTCCTCAAAAGGCGCCCTGCATAATAGTGAATGGAAGATGAGAAGGGAAATGAAAATAATAGAGGAGAAGAAAATAAGAGAAGATGGACCCGCAGGAAAAAAATTATGGGCAGAACAGGGATAAGGAAGCTCTTTAACTGACCTATACTTTTGTTGCCTGTAATATTCCAAGAGCTTTATAACATATATGCAGTGAAAATATTTTTCATATTAATACCTCACATATATCAGCTGCCTCATATCTCAAGTTATATTGCTAAAGTTATTCCCAAAGGAATTTATATATGTATAATGCGAGAGAAATATATAGTTAGGAAAGAATTCCTTTTTACTATTTATCAGCAGTGCACATTAGAGAAGAGCTGCAGTTAAAAAAATACAGTTTCTTTCTAGAACTATATAAGATAACATAATTTTCTCCTTCAAATGATGTCACGTGCTGCATTTTGTTTTCATTCCTTTGTAAAAGCAGTGAGTGCAGTTTAAAGAAAATATTTGGAGTTTAATTTTAAATCAAAAAGAACTGGCTGTTCATCTGTTTAGAAGAAAAACCTCTAAATAGAACATGAAGTCAGGAAAAAGACCATCAAAACCTAAATAGGAAGTACTCAAATATTTTCCATCTTCACAATTCCTTGACATGTACTCAGGGTGGAAGAGCAGATGAGGGAAAGGTCTTTTTTGAAAGGTTGCGCTGGGAATGAAGGGCAAGATTAAGGTAGCCCCCTCCCCCCTGTATTCAAAAGAAAAGCAAGCAGAGAGTAAGATAGAAGGAAAGTGCCTGGAGAAAGTAGCATCACTATCGAAATCATAAAAGATGTATAAGGACATCAGTGGAAGAACTAGAAAACTATTAGAAGAATGCCCTACAGGGCTATCCCAATGGCTCAGCGATTAGCACACTGCGCTGCCACTGGGAAAATGCAGCTAAGGTTTGAGGCTAATCTTAGGATCTCACTCATTGGTACTGGCAGCTGAGAGCCTTACAGGGATGGCGAGTCCACAGTGGAGAAAGACTGATACATTGCTCGCACGCCCAAAGGTATGTACCTGGGCTCTGTTTTGACCACCGAAGCTGTCTCAGGACAGAGTATCGGGTTTTTTCTATCGTCAGCTAGCCTAATTTGCTTTCTGTGTGAAGGCAAAGGAGCGCCTCTGGCCTACTGTGTAATGACAAAGGACAGCTAATTTTCCAAGGCTGGAACATCCATATTAAAGTCAATTTCTCTTGTGTTGTATACTTTGCTCTGGCCCCAAATTTTAGTGAATGGGTTATCTCGGCACCAGAGGTTTCCTGCAGTGTTGATCCCCCACAGATTTTCTAGCAGCTCCAGCAGAAGAGCAAGGGGCAGCCAGCTAGTTTTTCCAGACTCTACCTGCTTCTGTAGAGAGCGTGTAATCTGTGATGTTCCTCCAGGCAGTTTTAGCACCTGTGTATCCATTTCCCTTGTCTTCAAGTTCAGTGTTATGCCTCCAAAGTAGAGTAATCTGGTACTTTGCTGGCATCAAATTGGGGTCATGGAGACCACAACTAAATTGTGCTGCTTCCACCTCCACAAAAACCTGATTCATACCGCACAGCCTGATAAGAAGCTTAATTCAAGAAAGTGGAAAAACAAATCATGTAGATGCTTTTTATCTCCAGGGCTTCTAAGAGATACCAGCATATTATCCTGTGTTCTCACCACATTCATACTTTTGGTCCAGTAATTCCCTTTGGTCCTGCTCACGCATAAGATAAGTGAAACTTATAAAGGACATGGGGCTAGTCAACACACTTTTCCCTTTTATTTATTTACCTTTATTTTTAGCCTCTGTCAGTGTTCCTAAACCAAAATAATTTGCGGAAGCAGCTGTCGGTGTGTCCTGGAAAGACAGCATCAATAGGCAGCTCAAGGGTTTTGACTGTGCTTAGAGGAGGATTCTTATCCTTTCCCTCACTAAATAGTCATTCCCTTCTAATTCAGAAGAAACAGAAACCGAATGTGCTCTCTTCCTCCCAATTCCTTTCTGATGAACAAATCCAAGTTAGTTATACATACAGTAAAAAAAGCATCGCGCTTTCACTCAGAGCTTTTTCAGACAAGCCCGGTACAGTCCAATGTAGCCTTTCTTCTTTGGTAGCTACCGTCAGCGCTCTGCTGAGTCATGCAGCAGTGAACATGAGACAATATTCACAAGACTACCCATGCCTGTGTTTCCGCCCTTACCGTCCAAGTCAGAAGTCTCAATCAGCACCAAAACCAACAGCGTGTAAGTGGGAGCTGGGATCTCTCAGCAGCAGAGGTTGTAAGCATCCAGTGCGGTTTAAAGCTGTGCTAGGTCCTTAAAGCCATGCTTCTCCACAGTTGTTTGTTTTTTTTTTCCTGTTTTATAACAGCAGCATTATTTTTCCACTCACTGAAGAAGACAGTGCATTGTGTTCCTGTGTAGCATGGTCCCAGGTGGGCAGCCATGTAAATCTGGGACTCTGCTAACAGTTTCTGAAACGTCAAGCATACATAAGAGTCAGAAATAAATACTTTGATCTTTGGTCCTAATGTTTTTCCAAAAATAATCAAAACTTGTAAGGAAATATATGTGTCAAAGACTTGAATGCAGACTAGCCTGTCTGAAAATGCATCCTTGTCTAGGCACAGGAATCTCTAGCAGAGTACCGTTCTTATTTACAACTATTTATTATTCTGCAGTTTCAGTTCTCACTGTTAAGAAGCTGATTGTCCAAATTCCTTCCTTCCTTTTTTTCTTAATCAAGAAATTCAAGTATTGAGCATAGTCACAGGAGGCCTTCAAAGTTTAAACACATCTCAAATCTTACTCTTTCAATTTCAAACTTCTCTTGGGTTAAAAAACAAACAAACCTTTCTACAAACAAACCTTTCTAGTATTTATACATGGTCTATGAGAAACCTTAAAGAGATAGCTTTATTGACCTCAAAGTTAGACCTCCATCCACATTACTTGCACTTCTGTCATTGCTATCCATGCTACAGTAACCATTGAGAAGAACTAATGAATGTGACATGCGGCACTCAACCAAGTGTCCTTACATTTCACTCCAGAATTCCTTGCTTGGGGAGTTTAATTTTGACAAAACCAGAAAATAATCCGAGATCTTTTTAGTCCACTGCTAGACCTTTATTTTAATTTGCATTTTCACAGATAGGGTAGCCCACAGACTGGCCATAAATTACACCAAATTTGGAATGTGCTGAACTCTAAGAGTGAGTTTCTTTTTTGTTCTTTGGTTGTAAGTCTTCTCACCACTTCAAAGTGTATTTTCATTGTCAGAAAGTGGTCTGGGCTGTAGTTTCTGTCTAAATAAAATTGAATACTTCACTCACTGGAAGTTACTCAAAAAGGCTACCTAACATTCTTCTCTTTTCACTGCCAATGGATCACATTATCTCATTTTTATACACAAGTGGACAACATAGGAAACGTCTTTGTGACTTTTGAGACTCATTCTATTAGGTATTGGCAACACATTGGATGGAGAACTTCTGTACTCCTTGAAGGAAACACATAATGTGATTGCCTGGTCATCAATACGTTAGTTTTAAATATTACGGAATTTAGCCATTATTCTCTTGATTACACATTTGAGGCAACATGTATTTGTCTGTAGAGTATGTATAGTTTGGGTAGATACGGATGTCTGTAGGAAGAAAATTATAATTTCTCGTAGTTCAAAATTCATTAAAGAGGCTTTATCGTACCTTTCTTATTTTTGTCCCAAGGTGGATACTCATTTGTCTTTAATAACTTGACAACCAGTAATGACTGCATTTGCTTTATTTGTACACACTTTAAAAAAAAAAAATTATTGATTCTTTTACTTGATAGGACTGGTTGGTGAAAGTTACTACTTGCTAAGGGTGTCACCTTTTTCTTCTCCATACATAATACAGAAGAAAAAGCAAGGGAACTCCTCCAGCCAAACTATAATTTCTTTTGATAGGGGTCCTTTATTCTGGAGAAAACCTCCTACAGATTTTCAAGCATATTTCATTTAATATAGATTTGGCCTTTTCAGTCTGGAACAAGAGGAAATATCAGAGAGTTCATACAAGTAGATGTTGTAACAACAGCAACAGCATCTGCACAATGAGAGTTTATTTTTAGTTGCAACTTGTAATAATCACTATTCAGCTCCTCAGCTTCTCAATTTCTGCAACAATTTTCTGGAAAAGTGTTTTTGTTTCAGACTGTTTCAACATCACAGGAAGTTTCATCAGTAAAAAAAAAAGAGGAAAAATTACTTCCTTTAACTGGAGTAAATCAGTATTTCTTCCTAAAATAATTAAACCATATGCAGATAAAAACTATCATACAGGTACAAGTAATTTTGAATCTTTTGGGAGATATCCAGATCATATAGCAGTAATTCTTCCAATATTCAAATCCAATCACTGAATTGATTAAAAAGTTACAATTTTGTGTTGAAGAATGTTATTAACAGTCCATGGTATTTTCTATGCCATCAGTTCAATAACAGCTTTTCTGTGTATCCAGTCCTTCACTATATGCCAACCAAGTACAGCGACTAGATTTATCTAGAATATACTATAATCTATTACTCTTTCTGAAGCTGAACTTTTGATTCTAATCAGTTTTACTCAGCTGTTGTCAGCTTATGGAGAAGTACAAGGGGTGAAGATCTGCATAATAAAGAATATATTATATGCAAAAAAATCTTGAATTAATAAAATGACTAAAGCTGATATATCAAACACCTGAAGCAGAAAAAAAACAAGGTTAAGATTTTTCTTGAACTCATTGTACATCTTACACTTTTTATGGTATACATTAATAATACTTCAAAGTTTGCATATCTGAAGATAGGAAGAAGAAATATTCAGTTTAAATAGCAATAGTATTCTTAGCTTTCAGAATATTCTTATTTGGGGTCCTTGCTACTTCCACTAACGTTACTCTTTTGCATTTGCTTTTTAGGTGAAGAAGAGTCCATGAGTGGGAATAATGCAAAATAATTTTACTTTTGAGAGACTGTAAGCTCTTCGAACCTATTGTTGTAACAGATGATGCTTGACATTGCAAATCATTCTGTCTTCCTTTACTTGTAAGTCCTGGTATCTGTAATAGACTGTGTACATACATTCATATGGTGCTGTTTGGTTAGTAAAACACACATGGCTGGAGTTAAATTATTTAATTTATAGAGTTTAAAATATCTGCTATCTTCACTGTTAGTTAGGAAGATCTTTAAAAACTGAAAGAATATCCTTTAATATGGTTTTCAGGGAAGACAAGCATTTAGGGAAAAAAACCAACCAACCAAACATACCATATACATGCAGAACATGCTAACTTGAATGTACCTTTATAATTACCAAACAATATTTCTTCAGGTATGGACTGCATTTTGATATTGTCTAAAAAATAACATAGTTTTGCAAGCAGATGCCTAGTGATTTATTATTAGGTTCAGCAATGATGCTGCTGGAAGATAAAATTACTACTAACCTTTCAAAAGAGGTCCAGGGTTGAATCCTCACTATCATCTAGAGAAACTAGAATTTGACTCTCCCGTTAACTTCACTTCGCGTTGTGGGGGCGGGGAACAGTATCTTTGAATGTTAAGCCACTGGTTTTCATACATAACTATTCATAAATCTAGTCAATCCAAAATGGAGACCACTGTCTGAGACACAGTCCTGGTTTGGAAAGCAAAACTGAGGATTTCCCGAGGCTTCGTGCTGTGAGAAAAGGAGCTGTGGAGCAGAAGGTGAGTCAATGCCTTTTTCCACCACTAAGTACTGAAGTTAATGTGAGTGTGAATCTATATTTCTTCGTTCAGAATTACTGTAAAATGTTCTCTCGTGGAGAAATTGCTCAGTCTAAAGACAATTATAGTTACACAGTCATTCAGGTGAATTAGTGCAGGGAAACGAAGGAGGCTCACCTCATCACTAATGGACACAAGCAGTACGCAGTGACTGACTCTCAACACTGCCTGTTATGGTGTGTCCTAGCCTGGATACCAGCAATAGTATCTGCTTGGATAGCAGATGTGTATGCCCTGCTCACAGCTAATTATTTCTGCAGAGTGACAGTATGATGGTGATTAAAAATATATATTAATATATATGGTATATTAGACCTATAAATATATCTTGCCTGATTTATTTGGTCTGAGCTCATCTATAAATTGTCTGGCTTCTGAAGGAAAATGGCAAAATTGTCTTGCATGTAGAGGGATAGATTTCAAGTTAAATCAGTGGTTACAACAAAAAAAATCTAAATGAATGACAAACTCTGAAGAGCTCAAACAAGGCAAATTGTAATACATAAATATCAGAGGGCATGTGTATGTCTTGAACAGATACCAAACCTGAGATCTGGATGGATGGAAGGAAAAAAAAAAAAGGTTTAGATTATACTTTCCCTCTGAGAAACCAAGAATAAGAAGAGTATTCTAGTACAGCGTAGTGGTTAGAACTGCAACACACCTTATTCAGTCATGAATTTGAGTAATAATTGAGTTGTATTCTATTGCAAGCAAGCAAGTAAAAGCAAGCATGCTCGTCTTCCCCCAATTATCTCCATTGTCAGTTCTTGGAAAAATTCTGTAGTTTCCTAAAAAAATAAACCAACAAAAAAAAACCCAAAAAAATCCAAACCAAAAAACCCCACCCAAAACAAAGCATCACAAAAAAAAAAAAGCATAAATAAGTATTTTGAGTATATCATACTAGACTTTTCTTATGAATTTCATGAAGGACAAGGAGGAGTGCTGATCCATTTGTTTTTGAAAATGTCATTCTGGGTTTTTCATCTTCCCCTCACCCCCCAAAAAAAAGTTTAGAAAAGGTACGAGCAAAAAAGTCTACAAGATGCTTCTTTCTTTCATATGAGGTAATATTCAGTACTGCTTATCTGGAGTCAACAAACTACAACCACAAGAAACAAGTTTTCACTGAAGTATATTGAGGTTTGCATTTGGCTTTATGAAGTGTTTGAACATTTGGTCTTGAAAGTATGATAGTGGAACCAGTGGTCTGATGCTATTAAGAATGAGTATTAAAGTGAATTGAGAATAATTTTTAATAGTGTTTCATTGAAGTGAATGGGCCAACATTATCAGAAGTGAGTCTCATTGAAGTTGTGGAGATTAATTTTTTATTTCAAGCCATTGAAGTCAAAGGGAACAGGCTACAGAAAGTTAACCCCACACAGTGCAATTACATTCAATACAGCCTCATCTTGTGGAGAAAAAAAAGACTTTATTAAGTACGAGATTTGTGTATCATCACTTTCACACAATGTACCAAACAAACAAACAAACAAAAAAAGAGTAGTATCACAGAGGCTGGTGGAGTGACTGTAAACAGATGTTGCAGCTAGGCTTTGGGGTAATTGTGCAATACCATTTAACAGCACAGCTCACAAAATACTACAGCGTGTTTTCAGGAGAGAAACGTTAGGCAAGATATCACATATCCTATACTCTTTGAACAGTGCCTCGAGCTCTTGCTTTTGCTAGATAGCCAGGAGAATCAGGCTGAAGGAGTCTGATGTCTCATGCAAAGGGTAGCAGTTGTAAAAAACACATTCACTGCCTTTCTCTCCCAAAACAGAAGAAACAAGTCTTCTGCCATGAGAGCAAGAATACCTTCACTTTAGTGAACATTTACAGGGTTTGCAACGTTTGACTAATGGAGAATAAATTTAGCTACTTATCATCAGGAAAAGGAATCTTCAACATTTTTTTAAACTTAAATTTAATCACTATTAACTTCTAAAATGTTTGGAGGAACTCATGTAAAACCAGCAGATGCACGACTAGATCCTACTATGTTTTGTACAAGTTCAGAGTCAGAGACTTCCTTTGCTTTACCGTTTCACGGATGCTGTCATTCCCCAAACACTTACCACTGTATAATCACATTACAGTAGAAAACAAATGTCAATGGAGAAATATTATACTCAAACATGAATTAGATATGTGGAGGTATATAAATAGTTTAAAGTGATTACATATTGTATAATTGATGTGCAGTTTTTGGTTTTGTTTTTTTTTTTCTCCACAACTCTAAAATGTTCTCTGTGCTATAGATCTATTTCCCACTGATTAAAAATTATACTGTAAAGATTTTTAATTTTAAAGTATAAGTACAGCAATTTCGGGTTTCATTGAATGCTTAATTCTTTATATTCATGAGTGTCTTTGCAGCTCAGAATAATTCTGTAATTGTGGAACCCCTGGAGTGAAAGTATTACTTAATGTCCCATCAACATTGGGACAAAGAACATAAGCCAACGTAGACAGTGTATGTAGGGTAACAAAAGATAAACAGAGCATGTGCAACCCAGTCACTATAGGACTTAAAAAGTTTGTCAGCCAATGTAGATTAGCTTAGGTAGTCTCAAACCTATCCTCTGAAACTCCAGGTGGGCATTGATGAGAACGAAGCAGCAAAATGCTAAATGTCCTGCCTCCCTCAAGCGTAATAGATGATTTTGTTCATTCTGCCTTAGCTGCAGGAAGCAAATCAGGTATCTCAGTACAGAAGACATTTATGTAACTTTAAGGTCACACCAGCATATAACGTGCTTTTCAGGTCAGCTTGGAAATGTTGGCTGCTGACCAACGGCACTAGTACAATGCTCTGTTACACTGCTCACACTGATACTCAGTCTTTTAATGCCAACTCTCAGCAAAGGTTGTGCGGTTTCCTACCCTTAAGTGGCCTTGTGATGCAGCTTCATAGAAACAGATAGTTGCAAGGAAATGTCATTCTTTTTACTTGTTTAAGTAAATCTTACAAATTCACTTAGATTCTTGTCATCATAAAATTGGGCATTCAAATCTTTCTCAAAGTCTTAAAAAAGAAAAAAAGAACTATATTGTATATCTGGAGATATTCTCAAAAAACTCTCTTCATAGAGTGACATGGAGTTACTGAAAAACATAGTAATCAAAAAGGATTTTGAGATAGCATCACAGTCAATCCTTGTGCAGGTCACTGAAAACTGGCTTACTGGCTTTGGCTGAGACAAGTTCTGTGTGTTAGCAGCTATGCTTGCTTTCTTCCTTGGACAGCACAAAGGCAGGACAATTCACAGTCCCAATAGTTTCTGAAGGACTAATATTACTGAAGAAAGAATGAAAATTACATTTTGACAGTTTAATACCTTTTAAAAAATAATCGAAGTAAGAAAATTAGATGCCAGGATTAGTCAAATCAATGTGACTTGAAATGGCAGAGGTGATAAACCCTAAAAAGCAAAATTTTTTATGGTAACTACCACACTGTTCATTGTAGAAGGGCATATATATATAATTATGTATGCATGGTAGAACCCCTGTAAAGTAATAACTTTTAATGAACTAGCCCTGTTAAAATAATACATTTCTGGGCACCAAACCAAATATGTACAGGAATACAGTGCAAACCTTTTGAATGATAAAGCAGGAAGCTAAAAAGGAAATAAAGAAAACTAACAAAAAAAACATTCAGTAGGAAATTGAGCTGATAAGCCTGCTTATATTAATAGTTGTACATGTTTTCATGAAATCAAAATAAATTTGATAAAGAGAACATTTTAAAATTACTATATGCTGAAGAAATATTATTTATTAAAAATAAAAGATTTTCCCTAAGAAGGTTGCTTCTAATTTCATCTCTTTTGCTAATTTCAGGAGAATTATACCAGGAATGCATTTGTTCCTTTTAGAGTATTTGTTTCATGGTAGATATATGTTTTGCTTTATTAGGGCAGCACTGCACACTGTTTGATAGAGATCCTGTCTCTGATCAGCAAACCTTATTCTCCTTAAAAAGCCTGACCCTGTGTAGAGCTTAGATCCAGGTCCTCAGATAGTTTTAAGTACCCAACTCTTTTTGAAAATAAAAAGTGATACTACCTAAGATCCAGATCTTCAGAGATACTTGGTTTTCTGAACTCCAGCGAGTGCCGAGGTCATCAAGTCGCAGGAGGCAGCCAGCATATTGATGCTTCAGACATATGCTGTTATTCTCAAATAACATTCAACTTTTTCCCCCGAATTCGGGAGCCAAAACTGGTGATGATATTCAGTCCGAGAATGATGGGACCAGGGCATATGAACGTTTGCTTAGTTTTACGTAACTAATTGACTCATCAGGGAGGAACTGAACTTCCAAGGACTATGTTGAACATTCATTTTTGCTTCCCTGAGCATCAGATTACCAAGGTAGATCCCAGGAATGTGATTAGCTTATTGAGGCTTTCATTAAGATTATATCTTCCAGCATCTCCTGCTCTAACATCAGATCAGTTTGTTCCTGAAATTCATTCTCATTTTAAAAAGGGAGGAGACCAGGGCTCTAGGAGCTGGGGAACTGACCCACCTGGTGAGCAAGCTTCCTCTAAGTGGCAAAAAAGCCTGAAAACTGAAGATTGCTCAAAAACAACAGGAAATAAATTAAACTTGGAGAATGGATATCAAGGTGTGAGAAATAAAGAGCAGTCACATATACTACAGAATATAACACCACCATAGTGAACTAATTTTCTAAATTATATTTTGAAGGTTAAGTATTTCTGCCCTTAATAACATTCCAGTAATGGTTTCAGTGTCATTTTTGTGCCTCATGTATTCATCATTTCACTTTTCTCATAGTCTTGTATTTCAAAAAATATGTTTTACCCAGAAATTGTTGAAAACACATTACTGGGAAGTTCTAATAGATTATACAAGAAGAGTAAAAATTAGTGTTACAAGGATAATGATGTTCCATATCAAGTTAATTAGTTTATTTTACATCTCTTTATTGTTCAGTCCAAACCCAGAACTACCTCTGTCTCCTGATGCTAACTGTGATACAGCCTTCTGCCATGGTGACTTGTTCTGAAGTCACCTCAATTAAGAGGCAGGTGGCAGTGCTTTGGGTCTACGTTTCTGTGGATGAAGTATAGCGGATCAAGTGATTCTGAGCTGCTAACCTCAGCCTCTATCCTTCTAGCTTTTTTAGAGCTCTTGTGACTCATTGCCATTCTCCTGAAGTCACAGAGAAAGGACAGACGGTTTTAATTATGATCACAAAAAACGTCTATCAGGCATATGGAGATAACAGCCCAGAATTTTTACGAGACCTTGGAGAAGTTGGTTTGCCAGAATTTGAAACCGTGGAAGTTGACTTATTTTAGCTTGGGAGAAAGTTTCCCGAGTCTCTGATTTTTTGCCAGGAGAATCTGAAAATCAAATTACTAATATATGACCTTTGGTTAGAAATGGATGAAAGAGGAAAAGTACAGATAACAATAGCTGAAAAATAGAACACATTTCTAAGAAGTAATTACAAATTGTTTTGAACTTTATTTTAAAGCCGTTCCTCATGAGACTTGCTTGAAGTCCTACCATGTTAGGTGGAAGTCAGTGAAATTTTACTGTGCCAGAAGGATTGGGTTCTTGATAACAACATTATAATGGCTGTAAAGGATTTGCGGAGTAACACAGCATTTAATTACTTGAAGATTTTTTTTAAAATGAGTATTTGGAGTAAGATGGGGAGGTGAGAGGGCAAATGTTTCCTGATATCCTGTTGAGTGATCAAGACTTTTTTTAAAAATAATTTGATAAAACCCTTTTGATTACTTTCCTAATGGAAAGTCAAAACATCACTAGCCCCAAAAGAAGAATAGGATTATTCCTATTACTGGTGCTGAATGTCATAATTTTTGTTGATTTCTGCTGGAACCAGCACCTTCTAAGAGAAGATTTTATAAATACACTTAATCTGCAAAACATTAAAATAACTCAGATTCTAGCTACGTTTAACTTCATAAGAATAAACTTTATGAAGAACACCAAATAGGCAAAAATGTTAACACTTCAACCCCCTGAATTTAGAGCTTTATAATATTGACTTCAGTTTCTATTTTATCTATAGGAGCTACTTTAACGGTTTTTGGACAATATATCATAACAATTTATAATTCTAAAAACATAGTGGAGGCAGAAGAAGCCTGTAATGAAGAGATGCCAAAAGCAGAAGGTTCAGTTCATAAAACTTCTTTCATTCATTAATTTTAATCTAGAATAAACACGTGTGCACGTAAGTTCACAAAAGGCACCACACAGTAAAGTATATCAATGAAATAGTTTAAAGAAGTCATTACTCTATCAGGCAACATGCATAGTCAGCTCCCTACCTGTTGCTTTTCATGAATGAACACTGCTGCCTGTGGGAGTGTGCTGGGGCTCCATTTGACTTCAGGGTTAGACTCTAACGTAACTGAATTCCCATCGGCATCGTGGGTGCACTACCCTTTTAAGGACCAGAGACTTTTTTTTCTCTGCAGAGCGAAATAACCTAGCAGCAATGAATTATGAGCAATCATTGACCATTCAGAGTAATAACCAGTTATTAAGGGAGCTATTTACAGAGGTACTGCAACTATAGCTGCCTTCTAGTAAGTATACACAGACTGATTTCTTAGTGCTTCCAAATTCTTTTCTCCTGCAACCTGTATTTCTTTTACAGACATACAGGATAAATCCTGAGCAAACATAATGGCATGTGGCTTTTACCTGAGTCTATTTTCCATCCCTGCAAAGAAATCCAAGAAGGAAAAGGGAGAGAAATGACTAAAGATTGAAAATAGTTACAACAATGCTGCTTCTTGGATAAAAATCTAGGAAAACCAGAGTTAAAAATCCCACCAAATTCAGAAGTTATTATTCAGGGCCAAACTCTTGTACTTACAATAACTTGTAACTGAGAATACTGGCTCAGCGAGTGCTTTTTGGAAACAGCAACTGCTGGCCTTCTTCTCTCACACAGCTGAAGTGGTGCTATGAAGTTGCAGAGGCAAATTGCAGGTGGAGCAGATGATTGCATAGCTCTTTCAACATCCATGTAGGACTTGGGTAATCAATGAGTCAGCTGGGTTTACAATTTGATTTTGCCTCCCACATGGAAAGTTGCCATCTTGTTCGTAAAGCTCGAGATGGACTGTATTCAGCATATAAAACTCTCTCTGTAACTTTGTAAATTCACAACTTGTCAATGCATTTTCCCCCATACAAGGAATCATTTAAGTATTTTCTCACAATTTAAATCAGTCCTTACTAAATGCTTAAAATTCCACATGGTGGTGAGCACCAGCAGTGTTCACTGAAATCAAACCGTATCAAACAGTGCTCAGCTCATAGGTAATCCTGCCGAATTCAACTTCTCCACCCAGTACAAAACTGGTATTGCTCTGAAATCCACATTAGTTCACTGTTCTCTCCTAAAGGCATAGAAGTGGGGGTTAAGTACCTCTCAGTGCGAATTCTTACATCCATCGTACATACTATCTCTCTAAGCAAGCAGGAGTATAGTGTCTTCTGAGGACAAGAGACCAGTGACCAAATTGCTATTGAATCAGTTGAACTATAAGTACAATGAAGCCTAGAGCTGTAGCCATTTGGCAAAGAGCCTTATGATCTGTCGTACTGTGGCATGGGTTTCCTGCGGAGATTTGGCTTCATCATGAATGCTGGTGGCCATTGCCATCACTGTGTGATTGCAATCACACAGTGGGGATGGAGTAACAATATGGGAGTAGCACTGGGAAATTCAGATTTTTCCCCCCTCTTTTTGCAACTTATTTTTCCACTTCCATGTGTTTTTTATTCTGATTTTGAGGACAGAAATAATCACGCACTTACCCTGTAATAATGTAGTAATCTGTCATATAAATACCCTGCCATTATATGGTAATTATGGTTTCATTAAATGATCAACAGCTACCATGTTAGCCAAGAATAATTACACATTTGTGCCCTGTATCTTAAAGTGTTCTCAGCTCCTTTTTTTTTTTTAATTGAAAAGGGGGGAAAAAATGTTCCCTTGTGAATAAGACCACAATTTGGCCCAATGTATGCATTTATTCAATATGACTTGGAATGCCACAATCTCCTATTTTGACTTTATTCCACAGCATACCAAGGTCTCATTTAAAGGAACTTCACCACAGCTATTATGGCTGCACATTTTCAAAGTTTCCTGAATAAGGGGCCATTCCACATTACTGCTTTTTTTCCTTTTCGCTTCCAGTGCCAGTTCATTACTTTCCAGAAATTTAATAACGCACTAGTGTGTGGATTACAGCTCTCTGTCTGTACAACCTGGTTTAACATTTGACACTGACCCAAACAATCTGGTAACTTTAAAATTTCTGTGATTGTCCTCAGCTCTAAGTATCTTCTTATGGTTAGTAAAGACAGACATTCTCTACTTGCGAAATCTTTTCTTTAAATTGAAATTGGAGATATTGGACATAAGGAGCATGTATATTGGAGGTATGCAATGTATTCATTGAAGCAGCATTAAATTATACTGAATAGACCAGTGTATGTAGATCTGCTAAATTTTGCTATGTAGACATGGTAAAAAAATTAACATTTTAGCTGTACATTTTCCTACCGGTGACCTTTTAGCACAAATGCGTGATTGTTTGCTACATACAGCTTTTGACCATTCGTTGAAACTATGGTTGTCAATAGCTCCAATATTCTGGATAAATACATGATGAGTGAATTTAGGGTGCAGTTTGGATGCCTTATCATGGGCTTGTAGGCCCCTGAGTCATCCTGGGGTACCTAAGCCAGTGACATGGAGGGGGTAGGTCCTGCGGGAGACTAATGCGCTCCTGAAGTGGCAACTACAGCCCAGGTGGGATATCCTTGGGTAGCAAAAGCGACACTAGCCACCTACATTTGGTCACTGAGTTGTGCCCTAAGGGTCTGATCATGGTCAACTCATCTTCCTCCTGACCAGGCAAGTGGCAGGCTGGAGTCGAGAAGCTTCAGTTGAAATTGGTGCCGTAGCTCCATTTCGCTTAACTGGACCAAGATTTCTTTTCAGAGGCATATTCATAGACACTGGATGGGGAAGAGGGAAGGAAGGAAGGAAAGGGGAGGACGGGAGGGAGGGAGGAAGGAAGGGCAGTTTCACAGCTTCTTCTTTAAATCTCTCCCATGATATGCATAGCTTTGGCCCATTAATTCCCGCATTTCTCTCCTGCCACCAACCCATTTTTCTTCTGCCAAGTGCTTTCTTTTGCAGGCACTTTACACTTTTCGGATACACTTTTCCTCATCAACTTTCCCTTTTCCTGCTCTTACTGAAGAGCCTCTATTGTAGCTGTTTTGACCTATTTGTCAGCATTTTTCCTTTCCTTTTCCTATGTAATTTAAATTGTCAGTTCCAGAATTTCAGGGAACCTTCTGTTTCAAACATATTCATAGGCTCTGATTCAGCATGATAACTTAAGCCCATGCATAACTTGACACATTCATTAAAAATACACATAAACCAAAATAATTGAACATGTGCTTCACAGAACATTTTCCAAAGCATTCCACTTCACTAAAAAGTAAAAAGGACAAGGTTATTACAACACATACTCTGTACTATTTCCTTGTGTTTGGAGTAGCTCTAGAAGAATCTCTTTTCCTTTTAGATAAACACATATGACGTTTACATTGAGTTAAATGCAAGCAAAATTTCAAACACAATACAAACACAGTGGTTGAAGACCATCTTCCTGAAATGTAGACTTTCACCCAATGGAAAATTATTTCTTTCCACCATTTCCTCATGTTAAACCTTTATTTATTTCTTTTACAAAGACAAAAAGACTCACATTCTGTGAAACAAGTAATTGATCCCAAATTAATAGGATAGCTTGGATTTTTTAAAGACAGAATTCAAGATTCAAGACAGAATCTGGATGGGGTTGAGTAGTGAAGTCTAATCATAACATGCTTTATCCAGTGACAGCACTTGTCCTTTGCATGCCTAAAATCACCACAGCAATCTGTTCTTAGAGCATAACACAAATTGTCGTGTACCATGTTTTATTGATTTGTATTTGTACCGTGTCACCATTTCAAGTGAGATACAATATACTCAGTAAGAAACAGGTATCCTAATGCGATTTTTCCGACCATATGGGTTCAACAATCTGTTGTTAGTACAAATGCCTGTGAGGTAGGTGCTTCTTGAAAAATAATGAGTAGAAGTATAGAAAAGGAAAAAGGTGTGCAACACAAGTGAACGGAGAGTATGCAGATGTAATCCTTAGCCTTTGTAAATCATCATAGATGCCATAGGTTATGACACACAATGAAACCCTGCGCATATTGCTGAATAAATAAGGAGGATCAGAAAACCCAGAGAATTTCCAGATCCCATAGAGATATTTGTCTTCTGCTCTTATATTCCACTTAATCATAAGCCTTATTTATAAACACTTTCAGGGCATCTAAAAAGTATTTTCCAAGTAGAATTTATTCCCAATCTCTGTTGTTACTGTGCATATATAAAGAAAAACCTCTGCAACAAGCACGAAAATGCAATCAAGAAATTCAAAGCAAGATTTGTACTCCCCTTCCCCAATTACCACTCAAGAGAGAAAACCTGACTGTTGAGAGGGGAAAAGCAGCTCTACCATGTTTTATTTATATATTTATTTATTTTTAAAAAGCTTTGCTAAGAAAGGGAATAATTTAATACCAGGAAACATACAAAAGAAAGATGACCACTGATACTATATGCAACTAGAGCATACTCAGGTAACTTGACCTATTTTTTAAAATATATATATTTATTCTGTCGGTGGTTGCCAGCACAAAGGCTCTGGTCTTGCAACTGGAGACTTCTCATTGAAGCCTCAGGCCCGTGTGGAACCCTCCTGCCAACAGGGTCTGCAGATGTGCTCTGGGGTGGGAGACAAAGTTGCTAACAGAGCAATAATATCTCTATGGATGGGTTAATTGAACTTTCTGGATCCTTATACACTGACTGTTTAAAAATAGCTGAATATAGCAGCTGCACAAAGCTGGCATCTTTTATCTTTATGTATTGGTCTTTTTTTTCATTTATGGCTTGCACATTTTAAAAATGAGCAAGTTATTAAGGATTTTATTGATGCAAGGGAAACATCTAGTGATATAACAGAGGTGAGGGTAAAACATAAGAATGAGGTGAACAATGATACAAGCTTTGAACTTGAAAACATTTTGTGTTGTAGCTGAATGCCTTGGCAGCAAGCCATATGATATGTGTACAACCCACATGGGCAGTTCAAAATGCAAATGATAAGGACACTTTCAAATACATTTAGTCTGTCACGTAATTTGTTGTGTAAGTATATATTACAGGAAAAAATTGCATTTAAGCAATACTAAAGTGAAAAATCATGTCAAGTAATAAAGCTATTCGATAAAGGTGAAAATAAAACTCTTCCTACTTAACACTACCTTTTAGGGCTGTGCCAAAATGTTGTTTTGTTTTTACCTTTTTTTTTTTTTTTCATTTTTGCTGTGTTTTTGAGAGGTTCTATCATCTTTTGAAAGAGTCCTCCCTTTCAAAGTGGGAAATCCAGTTAGTGAAGAATATCTCAAAAGAAAAAGAATCTGAAGCGCACATGAAAGGCACTTGAAGTGTGACTACTTTACAGCCTTATAGATCATGTCAGGTGAAACCAGGCAGTGTTTAACAAGGTAAGCAGCCGAACCCTTGTGGGTGGCACTCCATGGCCTCTGCCAGCCCGGAGAACTGAAATCTTCTTCACAAGTCTCTGGCTTTCAGATTGTCTAATTGTTATGTTTTTTCTTTTGAGCTTCCTCGGGTAATTGTTTATTAGAAACAATGGGCACTGTCATTCTGATTTCCACCTCAGACAAATACCTTGTTTCTTCTTTTTTCCTCTGGCTAGACACTTTCAAAGGAAACTCATGTTAGAATACCAATGACATTTTAGGTACCCTCCTTTATGTATACTACAATTACTTTCTTGGGAGACCCTCAGACTAATGGGTGTTTGATATGTTAACTTCTGCAGTGTTCGTTACAAGCCAATAAAAAAAAATCAGCCCATTAGCAGTCTGAGTAATGGCATCTCACATATGAGACTTTTCTTATACACTAAGTCTGAAAGACAGTCAACAAGACAGTGTAGAAACTGATTTTAGTTTACAAAGCATCACTATGTATTTTTCTTCTGTACAGTAAGCAATCTGGGGTATTACTACTGCTACTGCTATTACTACCCCCTTCATCATTAAAGAGTAAGACTTGCCATTCTCGGACAGTATGCAAACCCATTCAGTTGGGTAGTCAAAAATGGATGCTGAGAAAACAGTATCAGAGACATCATGCAGAGTAATATATTTCCTGGTATACACTCCCAGCAGTCAATGTTTTTCTCAAAGTTCTGCTGCCTTACTGAGGTTGGTTATCCTAACTCTCAGGACTTGTTTCCTGGAAGGTGCTGAAGATCCCCATTCTACCTATAGGACAGTTAGGGTCTACTGCAGCATAAATATGTTCTAGTCAGTAGCTAGAACCAATAGTTTTCATAATGAACTTCTAGATGCCACTATCATTAGACCATGAAGAAAATTTGTAAAATATCTGGGAAATCTGAAAACGTAGAGTTAAGCTCCAGTTTGAAAACGGCTGTTCCTTGCCCCGCATGATGGCTCCTATGGAGCAGACTTTATCCCTGAAAAAATAGTAACAAAGGGGAAGAAAAACCCCAAACCCCAAACGGAGAAAGCTTAACTTTCTTTTCTAAGATCTCTAACACCCTGGATGTAGCAAAGAAACCAAACCCAGATCTGGTGTTTGTGACCCTGCTAAGATATGCTATAAAATACTTTGTATATTATTGGACTTACGGGTGGGTTCTTCCTGGTATCACATTTGATTAGGTAAAATGGTGGAAGGTGCTGAGAATGAACTCAGTCATAGTGGAGACATTGCTGGATTAGATCACAAATTCTGGACTTTTGTTCATGTGAACATGACATTTAAGCAAAGCCATTATTTTTCCTTTAATGAGTAAAAAAAAGTTTATTTGGTTTCAAATCAGCCGTTCTTTGTCTTGCTATGGAGCAGGTTATTTGAAGGTTACTGGGGATTTAGGCTCTTGAGTCTTGTTTCCCAAAGTGACTTCAGCATTTAAAAGCCACTGAAGGAAAATCAGTGGAATTGAAACATCATTTCTGAGAGTGAGACCAACACCTGTATTATTTATGAACATGGCAGTGGATTTAGCGTTAAACCCTTACTTTTACATATATGAGTCCAGATAAAACTGCCAACTGCTTTCTTTTTTCTTCCATTTCTTTGAATGGTAACGACCAGATTTTAGATGCAGTGGGCTGGTGCTTAAGATGAAGAGGTCTCAGATCATCTTTGTTCCACAGAATTCCCAAGTAATCCTGGAGAAGCTGTTTACTCCCTCTTTCTCTCCACTGTAGTTCTTTGCTCTTTTTGTAATGGAACTAGTGATGTTAAATTTCACCTTCGCATAGGGATGAGCCTGTATGGAGAGGTCATATAGCGTGGGGAGTCATACTATAGAAAAGTCTATAAATACATTTTACTTGAATTACGTCCCTGAGTGCAAGTGTAGTCTTCCCTGTCTTGTGCGCTCAGTATTGCCTTTGCCATAAATGGAAGCAGTTGAGCAAGAATTAATTTCATGAAGGATTTAGAAACAGGTAGTTGGATCCCTAGCTGTTTTGAATGGTAAACAGTAAATGGCCTAATGCGATGCAACAAATTGAATTAATTCCTTTCATGTGTATTGTCTGCACCTAGCCTTTCTTTTCTCATCTTAAAAGAAAACAGGTCTAATACCCCCAATGTAAAACAAAACCATATGTCATAGTTAATTAAGTAATTGCTCTAAATTGCCATAAGTAACAGATGCATACTTAGGTATGTTCACATTGTGAATCCAGAGAAAAGAGCATAAGAAATTAAGAAGTTTCAAATGGAAGAGAAATCACTAGATGAATTACTTTACCCTAAATATTGTAATTGGCCTCTCTTACAAGAACAGATACTTTAAAATTCCAGAGATGATAAATGAAGAATAACAACTTCATTAATTTAGGTCTTTACCTTTGAAGGAAACCTCTCTTTATATACATACACTTTTTTCCCTCCCTCTCCTCCTTTCTGCTCTCTTCTTTTTGGCTGTAGACACACAAAGCAGTATCATTGTGATCCAGGATTTATTTGAAGAGATTTCATCTGGAATGGAGTCAAGCAGAGCAGTGGCAGGGGAGCTTTTACAGATTATGACCTGTAATCTGGTTAATACTCTGAAACACAAAGATCCAAATGTTGAGTAATTTTGGACAAGACCACAACCTATGTGGCTACATGCCCTTCTGACAAGACATCCTGGAGGCCAAGATGAAACCAGCTATCTTAAAAGTCCAACATGACATAAAATGCTGTTTATAACTACTGACACTTAAGCGTCATGTTTTCAACAAGAGCAACATAAACTTTTAATCACAAGACCATCTCTTTATTCTCTGTCACCTTGCATGATGTTTCTCCTGGCAATAAAAGGCTGCACAAGACAGTGCAATATAATTTCATCCAGTACTACTAAAGACAGTAGGGCAGTAGCCATTAAAACCCAAAGCTTTTAATCTCTCTTTCGGAGTTCGTCAGACAGCAAACTGGTTCACAAAACCTGTCTCAGGTCCTCGGCTCTTGAGTAAATTTCACACCCTCGTGAAAAGCTAATTATGTAGATAAAAGGTACATTTAGCATCTTGTGCTTGAGGAACCAGGACAATGTCTGAAAAAAGCCCTGTCACTAGATCAGAAGTTTGCCTTTATTGTCAAATGAAATACCAGCAAGGTTGTTATGGTTTGTAAGTAGCTCCTGAATATGCAGACCATGCTGAAGAAAGCTTTCCTGGGGTGGGTGTATATTTTAAATGCTGCAGGGGCTCACTTTGAAAGGACTTCTGGCATGACTGCTTGAGAACAGGTGGCAAAACAGCAATAGCTGTAAGAGGTGATCTATGATTACATGGATTCTTTGGTCCTCTCCCTCATCATGGAGACAAATATAAAGGCTGTGGAGTACTTCAGCCAATACACTTGAGTGGCTTGATTCTTGTTTTTTACTCCAGATTCTGTCCTTTTTTTGCAGCACAAAGGTAAGGGATGCAACAGATTTTTCTCTTCCTGACTCATTATTTACATTAAGTACTGAGGGAGCAATTTTATTTGTTTTCCCCTCAGTATCTGCACTGTAGACTACTCCCTATTTTCATTTTTCTTTAACCTATAGATAGGAATTAAGTAACAAAATTTTATTCCATTCAGTGGTTTTCATAATAAAATTACAAGATCAGAAGGAGCTGTTCTGGCTAACTGGGCTAATTCCTGCATAACAGAGACCATAAATTTTAATTGAGCTAGAAAATAGATTTTAGAAAGACATCCCATCTTGAATCTAGGCTCTATACACCTTCTTTTAAAGGATAGTGATCACACATAATATAGACATCCCAAAGTCTTAGGCACCTAAAGTTGTGTGATGGAGGCCACCTTAAGCAAGCAGTAGACCACAGAACCAAATGAGTTGAAAGTCTTTACTTGCCCCATTCTTGTGATAATAAGAAGAAGTCCAAGGATTCCATCTTAATTTTAACAAAAATATAACACTCCCTGATGCAAGGTAATTGTCTTACTGTCAAAAAATGCATCTTGTTTCCAGTTTGAAGTTTTCTAGTTGTAATTTTCAGTCACTGGCTCATTTTATGCCTTGTCTGTTTGAGTAAATAGATCCTTATGATTAGTTACAGACATCATATATAGGTACTCAAATTTGAGCATTTTGACAAGTGAAATTATATATACAAAGAGTAGGAAACAGTTGCTTTTCTGAGTCCTTTCAAATATTTCCAACATCTTTTTTTTGGTTTTGGGGAAATAAGCAGGGATTATGTCAGTAAAAGTGTGTCCAGAATTAATGATCTCTCTTTTCTCCTCATCCATTTTCTCATTTATATGAGCCCCCTTTGCCATAGCTTTGTTCTCCCAAACAAATTTACAAAACAGACTAAAACCAAAATGTTTTAAAACAACATGTTTTTCACAAGTGTGACTATAGAAAAATAAAAAAAATGCTCTGGACCAGCGTGTACTAAAAGTGTTTACTAATTTTTGATGTGCAATTTAGAATTACTTGTACCAGCTTCCCAAAGCTATGAAACTTTGTAAGTTCATTTGAAGTCAGTCAGCGGGAGCAGCCTGTGATAAAATCCCTGCATCAAACCAGTTGCATGGTGTCACAGGATAGGTACCTGAAAACCATGACTGTTTTTGAGACTCTTTGGCCTGAATGCCTCGAATTGTTCAGATCTTTCTGTGAGTTTGTTTGGTATAAATGTTTGGTTGAAAGCGTTATGGTGCCTACTTCTTTGAAGAACAGTTGTTCTGGTAGGTCATCTCTCTTCATGATACGCCATATATATTGTCAGCCCATATCACTGTAGATCTGTTCTCAAGCCTACGGTGTTCCCGTATGTGCTTCTGCACAGCTTCCCAACTGCCCTGTCTGCTAGTGGCCCACATAGCCACAACATCAAGACTCAGGAACAGGACACAAGATCCTCCCCCCGGAGGAGATACAGGCTTGAGAAGAGAACATCGAGCTCCAAGTGCTGGTATGATTTAGTTCTAGTACCTAGATGCTGGCCAGCCCTGTGGAAAGCATGGATTATGGTGAAATTTTGTCTTTCCCCCCCCGTACCCATTTTAGTACCCATTTCTACAGGCAGCTGTGCAACACACTGCCTAACTCTTGAGTAATTATGTCCTCCAGCTAAAGGACAGTGTATGTCTCTAGTGTCTATGTCTAGTAGTCTCCAGCTATGTCTCCAGTGTATATTGGTCACCATAGTACTCTCCCTTGCTCCCCTCCCACTTAAGTTATGTTAACAGTTTAGTAGTAATAAAGGAAGATACGGTAAAGCAATCAAGTGGATGAAAACTGGAAAAGCCGGCAAGAAATAAAGTATAAAAGATATTTTTCCATAGCAACATTTGTATAAGGTATTGGATCTAAGCTTCTTAAAACCTCAAGTTATTCTAATTTTAAGGTAATTTATAATTTTAAAAGCACAGTATACATCTGCTGTGGAAGTTCAAAAGACAGACAAAAAGCCTTTTGAACTTGCTGAAAGTCAGTAGCCATGTACCTAAAGGCAGAGTTTGTTGGAAAGCTAAACTACCTTCTGGGGGCAGCCCTGCCCATAGATCCAGGGAGAATATTTTCTTCATTTCCATTTCTCTAACAGGTTCAGTTCATTAGCTACATCTTTCAAAACTGAAAAACTGATTGCAATTTTTAAAAAGCAGGAAAACTTCTTTTCCTCTTCTAGTCTGTGAATAACAACTAGGGGAAAAGAATAAGATTATTTATAAAATCTTGGACATAGTAGCCAGAAGGAATCAGTTCTCCTACTTTCTTCAGTAAAATCGGTTTTAAATTAAAAACATATTTATATAAATATACTTAATTGTTGTCAGCTAAATAAAAAAGACTTTAAATTTGAGGGATCTAAAAAAAGTTATTTATCAACATGTTTTACCACTCATTTATTGGAAAGAATACACTTTTCTTTAAGGAAAATAAAGTACAAATGCACAACAAGACGATATTTAATTATACAAATCCAAGCTTCCTGTGTGCTGATTTAAATCAATCCACCCTGAATTCAGTCTTTCCAGTTCCTATGCTTGTGGTAGTAGAGTTTTCTGGCCTTCCTTCAGTTTCTCAGTGTCTTTGTGGTAATGGTTGTGCCTAAAAAGGGAATGCAATGTTCCAAGTGACTTCACACAGACATGCCTAGGGCCTGATCCAAGCCTATTGACAGGGGCTGGAGTCCTTCCATTTGCTTCAATGAGCTTTGAATCAGTTATTTTATAAGGACGTTGCCTCCTGGCTTCCTGATGCGGTAGACATGCACAAAGAGGCCACATTTGCAGTGCTCCTTTTTTTGTACTCTATCAAACAGCATCTTCATATCTAGCTCGCTCTCACCATAACTCACTATCATCTTATTCAAAGAACTGTTTTAGGTCTCCTTCTTAGCTTTAGGGCATTTAGGATTAATGTACTAATTGTGTTACCTTTTATTTTTTGTAATTGAATCTGATTTGATTACCTTTATTCACAAATCTAATTTTTCTAGATTTCCTCTCTGTTCCTCACAAGTAATGGCTGCTCCTCCCAATTCAACATCATTTATGAAAATTAGTAGCTCTGTTTACTGCCTTTCTGGGATCATTAATGAGGTTAAACAAGGCCTAGCATAATACAGATTCCTGTGGTAATCTAGGATTCCCTTTCCCGTTGACTGTGGTGCTGTTTATCAATACCCTTTGTATACAGTCATCCAGGTTGTCATATCAAGTGATAACTATCTTCCAAATCAAACTAATCCGAATTTGTAAAAACTTGAAGCAAATATAGCCTAATATTTAACCAGAATCCAAATGTAGTATAGCCAGCACTATAAACTTCACTTTGTGTTCAACCAGGCAGATTCTTGTGGACTTTCTTAGCTTATTAAATAAGGGCATCAGTTATTCTGTCAAAAAAAAAAAGTAATCATGTTCAACAGTTAAATTTTAATAGTTTTAAACTCACAGTGCTTATTTCGTAGGACTCTTTAGTCATCTGGATGTTTATTGGCCCTGTTCCTCTTCTCTGTGGGATACAAAGTAGTCACTGTCAAAGGTCAGAACATTTTTGAAAGTTGAAATCCTTTTTTCTTTTCTTTGGTTCTTGCAGTCCTGCATGTCTTACTTTATCAGGAATTAAAATAGATAAATATGCCAGTGGTACAAGAAGTTCACAGTTTAACTCCTTTGGCACTGTTAGGGTGTCAATCATCTTAAACAGGCAACTTGCAAGTGCTCATATATTTCAAGTATTCCCTTTTTCAGTCTTTCCCAATATAAATTTTACTGGGTCTGCCTGCCTTAATTTTTCTCTCATCTTCCTCTACTTGCTTTGAAGGAATTACTTTTAAATTGTTTGGTACTGTACCCTACGCAGTTTTAAGGCATCATTTTAATTTCTCTTACCATTTATGACCAAGCACTTAGCAGTCTTGCTTCTTCTAAAGTAAATAGGAGTGTGAATGGTATATCTGGAAGGCTCAGGAATACTACCAAGCTTACAAGTCTCACTGTGTACTATGTATGTAGCCCACCTCTGTGCCAGAGTGAGATCAAGCTAGGAATGACCCCACTATGCAACTTGGTTTCCATGTAAAGACAGCCCAGGCAAGGAGTTGTAACACATCTGAAAATACTCTTGATGAGCACACATGGCGTATACCTTGCCTGTTAGACTGACTTTACCCTTTGTATTACAGAGACAACTTTCTTTTGCTAATCCATTTGTTAGCATTACGTCACTCAGCTGAAATGCTTTCTGCCTTCTCACCTTGACCGAGTTTTGGGTTGGGTTTTTTTTTTCCCCTTGGTGTTCTTTCCATTTTCAATTTTCACAGCAACATGTTGATTCTTGTTAAAGTCTTATTCCATCATTCATCATGAAGCCACAAGGCTGCCTCCTGAACCTCATGCTCTGCTTTTTTTTTCAGTAGCAATTCAGTAGCAACTAGTACATTTTTAGTAACAACTAGTATATTTTGATAAAAGTGTCATTTTGGCATTGTAGGCTTCTTCTCAGCTGGTGAGCTTTAAGTCTTCCTTTGTGTTGTAATCATTAGATCCTACAATCATTCCTCAGCTAAAATTTTCATAGGATTCGAAGAACACTCTCTGAATTAAGACTGTAGTTTCAGGTCTATTTGGTGGCTTTCCATTACAAAATTTTATCTGAGTGATGAAGAAGGTGGAATGTCTTTGCACCATGTTTGCTTTATGTTGAAAAAAAGCTGCTTTCAGGGTTTTTTTTCCCCACATAAAATAACTTAATCTTCTCTTATTTTACACACAGAACTCCCACTAATATCATTAGGAAATCCACCCGCACTTGAGGAGTAGACGACTCTTTTTTGTTGTAAAAAAATAAAGAAGACAGACACCTAGTATATTAGCTGAAGGAATAACTGAAATAAACTCAAGAAACCTTGGTGAATAACTTTCAGTCAAAAAAACCCTGAAGTGACAAAGACCGATTGTGGCTTTTCAAAACAAACAAACAAACAAACAAACAAACAAGGCGGCAAAACCAGAGAGGGTTGCAAGCAGTCTGTTTCTACCAGGTTCTTCATAGCATTAAAAGCTGACTTAAAAACATGAGTCACATCTTCATGGGCAGCCTCAGGAGGGACTGAACTTGAGCTCTGGAATCACAGAGCGCAAACCGGTGTCTAAACTTTATCCATGCTGGCAGGGGATCTTGCACCCTGTTGTAAATGGTCGGCTAGTCCTCCTAGTGTGGTTGGTTTCTTTCTTTCTTTGTAATGTAGGAGACATAAAAAAATATATACGATGCATTAAAATAACAAGCCTTTAGGAAAGCAACGTTAGTCAACAAACTATTGTAGAGCATGGTTTCAACGGATGCGAGTAGAGTGCTCTTTACAAGTAATTTAACTTTCAGCCTGTGAGAAAAAATGACTGACTTTCTGACAGTCACTTTGGCTGACTCCCCCACCATCAGCAGATGCTCTTGCTCAGGACACAAGCCCTAGCTGATTTTTTTTATGTTCACACAGTACTGTGTGGAATAGCAGGACTCTGGTCTTGAGTTCTCCTCCCTCCGGGCAGAGTTCAAACACTAAACTCACCTCATGAGTCTTATGTGTGGCTGCCAGGCAGATGAAGACAACTGTCCTTTTGAAATTACAAAGCAGATTAAGCAGCCTGTGAATACCTTGCCACTGAGACTGATACAGCCTCCTAATTTTTGGCACTGCTCCTCTGAGGAAAAAAGTAATCATGAAATATGGTAGGGATAATTGCCAAATTGAGAGAGCGAGCTTTCAAACAAGCAACAGGCATGTTTTTGGGGAGGGAGAGGAGTGTGTTTGTTGTTTTTAATTACAGCTCGTTAGACACAGAGAATCAGCTCTCAAATCAGTGGGGAGACTGGCGTTATTTCAGTAAAAGTCAAATCAACCACCAAAATATCATATAAATCGGAAGTTTGTTTGCTCTGTTTTGAATTGTTTTCCTCTACAAATCTGCTTCTCTTGGCTGCACCACTTGATCATGTAAACGCAGCCTAAGTCAGATCTGTGGAGGAGAACAGCTGGTGCTGAGGATCCAGCATCCATACCATACATTTTTTAATATATATCCACTTGGAGGGTGGGAAAAGGATTCTTTCAAACTAGCTCTAGTCTGGTCCTCTACATCAGAGCTGTGCATTGGAGCTCCTGTACATTAGAGCTCATTACTGTTGGGGCATAATTTTTAAAATGTTTTATCTGAGGGCAATCCAGATTGCATGCTCTCACACCACCAGCAATGTGAACCAAAGCCTGGTAAGTGGAAATCATTGTGATCTACTGTTCAAAAGCATGCTTTGAATCCAAATGAAAATGCTAGTACGGGTATAAATCATCTTAAATATGAATGATCTGCAACAAAGTGAGGCTATAAAAGTCGTAGGGGAACTTCTGTAAGAATATGCTCAGCAACTGAGAGAGCTATGGCAGCTAATTTTTGACCAGGAAATGTGTAAGTGAGAGCACAGAAAACTGTGGTACTAATGCCACGTTTGTTGCCATAAAGATAAACAACTCCTTGTTAAATGATGTAACCATGAAATGATGTCTCTGAAATATTCCTCAATGTAATATAAGCACTACTAAATGCAGATTTGGTGTCTTTTGATGTCAATAAGAGTCTGTCATAGGACAGTGATTATAGAAAATTATTTATGCTATTGCAGCCTCACATTTTACGTTCCCTATGTTAGCATTCTTTTGAGTCCCTCCTTTTTGTCTTTGTCATATATTTCTCCTTTTATTTGAAATGTGGAAGTTGATGGATTTGGTATAAAATTGGTTTAATTGAGATTCCATTTAGATTCTACTCTATAGTATGATGAAACGCCAGCTAGTCTAGCACTTTAATTAATTAGAAACCTGTTTAGGACATGGAATGGTATGTCTCAATTTCTAAATTGCCTATCAAAAGTATTGTATGAAATTTTTGCTGATGTTTTCATGAGGAAGCAGTACTGATTACTGTAATAAAACGCCTGTGGATCTGAGTTCAGGGAGTAATTCTGAGACCCAAAGGAAATGAAGTCTAAGGGATGTGTAAAAGGTAAAGGCCTAATGTGTACATTAATTCTGACCAGTTGTAACCTTTGTGTCTCTCCTCCACAGTTTTCCCCATGTCTCTTTCTTTCCTCACTTTCCCATCTCATTTACGTGAAAGACTCTGATACATGTAGAGGACACAAAGATTTCTCTTTGAGCCATGAGGAAAACAGGCAAAGAGAGAACTCCATTTACATGATTTTTTCAGAATTCCCCTGTGACCCCATGTAGACCAAGACACTCCTCACAACATGTTGGCCCAGATTTCAGAAAGATGGGAAGTATCAGAAAGGCTGACATAAGCCTACGTGTCTACATAAAGCACTGGTCCAGTAATTTTTTGGGACATAATTGTCGTAATACCCATACATAAGAATTTATTGCAGGAAAGAATGTGCTGCGCAGATCCTATTAGTCCCTTGCTGTCAAGAGTGCAATATTCTTGCCACAACCAAAAGGGAATCAATAAACATATATTTTAAACCAGAGTCAGTGTTGGCTTTTTTAGCTACAGTTTACTTTTCTCACAAAACTCTTCAGCAAATAGCATTTGCTAGGCTATGCAAAGATAGGCATCTCATACGAGTTAGTCTAACTTCTTGTTCAAAGCATTTGGAAACTGACTATTTTAAGTAATGTTAATACAGGGAAATACTTTCAATAATTGTGGCTGATGTTTATGCTGCTTCTCTTGAAATTCCAACAGAAATATAAAGTGCTTAGCACCAGAAGAACAATATTTGCATGATGTAGTTATTTTTTCACGTGAAGAAAAAAAAATGCACTGTAGAACTAGTGGTATTACAGAGTGAACAGATGAAACGATGAAACTGAGTAAAGCTTATGGGGCAATGATAGGTATTGATTGCACGTGTTGCAGCAAGATGATGCAAAGTTCAAGTATTCTTTTCTGGGCCTCTCCTCAGAGGACAAAGTAATAGCTTTTCTCCTGTGAAGCCAGAGGGCCTCCAACTAAGATTTTCAGGAAGCTTGGAAAGGAAACGAGCAGGGATTTGTTATAGGCACTTCTGGCAGAGGTAAAAGCCTCTTAAAGAGGGAGGGAATTACAGGGAAGTTATTCTTCATCCTGTACACATAAAGCAATATTTTCATTTAGTTTCACTTAATTTTGCTCTAGGAACCATCTTTGATATAGTAAGATAAGCATGGGAGCTTGGTGCATACATAAGAATAAATACTACACCATTGGAGTTTGGTGCACATGCAACCACTCATTTAAGTTTTCTGTTAATTTTTAGTTTGATAATCTTGTTTTGAGGGTGCATGTAGACATATGCCATGGTGTAGGAAAGCGAGTGCACATTCAAAACATTCGAAACATTTTACTTCCTAACTTCTACAGCTTTCCCATTACCTGCTCTTCTAAAAGCATGACATGAATCAAATCCTCTGTTCTCATGCTAAAGTAGTACTTTTGAAAGGTAATTTGGAGGCTGAAATCCTCTCTTGATCTACATAGCAGAATTAGTAGCAATTGCCCAATTTTACCCATTACTACTTGTCCAATTCACTGACTAAATTGACTGTTTTCAGAGCAAAACTGGCGTTCAAATTGGAGAATTCTGCAATAGTTGCTCTGTCCTTTCTAGACTTGAATAAAAGCCATGGTATTAACTCTAAATTCCTCATGTATTTATGAAATGAAGATTATTGCTGGAGTTCAAAACTCTTTCCTATGGCATTAGTTCAGTCCACTGAGTCTCTGTCTACATGAGACTCTCAAATACAGTATCTGTTAACCTGTGTTATCAGATATTTTCTATCAATCATGGCTTTAATTTTCTCGGTCTAGAAAAGGGCTCTGTTGATTGAGACTGCCAAGGAGGATAGTAGTTCTTTTCATTTGTTTCATTGCCTTTTGTAAGACATCAGCTAGGAAGTGGAGCGACACTTATCATTTATAAATACGCCAGTTCTACAGAATCTGTGAAGTTTCCCACCAAGTGAACTTAAAGTATTGTCAACACACAGTTCTCAGAAATAGCTGTGCCACAGCTGTTCTGATGTGGGTGATTCTTATTAATGATAAATTGACAACATGATAAAAAAATCCGGGAAGTAGTGTCAAGATAGATCAGAAGCCAATGTCTGCTCTGTATGATGTAGGTTTAAAGGCGGAATGAAGATCCTTAAGTCAATGGACTTCAGACGTATGTGATTGATAACACAAAGAGTTTATATGGATGTGGAAATAGGAGAAAACTATTTTGAGCAAATAATGTTAAATTCAGAAGAAATGCGTCATGTCTTATTCCACTAATATTTTCTCTGAGGAAATAACTATGTCAGGGGCTGATCCTGTTCTCTACACAGACAAAACTCCCTTCAAGTCAGCGAGAGTTTTGCTGGTATTAGAACTGCCTGATCGGTATCCAAATGTACTCAGATTTACAGTTTGAAGTGTCTCATAATCTTTCCAGCAAAAATACAACACTTAGTGGTCCCAATCCAGTGAAGATGTCCACGCAGACAGATTCTTATTTACAGCTAGAGTGATTTACAAGAGCAGAGACTAAATCTGCCATTAAGATCGTTGACATAGCCTTCCTCAAAAGCAGGCCAGGAAACATTAATGTAAAACTCTCTTCTTATTACTGAACGTTGTTTATAGCTGTTCTGTCAGTGCTCACCTCATATAGATTCAGTACAACTGCTCATGTATTCATTCCCCAATGCCAATTTTTGTGCTTTATTTCCCCTTCTGTTAAAGAGGCCTAACTGCAGTGAAGTAAATATTATTCTTCTGGTACTGGGAATATGGAATTTATATACAAATTCCATGAAAAGCTTTTATATCTAGGCAGGCCACCAGCTTAATCAGGTGATTAACTTCCGCTTGTTTCATTAAGCTGCAAGATCATTCCATTTACAATGGCTTTTTTGGACACTGTGATAGTGTACCATTGCGTATGAGCTTGTGCTCTGAATAGGAATTTCAAAGCAATCTAAAAATCTTTTACATAGTGTTTCCTGAATATTCCAGAAAGATAGATTCCATTCTCTTAGCATTGTCAGAACAAGTAATTAATTAAAAAAAACCCAAACCCAACAACACACCAAAACAAACAAAACAAAACAAAACTCCCCGCCACTTTCCTAGAAAAGGAAACGAGAATAAGCATGAGGTATTAATCTGCTTAGATTTCAATAATTTACCCTCTGAGGCACCCAATAGATAGCAAGTTTAGCCAAAAGTTATTTGTTTTACTTGTACACCAAAAATAGTTTATCTCATATGGATACAATATGTAGGTATCAATTTTGGTAAAGGTACAGTGAAAGAATAATCACAATGACAGCTAATACATCCATAATTTTGAAGAAAAAGTTGGCAATATTTTCAGCTAATAGCCTGGCCACATAACCGAAGAAATACCTTTCAAATAATGTCTTCCCAAAACAAGGGAGAGAGTTTTATACATTATCCTGCTAAACTGAAGATGCTTTATGATATGTTGGGAAACCGTTTTTTTCCCCTAAAGACTCAACAAACATTGTGATGACTGGTCTTCTTTCAAAAGAAAATACCATCCTATCTACAATATCTTTGTGATAGGAGCACTCCCCAAATAGGGGAGGCAGTTTAAATTACTTTGCCTGAGGAGACTTCAACCTTCATTTTTAACTGTTTGGCTAGTGCTATAGCCACAAGGATTTTGGAAGGGAAATCCTTGTTAGTCCTGCCTGTTGAATTATTAAATATTCACAAGGACAGACTGTGAGCATAGCCCTGCACCAGTTAAGACACTTATTGAACTGTATGGGGATGTAGTACAAAAGACCTGGGTTTAAATCCTCAGCTTTTTGCGTTAGGAGTGCAATGAAAGCAGACATTTTTTCCTGGATTTTAAAGCTGCACTTTCATCCCCTACTGAATTTGAAACAAAAACACCTTGAACATTTAAGTTAGCTCCAAGCATGTTTTAACTATAGCATCATCACCCGGTACCAAGTGATGACTTAGAAATTTGAATGGCACCTGTCCCTATGAAGACAATGCACGTTCTTTCTGTTTTCTTAGCCTTTCCTGTAAATATAGGCCATATGTAAATGGTTATAATCAATGAGTTTGTTTATATGCAGTCAGGACATTATGTATTGTGTCATAGTCATATACCATTATTATCTCTCAGAACGAGCAGGCCTTATTAATTTCACTCCTGGTATCATATTATGTTTTTAGTTTTGTAGGAGTATGTTATCACAATAGATACCAACCAGATCTTTGATTCTTTGCATGAAGTCTTTATTACTTGGGCAACATGCTTCAGTTCTAGCCTACTACATGCCAGTCATTCCAACAGTAACCCTCCTTGGTGCAGAATGGTCAGTTATATTGAGTTTTGTGGAATGAATTACTTTCTAGAAAGTAACGTATAATTAAAAGATAATGTAAGTAAGTTGTAACCTCTGTATTTGAAAAACTACTGTTGCACTTAAAACCCCAAACCAACTTGAGTACTTCCTTTCTCCAAAGCAAATAATTAAAGTTAAATCAGAGAAGCGTGGTAAATTATACAATTAATTATTGGAAGAGCATCTGAATCTTGAAAGATTTAGAAAGCACAAGGATGTAATTGCAGTAGGGTCTTCATTAGGTTTGATACATTTTGCATAACTTTTTTTTCTATTAAGTTAGTCATTACTATTTGTCACTCAACTATTTCTGAGGTAATTAACCTAACACACGTCCTGGCTCTGGTCCATAACATACATCCATAATGCTCAGGTCAATCTCTGTGGCATTCTTGTTTCTTTCTGATATGTCGAGGCAGAAGCATGTTTTCTTGTACTTGTTCTCCACAGTTCTGCTGAGTTTACAAAAGATGCTGAGCACAATGAGCCAGCTCATGCCTGCTCTTTAAAATGTGCTTTGCAGAAGATTTAAGAGAAGAGGGACAAAAAATGTGCTAAGTACAGTATTTTGTACTCATTGGTGGAAGCACAGTCTATATCGCAAGTCAGTTTGTATTACAGTAGCGTTGAGCTACATGTTGAGTTTGGTTAACACTCCACTGCTAAAATGAAGGATGATCTTTGAGTTAAAAATTGTAGAAAGAGAAAGACGGAGTGAGAGAGAACAGGAGAGGCAGGGCCACAAGTAATTTTTTCTGTTGAAAGCTATATTTAATATTGCCCTTGATACTTAAAAATTTTCTGACAGCTCTACAAAGCTTTCAGATCATCAGATTTAATGACTTTGGGCACCTAAATTAGGTATTTCAGGTTTAGGAGCCTAAATTCAATCTACATGGCTTAATTTGAAAGCTGCCATTTAAATAGGGGCTAATCAGAATTTCTGAAAAACAACTCTCTTGTTTCAAGATTCAGATATGGATTGAGATCCCCAAATTTTGAGACATAAGTTCAGTTATTTTGCATTAGATCACCATGTTCTTTCTTGCTTTCAGGGCTGCAGTGGGTGGAGAGGGAACCAACAGTGTCTACAGCAGTACTGCAGAGGTAGTTCTCTAATCAGATCTTAGTTTTGTAAGAATGGATTAGTTTCTGTTATTTTTTCCCCGTTTCCTTGAAGTGAAATTAGAGAGTATTTATAAGGGGGGTTTAAGACATCGGGGGCGTACTGTGAAATTCTAAAACTTCTTAGAAGATACCTGTCTAGCATAAGGGAAAGAAAGACTGTTCTTTTGTCAGCCTTGATAACAAATGCCGTAACTTAAGAGCTTTTAACATGAATTGTAAGCAGTGAGACAAATAGTTGCTGTTGACAGGAAGAAGTAGGGTGCAATTGTTAGAGAGGGCAAGGGTTAATAGAATCAAGGAAATGCGGCACCTACAGGACTGAAGACATTTAACATGCATTTAATATCTTCGATTAAACAAGACAGAAAGGTGCTGTGTCTTAGCTATAAAATATTTTATGTATAATAACTGTCATCAGTATCTTGTTGATAAAGATTCTTGTTCGCAGGAAATAAAATAAATCAGAAGAAAGTTTCTATCAGGAAAACAGTGTTTTGAAGCAGCCCAGAAATTGGAATAAAGTAGTGACAGTTTTGATCTTCTCCATTCCTAGATTATCCTTTTAACTAGGGAGTCGGCCTGCTTGAGTTTTAGTTGTTGAAAAGCTGCTCAACGGGCTCACAGGAGTGACTAGGCCATCCCTCCCACATTAAGGGATTCTTAAGGGCTCTTCCCAAACTGAAAAGGCAACTTGAACCCGTTTACTTCATAAGGCAGGCAAAATTTTCCATTGCTTAAAGTTTTGGCTTAAAACTCTTATTCCAACTGCAAAATTGTGCATTAGCCATGGGAATAAGCATGAGGTATTAATCTGCTTAGATTTCAATAATTTATCCTCTGAGGCACCCAATGGATAGCAAGTTTAGCCAAGTAGCTTGAGGGAATGTTTAAATAGAACTTTTCCACGTGTTAAACAAACATTGATGACTGACAGTAAAACATAAATTAAAGTAATAAGAAAAATAATCGCAGAATCCATTGCTATGATAGAGAGCTTTGCAAAGGTACATGAAATCCCATTTGAAGCTAAACAATGTAGCCCATTACTGTCAGAATTTCTTCTCTTTTCTTAGCCTTATATCCTACTGCCTTATTGCATTTTTTAAAATTTTTGCATAGCTTTGAAGTGTTTGGCTATAATTTGAGCTTCCCCCTATGGGGATGTTTATCAAGTGACATCTGGATTGTTAACTACTCTGTCAAGATGGGAGTATTCAAAAATGTAATCAATAGCTTTTTTTTTTTTTTTTTTGGTAACTTAGGGAGTTTTAGCCCATATTTCCAGTCAATTGCTTTTGAAATTTCCAAGTTACCTCTGCATAGAATTTCTCTTTTCCCCCTCCTTGATCTTGAAGAATTAGGTCAAACTTGATTTTTAGGTCACAGTAGAGAAGTACAAAAATCAGTAACTACTTCACACTGTGCCTTATAATAACCCTTTCATTTATCCACCATCCTGATCTTTTATCAAAGAGTTGAGAAGTGATGAGTTTCATACTTACTACTTATAAAAAAAAGGCACATCATTTTGAATGACAAATAATTCATCTTATCAATATATGATAACCTGAAGACTTCAGTGATAGGTCAAAAGTTGTTTTTTTTTTATTTCAAGTTTAAAACCTCAAAGTTCTAGAGCTAGAATAGCTTTTGGATGTGTTTTGCCTGCTTCTGAGAGGAATCAAAGAAGTAGTTTAAAATCAGCTAAGATACTTCTATAAATTGCTATAGCATCATTGCAGCATCTTCAGAACTCTGAGTGCCTATTAAAGGAGTCTCTCTTCATGCAAGATTTCGTATTTGTACCCTCGTGGAGTGGGGTCTGCCAGCCAAGGGATGGAATAAGGATGGCTTTGCAACCCGCCTGTTCCCTGAAATGTTCCGAAACCTTGAATGGAGCTGAGTTTATGGGAACCAGAAATTAAATCAGGTAAGTTCATTTCAAGCTATAGTCATAAAAAACAGAGGGAGGCTGGAAATGCAAAACAGAAACAGCTTATTTATTTCCAGTACCTCACAGACCCATGGCTAGGGCTTCTAGGTGCTGCCGCCACGCTGGTACTAATGACAGAAACAGGGGGAAGGAGTACAAGAAACAAACAAAAGTTCCAAACGATAGCCCAAACTCATTTCCAGGTTCTAAGGGCTTTAAAATATAAAATTACAGGCACTTGAAACTGTCCTTTTAATTTCTCTATTCAATTATTATGCTTTCACTAGGCTCTTATGAAAGAGAAAGAAAGAAAGGCGGAACAGAGCTTAACCGTGGCTGGAAGACTTAGCAGAGAAGAGATGAGGAAAGCGCAGCCCCGTTTTCTTTGTAGCACCTTTTTGCTATAGAAAACTCTTACTGCTTCTTTTGCAATCTTGAGAGAGGTCAGAAAAGAAGAACAAATGTGACCCCTAGAAAATAATCTCTTTCATCTCCCTTGCTCTACTAAAGATACACTTCTTGTCTTGCAAATGGAGCCGTTTGACAATCATTGCTCTCAGTGTCTGGTTAAGCTTCATCTTTGGTGCTAACAACCAGTGCACTTTTGACCTCCCTGTGCTGCAGTAGACATACAGTGGCAAAAAAGGTCAAGGAACAACTTTTCCACAAAGACTATAGTCTGACAAACCATTTCCTCCGGGCAACCTCACAACTTGGATATTGGCCTTATTGGACTTGATTTTAAGAAAATTCAAGGTTGCTCCAGTGTGAGCAAAGACAGTCATTCTTCTGCTATTGCTGTGGAGCCCCCATATTAGTCCCCTCTTTGAGACACACTTCTCTCTACACTTTCTCCACTTTCAGCTTTCTGTGCCTTTAAAAAAGGAGGGGGGGTAAGAGTTTTCCGTTCTCTGCAAAAGTATGGGCTTGTCTAGCTGTGGTGAAAGCAAAGAGGCCAGTACTGTTTGAGACAGGACAAGTAAGTGCACAGTTTTTGGAATCACTAAATAATTCAGCTGCCCAGAGTTCATATACAAACACTAGAAATACACAGAGTATTAACTATATAAAAACATTGAAGCTTTTGTTTTTAAACTAATAAAAACTAAGCCTTTCAGCATTATCTTATGTAAATACTTGTGTTGGTTTTGGCTGCGATAGAGTTAATTTTCTTCACAGTAGCTAGTATGGGGCTGTGTTTTGGATTTAACATGAGAATAATGTGATAACACACTGATGTTTTAGTCACTGTTGAGCAGGGCTTACACAGAGTCAAGGCCTTTTCTGCCTCTCACACGATCCCACCAGCGAGTAGGCTGGGGGTGCACAAGAAGTTGAGAGGGGACACAGCCGGGACAGCTGACCCCAACTGGCCAAAGGGATATTCCATACCGTATGACGTCATGCTCAGCATGTAAAGCTGGGGGAAGAAGGAAGGGCGGACATTCCAAATGGTGGCGTTTGTCTTCCCAAGTAACCGTTACACATCATGGAGCTCTGCTTTCCTGGAGATGGCTGAACACCTGCCTGCCGATGGGAAGGAGTGAATGAATTCCTTGTTTTGCTGTCCATTTTTCTGTCTTTAAAAAAAATAATTTGAAAATTTAGTCTCACAAAAGTGGCCAGGAATTCAAATCCAGGCACCATTCCATCATCTAATCTAGGGGACTCATCTGGATGATCCATTTAAAGGTCTTTTCCTGTCATTACATTCTTTATTTCATGTTTATATTCTAGGACACATGGTATGCTACTAAGAAGCTGGGTCTCTGTCATTAGCCAGTGCTAAAGGGCAATTTGTCATTTCCAATGGCAGCGTGCACTTAGCAACTTTAATTGCGGAAAGGATCTAAGTTCTGCAAAATCTTGTGTTGGAAGCAATAGTCACAAATTGCCATGCAATTTTAAAAATATAGCTAGTTAATTTATTATTTTACTCGTAGAATTTCTTTAGAATACAGGCATTTTTATTTCCTTTTAAGTGTGTAGTTTGTTATAGAACTCAATACTCAAATTCAAAACAACTATTCTTTGCTGTTTCCAAAGATATTCACAAAAATAAAAAGTAAAGATTTGGTTATGAAATAAATTAAGTTTAAAACCTTCTATTTCTAACTGAACCTTGAAGCAGATTTCTGTATCCAGAATGAAATAATGAAAAAAATCCTATCCGGTATAGAAGTAGTAAGTAATATGCAGCACTATAGCAAGCGTATCATGTTTAAAATGCCAGATTGTTACTTAACCAATAGTATTGACATATGATGAAGTATAGTCTGGATGAAACTGCTATAGCACAAAGGAATCACTATGCCTTTTTTAAGCATACAGTATGTAAACATGTTTAAGGATTTGGGCTAAGGAAAGGTGCTGCAATTTTTTTTTCAACCATTTGCCACACTTCAAACAGGTGCTGGCCCTCTGATTCTATAGGCAGATTCATCCCACTTTATTAGCACTATAATGAGTTCATATTAGTTGCTTCTGGTTTCCACCTATGTAATGGAAAATTATCTTGCATAAAGACTGGCTATTTATGGGGCCCCGGTGGCATTTTTTTTACATCATAACAATACTGCTTTTTAAGCGACTATTTCCTAGTCTCATCCAGTTTCCCATACATGTATCTTGTATCATCACTTATTTGTTTATTTATTCATTGCTTTGCCCTAGTGAATACAAGACCTCGCTATCCAACTTCCACTTTCCAACACTGCAAAGGAAGAAATACTCAGGGATCTTTTCCCCCTTTCATTCTAATCATGTCCTCTGTGCTGAGAACAGAATTTCCTGATAAGCAAAACAGACAATGAGAGTCTGTAGCCTGCTTTATGGCACAGGCATTACTAGTAAATGAAACAGCAAGAGCTCCCTTTTCAGAACCACTATTTATGGATCCTCGTGTAGGAGCAGCTTGGCTTCTGTTCATTAACATTGTCACAATGAAATTTAAGGACTTCGGACCTGGTTTTAAATGTGGGCGGGCATAAATGGAAGAACTGTATACTATGTAATTTTGCTTCTTTTTTAAATTTGGCTGATGAGAAATGTTTCATGTGTCTTTGCGAGTAGGAGTAGAGAGGAAGTGTTGGTGGGTTAGTGTTTATCTTCTCCTTCTAATAACAAACAGATCCCCTTCCAAAACCTACTCTATTGTTACCTTTAGTGCAAGGCAAAAATAACAATATAGTCACAAAAGAAGCAGCATTGGGGAAAATAACTGAGATGTTCATTTGAATATTTTGTTATGAGGTCCCATTGGTAATGAAGCATAAGATAAGGACATTTTTATCCAAACTGATGTTTCAGCAAATAATATTGTAAAGATGATATATTTACTGGCTACATTTTAGATTCAAGTATATAACTGTAGCAGTTACAATAATTCTGTTAGTAGCCCACACCTACCTTAAGAAATGTTTTTCTTGGTTGTGCAAAAGCCTCATCAAATCCTCTTTTCTCCATGTGCTGGCTCATATACAGCACTTATCAAATTCTACTTTCCGAGCACCTGATCTGTCATTTCATTCCTTCCTATTAAAGATTGTCAGCTGCTGTTCACCAGAGTGTCTGGAAAGTTTATCCCACGTTCTTAAGCCTTTGTTTTCCAGCTCAACACACATACTCAGAGCTGAAAGTCAAGCTTTTCCCCAGAGGCCCATTTTTCTACAGCACCAGATCTATATGTGTTTGTTGCAGATACTAAATAACTGCAGTTCTAATACCTCTAAAAATGTCACGTCAAACCTTCGTTTTAGAAGAGCTGGATGAAATCTCAGCCCCTGTTCACAGATGCCAGGGTTCAGCTGCAGATCTGTTTTGATGGAATCTCAGCCCCTGTTCAGGGATGCCAGTTGTAGTAGGTAAGAAAGACAGGGCAAGCCAAGAACGTTGTTCTGGTAGTGGCAAGAGCGACAGGAAGGATGTTCCTGAAACTGCTTTCTTTTTTATCCTTCCACAAACTTCATGAGCATATGATAAAATATAATTTTTAGAATGTAGATTTCTAAGATTAACATGAACTTTCTTCATATGATCTTTTTAATTTGACTAAGCTTAAGACATACATTGAGAGATATTTCATTAGTGTGTTTACTGTCATGATAAGGATCAGGAAAGATAAATAGTATTGATCACCATTGAAAAATCACAAGAAAATAATTTTAATGTATATGATATTCTAAAAGAACCACCTGAATCTTTGGTTGAGGATATATAACTTGGCTTGCAATTGAAACTATATAGTTTATTCTAAGAAAATGTTAAAATTAAGAATTCCTGTTGTTTGCAAAATGCAGTTTCCCTCCTGGATTGTTTTAAAGACCCATACAGTAGAAGTCTTGGTATAAAATTTTCTTGAAGAAAAAAAAAAAAGCATATGATTGCATAAAACTTTCAAAGTACAATGGAAGTCTAAGAAAAATATAATTATTATTGTTGGTTTATCACCTCAAACATGTTGTTGTAAATGTCATTATATCAGATGAGTTTGAAAACAGGTTTTCCATTTCGCACTTTATTTGACAAGGTGATTCATTGTGTAGAGCAGTTTAAGATGTCAGCCCTTGTGGAAAGAATTGAGTTGTGCTGATGTGCTTATGAGCATTCCTCCATCAAAGTATATGATTAAAGAAGGGTTATTCTTCTGAAATATTGTTACCCAACTGGCCTGAAATATGAGTGTTTTCTTTATTGAAATATAATTTATCACAGTTAACTCCTTCTAGGTAACCACGTATATGTTACATATGGCATATGGAAAGCTGGTTACAGTTATCCACAAAATCATATTTGAGATAATTTCTTATGCTGCAGCACAATAGCTTGTCAAGTAATTGAAATAATTTTTTTCTGACATCACATCTTAATTTTCAACAGGGGAATGAAGAGGAAAGAAAAGAAACACGGGCATTTTCTATGCTTTTTGTGTGTGCCTTGTGTCTGTCAGTGGCCCACTTTTGATTGCCTCAGAGAAAGGAGAGATCTTCTATCTTGTTTTGGCCATTTTTGCATTGAGTTTGGGAAATTTCCCCTGTTCTTTCAGCGGACAACAGCTTTCATCATGGAGAATGAAGTTTGCTCTCCACTGTCATTAGTTTGAACTAACCTGCTATCTTAGCACAGCTGCCTATTCTATATTTAGACTCCTTTACAATCCCACTAAGCTATTTGACTCAGTAATTTCTTGTAGAAATGAAATTCCACAAATTAATGATATATCATGCAAAGGAGTATGGTATCTCCTTCCATCATGTCTAAACTCACTACCAATCCATTTCCGTGAGTGACTTGGTATTATGTGGCTGAGAGAAGAAGACAGACAGATTTGTCTTAACCAAACCATTCATTATTTTGAATACTATCATGTCTGTTGTGTTACAAAATGCTGTCAAATAGTTATAGATACATACTGTAGGCATAACTCAACTTTCCCTCTCCCCCTTCCTCCATTCCTCCCTCCCTTTTCCCTCTTCCTTTCTTTTCTTTTCCTTTTCTTTCTTTTTTCTTTTCTTTTAATTTTATTTTATTTTCTATTTTCTATTTTCCTTTCTTTTCTTTTCTTTTCTTTTCTTTTCTTTTCTTTTCTTTTCTTTTCTTTTCTTTTCTTTTCTTTTCTTTTCTTTTCTTTTCTTTTCTTTTCTTTTCTTTTCTTTTCTTTTCTTTTCTCACATATCTTACCTCTACACTTGTCTAATATGGTGACCTTTACATTTCCGGATGCTGTTCTACATATGAAAATCCAGTGTGCAGGGTATATGGCTAAGGACTAAGGTGCTGATATACTTACTGCCTTTGTCTTCCTCTCTTACTGTGGCCATAAGAGTGGTGGGTGGCACAGAAATATGTACACACAGATTACAATTTGACTTTACTCACAGTTGATGATAATTATTAAGAACACATCCCTCCCCCTCCAAAGAACTCACACATAGATCCCCCTCCCCCTCCGAGAAGAAACCTCCTCTTCAACACCCTATGTTTAATGCAATCAAATGTTAATTAACTGACAATGGTACATCTGATTGATATGCTTGGCATACTGAAGAGCAGATTCAGAAAAATGAGTATTCATGAATAGCATCACTTTACAGTTTGCAATAACAAGTCTAGCAATAGAGATAAATCTGTTTCAATACAGTGTATGCTCCTATCATTCTACAAATATTTTAACCAGAGCTAGTTCCCATCAATCATCCTTGAAGCTCCACCTCCTCCTCTGCTTCTCTCTTCTTTTTCAGTCATCAGCCAGCATGACATTTGCAGATCCGAATCCTCCCTCCAGCCTAGCTGGCACAGCTGCAGCATTACATATCTACCAGCCACCTTCTCTTCACTCCATGCCCCTATTGTACTGCCTGCCACTTGCCCACCTTTCAAAACGTTACCTGTAAATTGCCTGTTACAAAAATAAATTGCAAACACTTCCTTTAGTTGCTGAATTGTGCAAGAAAAGGTACAGGTGGAGAACTGTTCAGCTCAGAAGACCAGAGGAGAAGAGATGCAGGAATATGTAAAATGAACAGCAACAGGTTTGAGAAACATTTATATTCTCATTTAAGGCAAACTCCCCTTACAGGGGAAGCTTTCTTTAGTGGTCATATTAATAGTGGAAAATAGAGCTCTATGTGCATGAAAAGCTTTTTAAAGACTTTGCCTCCACAAAATATGGCCAAAAGCATCACTGATCAGCTGGGCTGGCACAGATGCTCTGCAACCCAACAGAGGTGTGGGATTGTTTGTTGTTTTTTTTAGTTCGGGCCACAATTTTAACCACTGAAAAGACATTTCCATAATCTTTTCAGCACTTTGAAGAGCCCTACTTTGAGGTAAGTAAAGCCAAAACTATAGAGAGACATAGATCTGTCTGGCATCAGTATGTCAGGATAAATAATGAACAGTTAATAGAACTATCATAATCCTACAAAGCTTAGAGTATTCTTGATTAAACTACTGGCAGGGGACCACCAGGATTTACAGAAAGATTGCTTTTTTGTTTTCTTTTCCTTCTATAATTTTTTGTCTGCCATTGTATATTATTTAAATTCTGCTTGCTACAACTTCATTTTCAAGCTTAGAGGTAGATGTTTCTCAGCCCAAATTTGGTCCTGAAGAAACAACAAAACCCGTGCCCTCTAAACACAGTTCTGGGATAAGACTTTTGATTCAAGAGCTACAGATACATAGAGCAGTTCATATATATATATAGGTATACAGTAGTAGACTCTATGAAAAATTGCCATACCACCTGGCCTGAGGGCACATTATTTCCAGTAGCATTTATCTTCCCCTAAATAAAAGGAATAGGTTTGAGGTAGGTTGTTGATGCTTAGTATCAGTTCTTCCAGAATCTGATTTTTTTTTTTCATTCTGTAAATGAAGTGCATCAGGAATGATTTGTGTTTTTCCCCTATTGCTTGAAATCTTGTCAAATATGTTTCCCTTTCACTCTCATGTTTCTTTGGAAAATGCTACAACTGGATCCTTGCTGCATTTAAAACATCCTCACAGTAATTACAAGAAAGAGAAAAAACTTTAAAAAATTGCATGTTTTTAAAAATTATTCATTTCCATTTGCAAACCCAGAATGTCACAGAGGCATGAGCTCGATATAAGGCAGAGGTAAAAACATTTACTTGTCTAACTGTTCTTTTCCATAACATATAATTTCATTTTAAGTATGATGTAATTCTGTACTTCTTGTATTTTTAATGATTAGTTTGACAGTAACTACAATATCCCAGTAATATTTGTACACTGAAATTGCTGATTTATACAACTCTAACTTCTCTTTTAACTTAGCTTATTTCCCCACTCCCCAGAAATAAAGTAATACTACTTGCTATTGCATAGGAAATTCCATTTTTAAAGCACTGAAGCACTTAGAATTCATCCAGTGTGCAGACCTGAGTGATGCCAAGTTCATTTATGGTCTAGTCCTTAAAAACATTTCTAAAATCAGGGGAATGAACATGCATTTACGAAGCAAACAGTAGTCACATGAAAAATGTAAGCAACCAGGTTGGTAGAAAAAGTATAGAAGACAGGGTGAGTCTGAAAAATTAGCAGCACAGCACTGAAGGCAATAGATCAGATGTCATTTGTTGGCCAAAATCCTTCTCAAAGTGATGCTATTATTAGGAATAAGTTTGTAGAAACTTGTCAGCGGAGGAGATTGACTTGGCTGAGGACTTGACATCCCCGTTAATCCTCTCAAGCCAAGTATGAGTATGGTCTGGCCTAAACATTAATAATCCCTTTTCTGTGCACTGCAGCACAGGAACCTCTACAACATTGTTCCTCATGTCTTCAAGACCCCCCCAAAAAGCAGCCCTTTTATCAGATACATTTTAGTCAAAATGTGTTGTTTTGCTCAACACAGGGGAATTGGAATAAAATTCTAAAATACGTGACGTGGGAGGCTATGTCATCCATGGATCCTGTCACCAAGGAGGAAGGTCGAGACGCCATCTAACTGACAGCGACTCTTTGTTTGAGTTTATTGTGAAACAAACAGGAGCAATTTCAGTATCTTTGCCTGTGTTTGTATGCTTACGCGTACACCTGTATACAATGAACAGCACAAACAACCATAAGGACATAGAGATGCCACCTAAATTTCTCTTACTGTAACAAAGGTGCAGAGGCACTGTTCCACAAAAACTCTTTGACTTACCTTGGGAAAAAGGCAAACCATTAAGTGAGAAAGACTGGGGACATGGTTTACAAGGCTATCCATATATAAAACTACTGTGATTACAAAACACCTTTTAAATCGTGGTCCCAGGCATGTGTTTTACCACCAGTGTTAGTGTGCATTCCCTTTGCTTAGAGCTGGAGAGCTCTGGCTCTCCGTGGAAGGAATGCGAAGCAGGCAGGAAAGGGAGATCCACGTGTCAGGGCCATTGCTGTCAAATGGCCTCCTCACACATTGCAGATGTTGTTCAAGCATGAGCCAGAGAGTGTGTGGAATAAAAAGCAGCCTATGGAACTTTAGGTGGGGATAAATGCTGCAGAAAGCTTGCAGCATGCTTCTACACCACAAGAGAATTTCACCAGCAGGGAACAGGATCTATACAGGAATCTATGTATGAGCTGATCTTGGAGGTAATATTGGTACAGCAACATTAATTTTATGCTATACCAATATTTTTCTTTAGGGAGTTAGCACTAGAACTTCTTGCAAGTTCTAGGCACAATTTGGCCATAAGCATACGACTTATACCAAGACATGAACAAATCCTGTAGAGTACATATCAGAGATTTCCTTTAGAAATCAATTTTTATTGACAACAAAGTCCAATATATTCTGAAAGAAAAATAAAAAAGGTAAAGCTTCTAACCATGCCAAAAAAGGGACAGTTGATAATGATGGGTCTTGCGTCACAGTCATAAAAACGATGGCTTTATCTCATGAGACCAAATATTATAGATCTGGGAATACTAGTTAAATTAAAATGTTCAGCATCTCTCAGAAAGGAACCACAGAAATTTGAGTTGTGGCCATATAATATTCCAGATATTGTATGATGAATATGTGGTTTATTGATTGGACAAGTACTACTATTTTCCCCCAGGAAAAGAAGCGGATTTGTGGCAAATGGCCTAATAGAATGATACAAGTAATTGATGGAGTTCTGCACAGTCTGTTGGGTGAGGTGACGGGTCTGAAAAGCCTCGGACTTATTAGTTTTCCTGTCATCATAGTGTAAGGTATGACTATAGTCAAAGTAAATTTAAAAAAATACAATATAAATCAGAAAATGCTAGGGAGAAAAAAAGAATGATTCCAAACTCAATTCCCATGTCAAGGCAATTTTAAAAATCACGTTTGAAATAATTCATAGATGAACATAATTGTCACTGTAAATATTTTACTAAAATTAGGAGTTATATTCCAAATTACTTTATTTATAATTCAAAAAATATTCAAAATATATTAAAGTGATCTTTAGCTATATAGTTATACATTTTAGGTAATTATAGATTAACCTATTAGATTTGTACGTGTTACAAGATATGCAAGAGCAGAAAACTTTATAGATTCAAAAGGCTCTCTTAAAAATTGCTTCTTATTATTTACACTTTTCTTTAAGCTAAGAGTTGTTTCTGCTGCCCTACCCACATCATAGCCTACCCAAGGCTACGCAGTGGAAATTTAAATTGAGAAATAAATAATTTGTCTCTTGCAGTAATAGGAAGCTGTTAATAATTTGGAAAACATGAGGGTTTTTTTTAAATACCTGTTCCTTTATTGTTGTATAAATATATCAGCTGGTCAGTACAGTTCCTCTAAGCTACTAGCTAAGCTTGTCAAACTGATGCACATTTTTTAAAGGAAGAAGAATTGTGAAGCTTTTTGTAAAAACATTTATGTACTTGGAAAAATAATGATAAAAGGTGGTATGGGAGAGCATTTCTTGCCTTTTAACTTTCCTGACATGCCTTCCCAATAGTGTTTTTAGGAGATGAATGCCATGTTTGCAGAGATAGATTATAAAGCTGTCTGGCTTGTTTTGGCCACCCAATATAGTTTTAACCCAAGATAAAAACATTTAAAATGTACAATCTAAGTCATTGAAACAGCCAACTGTAAAAGTGTCTATATAAATATATATAAAGCTTATTCAATATAATTACGTAAATGAAAGAAATTTTAAGAATCAGACAACAAACTGTTAATGATAAACGAAGAAAAGATGTGCTATAAAAGTGTGCTTGATCATTTGCACCACTGCAGTCGGCAGTGTACTAGTTTAAACTACTAAATATTTGTGTCTCCTTGTTTGGCCCAAAAGACCTGCAGAACCTTTAATGAAAAGGTTCTTTACCTCTGAGCCAGGTAATACAGATCTTCAGCAGCTATAGAATTGCGTATCTCTAGGGAATATTTGCAAAGAAAAACATATTCTTCTGTACGTTGGTAAAGCATTCTGTTCTTGGAACGCAGGTAAAACAGATCACCAGTTCTGCTTTTTTTCCCCAATAAACTATGTTTATTATGCCAATTCTAATTACCATGCAATCTAATGGTTTTAAGGCTTATATTTTCCACATCACTGGACATCACAAACATGAAGGCATTTTATACTGTCATTATACATCAATGTTTGCACTTGGTTATACATATATACAGAAATTATTCACACATCTTAACCTTGCTATTTCCTCCTTTCAAACCAACATAATTTTACTGTGAAAGCAGCTTTTTAATAAATGATATAAGAAATACAGCAAGGCACACATTTTTTAAAAACTTTTTTTCTCATTACCACCTCAAGAAGCATAAAAAACCAAAATGTTGTACTTAATTCAGTAGAATGTCAACAGCTCCTAATATACAACACCATGTAGTTGTTTCTTGAAGTGTTGCATAGATTAAATTTTAAAATTAAATAAATAAAATGCCATTTATTTTAATTGCTTAATTTTTAGATGTATTGAATCAGGAGGGCTAATGACTTCTTTTTGCTGCAATCCAACAAAATTGTCACTTTAAAAGTAAAATAGTTTCAATAAACTTATGCATTTTACACATAAATATTAAATTTGATACATAAAATAGAAGAGTACTGACAGGTACAGATCTGAAAAGATGAACCAGATGGATCATGAATTCCGTGGAACTTCAAAACTTTAAAGAACAGAACCAGTGGTAAGTAGTACAGGAGCATCCAATTTAGGAAGGGGGGGGTCATTAGAGGTAGCTTGGGAGAGGAATCCCTATGAAAGCAAATGATTGCCTTGCTACAATACAAAATGATCACTGAAATAGGACTAGCATATGCAGCCTGATCACAAAGCCAACATGGACAAATCACATTTGGAAAGAAAATTTATCTTGGGAGTCAGTGTAATGAAAGGCAGTGATACAATGGAATTGGAGGTCATCCCAGGGTTTACAGGATGAACCTGCACCTGAATTGCAGCCAAGTGTCTAAAAGGAAACAAAAAAGTAATAGTAGGTTACAGAAAATGAAGTTTTATTTGCAAAACATAGCTCTTCCAGAACAACCATAGATAGTCATTAGATGGTCACATGCCAGAGCCTTTAATGCAGGAGCATACGGTAGGCAAACAATGACTTTTAACAGCCTGAGGTACAAGTTAGTGTAAAAAATTGCACTGATGTAGAAAACTCATTGATTTTTGTAAAGACTTTGTTTCTAAAGAAACAAGGGTAGTCATCAAATCTGACCTTTTCCCTGGATCCTGTCCTTATCCTTACCTGTGAACTTACCTTCAGCGCACTCAAAAGTGCACCAATCAATGAAAACATAGGAATTTTCAAAAGCCAAGCAACAAAAAGATCTACCCATCACTTATTTTAATATTTATGTAAACATATAGAATGAGATTTCAATGAAGAGGAGGAAAGGATTGTCACAGAAGTGGTCCACGAATAGAACTGTCAGTGTCATCACTGTATTTTTAAATTGTAAATAGCTATTTAGACACTTCTAGTACTAGCAATGAGTTAAATTTTCATACTATAGAATTATCCAGCTCAGAGTTTAGGGTTAAACTATTCATCAAAGAGCACAGGCTTATGATGAGGATTATGAAGAAATAACTGTCGGAATACAGCTCAAAGATTAGTGCAAAGTACATCTCATAGGCATTTCCTAGGAGGCACTCCAGACATGCATTATGTGCCTTCCAAATTAAGCAGGAATATCTGGATCTATCCAGTTCCCTTCTCCTTTGATCTTATTTGGTGTAACTGACCCCCCTCGTTTATAGAAAAAATATGGTTACATGAAAATAGTGAAAAGCTCAACAGTTTGTTTAAAAATTAATGAATAACTGATCTGAATAAAGGGGAAGATTGTATCAAAAGGTTTCTACAACTCTGGCATGAGTTTCACATATCTATAGTAAGAAAAGTCTCACTGATGGATTATGTCAGGTTTTTCAAAAATTATGTAATTCACAGACAATACAAGATTATCTGTTTATTTTTTTTTAAAGTCAGCTACTGTAAGGAGCTAAAAAGTCAGACTGTTTTAAACTCTATAAACAAACATTATAGTATCTACCTCCCTATAAAAACCTCTAGGAAAAAAACGGTAAGCAAAGATTTAGATTATTGTTGTAGTTCCAGTCTCTAAAAGTAAATTATTACATATTATCTATTGTGTAAACCTGTATATTACTTTTCTCCTGTAATGAATAATTAACTAACAGTCCTTTGCATTTATGTATCAGCTTTTATCTGTGGATCTCAAAACACTTTTCAGTGAATAAATCATGCTTCACAGGTCCCATTGATCATTATTCTCATTATTTTGTTGCTAAAAAACTGAGGCAAGGGAAGGAATAAGTCATATAAAAAAATCTATTGCTGAGCAGGAAATAACAGTCAGGCCTTCTGAGTACCAGTCCTGGGTTTCTCCTGGCTATAGTAAGTGGCAGGATATTCTGGCTAACATTGCAGCACTGTCAGGTAAAACCAATTTAGTTTTCTTAAGCCCAAGTAAAATATTTTTTTCCCTAAATTAAGTTAAAACTTAAGTTTAAATTACAAATTCTGCACAAAAGGAAGGAAATAGCTTTTGGACTTATTTGTAAGAACTAACAGGTTACACACAGAATTCTAACGTATGCTCTAAAAAAAGACTTTTGACACATTACATAAACCTCCTTAATGTATTGATCTCTACGCATATTGAATATGTGACTAAAAATTCCCATCCCATTGGTGAGTCATAGGTCACAGTGACAGCAGAAGATCGCATGATCTCATATAGAGAAAGATAGTTCTTTCAAACTGTCCCCTACTTGAGAAATAAAATCAGCATAGCTTTATGAGCACCTCTGTTGAAGAACTCCGTGTTGGCTCATATGAGAGCCTAGTCAGTGCTGACAGAGATATTTTTAAGCCTGCTTATAGAATTGTTATTATTTTTCCATAATGGTCATTTTTTGTAGCAGACCACTAAGTAACAGGATTGCAACATTTGGCAAAAATATTTTCTTCACTATTACTTTTATTCTCCTGTACAGCCAAAGTAAATACTAAAAGAGTGTAAAATCAAACTACATTTCAAACTATGCCTTTTTCAGCTTTGAATTCTCAGTATGCTTTTAAGGTACACATATACTATAGATTATTTTTCTCTAAGTATTGCAGCTACACATGGAATTACACATTTAAATGAGCTTACAGCACAGGTGCTACGGGAAAAATAATGGTGTTTGCCATTTATCTTTCAAATTAAATAATGTGTTTTTAAATAGTAACTTTTTTCATAATACACTTATGGGAACAACATTTATCTGTCACATTTTAAAAGATGTATTAGTAATAAATGTAAATTACCTTTGGAAAATCAGTAATTAGCCTCATCAAAAAATAAACAATCTGCCACCAAAAAGATAATCTTTAGCATAGTTAAGCATAATAACTGTTATTTGAATAAGTTAACAAATTAGGATAGAATGCTTCTGTAATTCATTCCCCATAGCATGAGAGATGAAGTTAAAGCACCAAGCTTGTGAATGGGGGCAGGGAGCTCAGACTTCAGTGAAACCAAATCTAGCAGCTCATATTTTCATTTTTTGATGTGCCAGAGATAAACTATATGTATCCTAGGGCTTTATACTGGGAATAATACAGTACATCATTTCCACGGAAGCAATGCTCTATGTATCAGTTAAGAACCAGTATATCTTCCTAAATGTACAAAGTGGGATGTAGCGTGAAGGGCTTTGTTACCTTAATATTTGTCAACCCCTGGTCAAAAATTAAAACTATAACATAACCCTATTAAGTTGTTGCATACAGACTCTGCATTACATTTTATTGCATTGTGGGGCATTTATTAATATCTCCATCCTCTATGTCCAATCTTAGTCCTTACACCAACTGCATATTGTCATATCCCAGTCTTATGAAAAACACAGCTGGCTACCATGTACGTAACTATGAAGTTCTGAAGAGTGAGGAAAAGTTTATACAGTATTTTGAGATCCTCAGAGGAAAAGTACTAATAAATTGAAAAGACATGTTGTACCTTCATCGCTGAAAGAATGAGAACAAGAATAAAATCACACTCACTATAGTAAGTATTCTTCCTCAAATTAATATTATAAAAATGAGTGGAGAAAAAAAAAGAAAACTAATAAAATAGTAATTTAGGAAAAGCTTATGTTTACATAATTATCACTTATCAACCTCAGACTTTTGTCATCATCTCCATTTCCAAATGGGGGCTTCCACATACACATAATCCTTTTAATGTAATTCTGGGATATATAGTATCATCTATGAGTTTTGTAATTCCCAGTTGATTTCCATTGCTTCTCCAGTTGTTTGGATGTGTCCAAGTATTAACCTAACTGGCAATCAACAGGTCATGATAGCCTATTTCAAAGCCATTCAAGAAATATCCTCTTTGCTATGATGGTTCCAAGATAACGCATTATTCAAATAGATACGTGTCGAAAGAGATAGCGGCAAGCTGTAGACTATTGCTGTCATAACCTAAAGACTTTGCTAGACATATTTATACATATGTGAATGTGTGAATGCTGGGTAAACTGCCAATATGTGCAAAAGAAAAGCCCAAAGCATAGTCATATAATATAGCAAAATCAGGAAATGCAGAAGTTGTTAGATATCTAATAGCAGCAAAGCAATCTGTTTCATATAAATAGGCCCAGATCCTCTGCTACAGTTACACAGTTTGCAATAGGAGGGTACTAGTGGTTTTGATGGGCAGTGATGAATAACAGCCTTTTCCCCTAGCAACATCATGGAATCACAGCATAACTTAGGTTGGAAGGAAACTTGAACATTGTCTGGTCCAACCTCCTGCTCAAAGGAAGGCTATTTTCAAAGGTAGATCAGATTATTCAGGGCCATGTCCATTTGAATTTTGAAAATCTCCAAGGATGGAGATTCCAGAATTTCCTGGGGAAACCTGGTCCCGTGCTTAGCCTTGTGTTTTATTGGAAATTCCCTTGCTACAGCTTCTGGCAAGCAGCAGCATTTGGAATTGGGAGTAGCATTTGGAGTTGCCATGCTGGCTCTGGTCTACTGGAGGAGTGTTTCCAAAGACTAATGGCATTCTATACAGCTATGCTGGCTTTTGGGTCACCAAACAACTAGTGAAACTCAAAGCAGCAGTGCTACACACCAGGATCTGATCCAGAAGTTGTGTTGTAGATCTTCTTTTGGTGTTAAATGTTCAGTTATTGTTAGACATTTATGTGAGGTCAGAAACTCCAGATCTGAACCACTTTCAAACTTTGGAAGAGATCAGAGCCACTTTTTCGTCTTTGGTTCCACCATCTTACTTATGTTTCAGAACGCTTACCACAAAATAGAACCGAAGCTCCCAGTACTGCTGTGTGGCTATCAGTTTCCATCTGCTCTGGTATTCAGGTCTTTATTCTACATTACCCTCACATTATACTCTTTAACGATTTGCAAAGATTTCTTATTTTGGTAACCTCAACTTTTGGCCTAACACTGTGTTGTAATAATTGTGTTCTTAATAATGGCTCACTGAACTTAAATCATGGTAAACTGACATCAAGAGATGACTTCTCTACTTATCCTCCAGTCTGCTTAGCCATTCTTCATGGCTTGTCTGGAAATATTGTAGAACTCCAACTCACTAGTCACCCAAAATTCTTGTAAAACCAGAAGTTCAGCTTCATCAACTGCTTTTGAACACCTCATAAGGCCAGCTGACTGTGGAGAAGGGGATCAATGAGCACAGCTGGTTTCTGGTTCCACAGCTCAGTTGAGGAGGGAAGAGGAGGCTGATATAGAAATATTATGTTTGAAGAATTCCCAAGTTCTGCAAGATAGCAGAGTTCTTCTAGAAGGGAGCAGCTCCAGTCAGTGCAAAGCCAAAGGGCAAGAAGCAGTTAGTATTCACTGCATTGTTGACCAGTGGCATGTAAATTGGGATTATAGTGTAATCAAAATAAATGATATGGCACTATCATAAAACAGAAGCCCTGGATGGTGATTCATCTCTTTTCATTGTACAAAAATGTAAAAAAAAAAAGGCAAAAAAAGGTAAAAAAACCGAATGTGCAACTTGTAGAGTACATACCTGTTTTTAGGATAATGTACGTGCCTGGAGAGGGTTACATTCTATCTGTGCATATTTATATGTCTTTCCTTATGAAGATTCAGAAGATTTTCTTCACAAGTAAGAGTTTTACTGTTCTGATGCAAAGCGTCCTTTTTCTGTGAATGGCCAGGCTTTAACTGAAACTCTATAGCTGAAGCCCCTTCAGAAGCAGCAACACATCCTTTGGGCTCTTCAGTTCCAGGTGATTTTCCTGTACTACTCTTCTCAGTGCTAAGCTCTGAAGAATTCTTTTCCAAACCTTCAGTTTGCCCATCTGAAATCAGCAAATCAGCAGCAGCATTTTTCAAATTGTTTGATGCACTTTGTTTGTTAGGATTGGGGACGTTTATATTATTGTCATCATCACATAAGAAAGATAAATCCCTACCTTCAGGTGAAGTTTTAACTTCTAATGACTCTAGAGTCACTTCACCTTGTGAGTCTGGAGATATTTCAGAAATAGTGTTAGAAGTAGGTTGCTGCTGCTCAACCCGTTCTTCCTTAGGACAGGCTTCAAAAAAGCATTCAATATTTTCTCTCTCATCTGTGAAGTCTAGTGGCACAGGAGTGCTGCTCTTTTCCTCTATGTATTTGATTACCTCTCCACAGTCACTATCATGAGAAGAAAGTGAAAGATAAGAATAAAAGTCCCCTTTTCTTAGCTGAATGGGTCTGTGAGAATGTTCTAACACTTTTTCCTTGATCTGTGCTAATGAAGCTGGAGCAGGTGACTCACATTCAGGTTGTGACTTACTTTTCAAAGCTGTTGATGCCATGTCTATTATCTCCCTCACAAAATTGTGTACTGAGCCATCTTCCATGTTTCTTTTATCAAAAGCAGCAGATTCACAGTTACAACACAAATCAAGACTGTTGGCTGAAGAGTCGCATTCTGCTTCGCTGCATTTCAAGGCTGTACAGCAATCAGTAGATTTTTCAGCAATGCTTATTCTATGTTGTTGACCATTAGGTAAGGATGTTTGTAAAGTTGTATCTTGTATGTCTACACAATTTGTTTCTGAGGAAGATTCAAGACAAGGCTTTTTAGCAGGAGAGGAAGCAACAGAGTGATGATCAGGCTGAAGATGACTTTGACATTCTTTTGGAGGGTTTCTGGATCCATCTGATGACAGAACAGTCTCCTTGCCATCCATATGTGAATCATCTGAACTGTCTGTAAATGCTTCACAGACACAACATTCATTTTCAGCTTCTCTGACATCAACTGATGCATGAGTTTTGGGACTTGCTGATGTTCTGACAAGACCTTCCTTTTGACTGCCAAGAGTATTTTCAACATTGCCATTCTCCATATCATCCACAAGCTGATCCTTCACAGCCTGAGAGATATCTTTTATCAGGTGACTCTTTGTTCCTTTTTCACGATCACGTGGTACATTCTTACTATTGCCATTATTTTCTGATATTTTCTGTACTGAACCATTCAATAGTGTTTCAATGCTTAATGTATCTGTGGCTTTTGATGTTTCATTACTAACTTCTTTACTGCGCTGAATTTCATCACCGAGGTTACTTTTTCTCTTCTCCCTTGTCAAAGAAAATTTTGGTCTAATCCAAGTTTGGAGTTCATTTTTTATATAATCAAGTCCTGAAATTAAATTGCATTCTTCATAAATATCCTCATCAGTTGCTATACTGGAGTCATCGTCTTCATCTTTGATACCTAGCTCTTCCTCAGTTAAGGTAAGTGTGGAACTTGAAAGCAAATCACTGTCATCTTCATCATCAGTACAAGCAGAAGTGCAGGAGACATTAACAATCATGCTGACATTGACATCGCTCTCATCAGCTACAGATCTATTAAGATGTTTTCTAAATGATGCATTTGAATCTGGTATTTTATTTCTGTGCAGTACAATGTCTTCAGAGCAGAGAGAAAGATCCTCGCTGCTGCTGAGTTCAGTGAGAGAAGCTGCTGAGTCTTCGTTGATTGAGGATGCAATATCTAGAGACAGCTGTCCAGTAAAAGACATTTTTTGAGAGCTACTTTGGAGTGTTATATCAGAGATGCTGCGCTTTATCTTTTGATCTAAAGGACTCTGGATATTCTCTAAGCGATTTAAAAGATCTAATGTCCTTTTGCTGAGCTCTCCAACAGAATCACTGCTTGCACTTATGTCTCCTGAGCCATGATGACTAAAAAGGTCTTCGTTGCTTTTGTAGGACGTCAGCCAGCTCTCCAAAGAGGTGCTTCGCTGAAGACCATCTCCACTTTTAAAAATACCTGAGCTGAACAAATCACCTACTACAGACAGAGATTCTAATGAAGAACTACAAGATAAAGTTGAAACCTGTCTTGTATTCTCTGTAACAGTTAATTTTCTTACAGTTTCTGCAGATTTACAGGAATTGGGATCTGATTCTCCAGGGATACTTGCCAGAGTATGGTCATGAATAAACCCATCTGGTTGTGACTCTCCAGGCTTATGTTCAGATTTACCAGGTATTTTATCAAAACAAAACCCATGGAAAAAACTGCCCTCTGTATGTGTTTTGTCAATTTGCGATTGTTTCATTATGACAGGTAATTTGAATTTGGAGCCTTGAAGATATGAGTAATCATAAAACGTAAACACGTCATGTTTTCCTTGCAGTTCGTCTAGACAAACAGGGTTACACATAGTAATGCTGTCCAAATCCTCATCATTTTCACTTCCACAACATGCAGAAGGTGCCAACTGGAAATCATCTGAGAGACTAGCATGGTCTTCTTCATCTTGCTTTATTTTTTGTTTTATTACATCGACTATATCATCCACTTGAGTTTCTGCATGCCCAATTTCAGGATTACTCTGAGTGCTTTCAATATCATTTAGCAAAAAAATTTCTGAATTATTTGTAGTTTCTGTATCACATTCACTCACTATCCCACTCTCACTCTCAGAATGCCTGCTTATGTTTCCACTCTGATAGATGTAGTTATATGGTTTTGCCAATGTGGTCCCCCCTATTAGGTCTGGCAGGGATTTGGTAGATGAAAACGACGAGTCTTTACTAAGACTTTTGTTTAAAATGTTAGACTGTGTTACATTGGAGAGTTTGGATGTTTTTTTCATAAAAGGCATGTGTTTTTTTTCTGATAATTCAATATTATGAAGACTATAGACCTGATAGATGTGAGGATTTGGAGGGGAAGTAATGCTGCGACAATAAAGAGGACTTGCACGATCATTGATACTTTCGTCTTCATTCACATTGTTATCACCACATTCTCCTGAAGCAGGTTTCTGGCTTAGATCATCCTCCTTGAGTTCCCGATCAGGATCACTTAAGTCTTCATGAATACTGATCAGCTTATTACTTATGTCAGTTTCGTCCCATTCTAGTGCATCTTCACTTGGGCCATTTAGATCCATCAAACTGGGATCAATAAAGTTCAGAGGCTCCTGTAAAAAAAAAGTCAAAGATTAGAAATATTTACAGCTGCACTTTAAATGTGCTTCCACTGAAATCATATAAGTAAATCAGTGGGAGTAAAGTGCATTTTTGGAACAATGATGACTAATAGGCTTTTAATTTTGTTGCATTTTGTGTACCATTAAAATGATCAATTAAAATGAAACCTATTAAATTTTGCATGATTTCTTACTCAGGTGGTTTTTTTCTTATTTGCTGTCAAAATATAATACAGACATTTGACTTTTCTTTAATAGAGATTAATTGTGGTTAGTCATTTTATATGTAACAAGTTTTAACCATTCTGCAGAATCACATAGGAGTGTGGTAGTGTGGTAGTAAAAAACACGTGATTAGCGCTTTATTATGTTGGATATATGAGAATCTCTCTTAGCCTGCTTAAGTTTAAAAGAGTTAAGATATAAAGGATTTATAAGAGGATTTTTGAAATGTTTATAACAAACTTTTGTGTTGTCAGCCTTAAAACAACAGATCTAATGCACTGGAAATCACAAGACTTGATGAATTTTTATTAGAATTTCTATTTATTCTTTACTTGATAATAAAGGCAGTACTAATGACCAGTAAGTAAGACTAATGAATGTTAATATCTTCAGCTGTAAGAACAATCAATCAGTCTAATCAAATACTACATGAATTTCAAATATTGTCTGTGCTGACACCTTTCTCTGGGAAAGGGCTGATAAATAATTGAGCTAAACTTAGTTTGCTTTTTTAAAGACTTTTGTAACTTTCCAGTAATATTTGCTATTATGACTCAGAACATATAGTATCAAGAATTGTTCCTTCTAGAAACATGTGTGGGAGAGGAAGAACATCTTGACAACTTTTCTCACTCAAATGTGATGCGTCAAGTGGCCAACAGTACGGACTCACCTTAAACCCCTCAAAATAAGACAGAAGTGGTCCCTGATTTTGGGGCTGGTTCGCTGGGCACAAATTAATTTTACTTTATTTTTCTATTTATTAAGAGGCCTCCATTTTAGGGAAGACTTTGCTTATACAATAAGTCTTGTAACAGAACTGTTAACTAATGTAGAATTGTTAGTTTAAATCATCTTAACAGCTGAACAATGATCACTATATCCAGAAAAGCAAGCACTTTTTCCAAAAAACCATTCAACTATGATCTCTTGCTCTCTCGAGCTTTCTTGGAGCAAGTTTTGTTTTTCAAATACAGCATTGATCACATGCCAAACAGCAATCTAAATCACAACAAACTTACAAACTTACAGAAATACAAGGAGATAAAATGAGGCTGTAGTCCAATGAAGTGCAGTTGTACACAACTTAGTTACTGACTTAGATTCATCAACACTCGGCCAAGGTTAATTGTGAAGGGGAAGGCGTGTATCTCTAACTGCGATTCTCAGCTGGGAACTCTCTTTTTGAAGTAGGAACTAAAGCCCTTTTGTGAAAAATCATGGGATGTTCTCCAACAGCTCAACAGTTAGGGCACTGATTTTGGGCATGGGACACTTTGTCAGACTGAACATAAGAGACATGAACCAGGTTCCCATGCTCTCAGGAGAAGTCCTACCTATATGCTGTTCTGAAAAGAAGCCTGCGTCTCCTGTTTCATTTTGCATAAAACAATTAAATATTAATTGGGTCATAGATAGACGAGGAGAATTTTATCCTGCAGTGCAGTGTTTAGCACATTTGACTGGCAAGAGGCACAGATAGGTCCAAATCCCTGCTCCAGTGTCTATTTAATTATGGATATAGGTGGCACTGTTTCTGTGCAAGACACAAGGCTATCCCATCCCAGTATGTCCAGTAGACCAATGGCTAAAATACTCAACTGACATAAGGAAGAATTATTTTCTCCAAATTGGGCAGAATAGCTATCCGCCATTCAGCAGGGTGATATGATTATTAATATATTTGATAAACCAAGATATTCTCCATGTAAGATGTCCTTATGCTTCATTGGGCTTAGTTGTAAGGTAGGTCCCCGAGTACTACAGCTGTGTTAAGATACTGCAAATAATCATGGGCAGAAGTATGGGTGCCAAAGAATTTTTTCCTCCTTGGCAGGTTAGGAGGCTTTTGGGATTTTGAGAAACTGTCATGTCTAATGTTGAAGGCTAGAGTCTCTTTGTGGATCTACCTACCCCAAAGCTTTTATGGAGTAAATTTGTTAGAGTCCTTTTTTTTTTCCCCTGTGAGATATTGGCTAGTGATAGCTTAAATGTTAGATTTCCATGAAAACACCCATTTGCTAGGCAACTAAGGCTATCAGAGCAGTTCTGTACATTGTGGAGTTCGGAAATCCATATTTCGATTTGCCAGTTTGCCATGTTTTCATAATGGCTCTTGGTTGGTACTTAGTTGGACGCAGTTTCCCACCTATAGCTGACCCTTAACCAACCTGCAAGTAAAAACTGGTGCAAGAGAATGACAATAATTAAATTAAGTTAGTTTGAAAACCTGTTAGTTTAAACAAGAAATCAGCTACAATTACTCAATTTTTCTGTGGCATGTTTTACGACTCTGTCATACCTAGCATTAGGAAGACATTGCTGTGAAAAGCTTCCTAAACTGCACAATTTTACTGTTTTAAACTTCTGCCAGCTGCAAAAAGAAATTCCTGAAGGCAGGAAATCAGCAGTGGGTTCCAAGGATTTTATGTTCCATAGAATCTGATTTTGTTGCTCAAAACCAAAACATTTGGTCCTTATTGGTCAGGAAGATAACCTTCCCTCTGTAAATCAGCACTTGGCTGCCTTGTTTGTTCTGCAAGTCAGATGGACTAAAATAATAAAACATGTAGAGTTGTGACCTCAGCCCATTCATCTTCACTGAGTGCTCCTCACTTCAAAGCCTATTTTTTATTCTTCAAATGCACATGCTTTTCTGAGACCTGGTATATACTCAGAAGTTTTGCAGGCATAGCTGTGACGGTAAGGGATTTGATCATATTTTTTTTCTTCTGATTGTCACAGATATACTTCCAAAGGCTCTTATGTAGATAATGTCATTTTACCAGCATAGCTTTCTCTGTCCAAGGAACCGACTAAATTGATATTAGCAATTACTACTTTTCTTATAAGCATCATCTCCCTTGAAGAAACCTACCAGTACAACTTTAGTGGTTATCAGGTACATTGTGTTGTGGTTTAACCTCAGCCGGCAACTAAGCACCCCATAGCCGCTCGCTCACTCCCCCGCAGTGGGATGGGGGAGAGAATCGGAAGGGTAAAAGTGAGAAAACTCATGGGTTGAGATAAAGACACTTTAATAGGTAAAGCAAAAGCTGTGCACGCAAGCAAAGCAAAACAAGGAATTCATTCGCTCCTTCCCACCGGCAGGCAGGTGTTCAGCCATCTCCAGGAAAGCAGGGCTCCATCACACGAAACGGTTACTTGGGAAGACAAACGCCATCACTCCCAATGTCCCCCCCTTCCTTCTTCTTCCCCCAGCTTTATATGCTGAGCATGATGTCACATGGTATGGAATGTCCCTTTGGCCAGTCTGGGTCAGCTGTCCTGGCTGTGCCCCCTCCCAGCTTCTTGTGCACCTCCAGCCTTCTCAGTCGGTAGAGCATGGGAAGCTGAAAAGTCCTTGACTAGTGTAAACACTACCTAGCAACAGCTAAAACATCGGTGTGTTATCAACATTGTTCTCACCCTAAATCCAAAACACAGCACTGTACCAGCTACTAGGAAGGAAATTAACTCTATCCCTGCTGAAAGCAGGACAATTGGCAGACCTTACTAAGTACAGACCAAGTTTTAACTTTGAAACAAACCACTCGGCTTACGTCACAAACGTTTTGTATTTGGCGTTTTCAGCAGGGGTATATGTTTTCCTTTCTTTTTTACAAAATTTAGCAAGCTGCTCAAACAAGAAAGAGACTTTGGACATTGAGGTAGTTGTTGGAGAGAGCAGCACCATACAGACTCTTGAATAAACCTCTGGAGTGAAGAATGGAAGGTGGTGTCACTCCAGCCTGTGTTTGCACTGACAGCAGTAACAGGGTAAAACCCAGGAATCCCTGAGGACTATTTTCATCATGTCAGGTGTCTCCTTATCAGGCTGCTCAGTGCATAGGTAGGGTGCTGGAGGATTAGAATTATCATGATAGTAATAGATTATTAGGTCTTGCCAACAGAAAATTTAAAATTCCCCAGACTGATCCTTTACTTAGTGTTATACAGAGGATGGGAGGTACAACATAAGTGTCAGCTTCAGCTGGTGTCAGAGCTAAATTCTGATTGCTCACTTTACTGGGAAAAAATGCTGTTGTTTCTTCTCCTGTCTGTCTTGTTTTTCACTCCGAAGAACTGTATAGTATTGCACAATACATCTTTTACACAAAGCAGACAAATCTTTTATTGCCATTTCCAACTGGGAAAACTTTACTAGTGTGAGAGCCGCACCATATTTTTTATCCCATTTCAGTTAATGATGAATGTGGCTCTCTTACAGAGTTTGCACTTACACACTGCAAAAGATGTTCTACCTAGCCTGGTTCAAGGTATCACTCCTTGAACCACAAATTCCCAACAAGAAAGGGGTCTGTCACAGACAGACATGATGATCTCCACATGTAAGAAAGGCTACAATTAAAGAGAAGCTTTGAGTGTGCTACAGAGCTTCAGATTCCAGTGGGGTGAGCCCTGTATGCTGACTCTTAAGTCTTGGCCTTGCTGAAGTCTGTGATAAAACATGCTGCAAAGGTACCATTCTGTCTGGCAAAAATTCTTTGGATACCAGCTGGTGTAACTGTACTAAATTTCCCGGAATTTAGAAACTTGTTTTTTATATGTGCAAGAGTGTATGCGTATAAATACACACACGCATATATATACGTGTGTGTGTCTATATGTCATCTTTCTAAAAATGGGTATCTTTTAAGTAGGTCAGAGTGACTTTATTGTTATAAAGTCACTAAATACGACTACATCTAGAGTAGATCTCGATGGTCACATGGTGCACAGTAAGAGAAGGTAAATAGTTTTGACCAAGCAAGTAAAAAATAACAATGGAATAAGAACAAGAAGATGCACAATATTATGCATATTCCTATTTTTAAAATATTACCACTAGATAAACAACACTTAGGAAGTATTTACTGTTGCATTAAAAGTTTCTAATATAATTAAGCCAAGAACCAATTAAATTACAGACTCAGAAGAGTGAGAGGTTGAATTAATTGCAATGTATTTGAAAGTGCTGCTTTAAGGAGTTTGGCTATTCCTAATTTGAACCCTGAACTATTTTGCTCAGGACAGTATTCCCATTTCAGTGGGATAACTCATGTGGGTAAAGTTAGGTGTGCACTTAAATGCTTGTAGGGTTGGTGTTTAATGGTTAAACAGTTAATCTGCTGAAAATGTTAATGGGAAGAAATAAGACTATTAAGCCAAATAAAGACATTTCCTTAACCCCAGTGCTCTTTAAGGATAAGTCTCGAAAATGCATTTTTTCATTTGTTTCCTTTACTAAAACGCGGATAGTTTTGCTTTTTCTGCAGCAAATTTTATTAAACAATGATTCTCTGTTTCGGCTTCATTTGCATGTGCTACTCCAGTACAGATACTTTGTGTTGGTGAAACAGGCCTGTAATGTAACCCCTACGTACCATTATATTTTTTTAAAGGAATTAACATGAAAAAAAGAGCTTTTACAATAATAAATACAAACTCTGTTCCTCCCTCCCCTGCAACATATCCTTCAGTTGCTGTGGACAAATTATCCAAACTGAACTGCACTTAGGGGCCAGGGGAAAAAGAAAGAGAAAGAAAGAAAACCATCCCCCATCTCCAGGAATGTGTGCACATTCAAAGAAGACAAACATGATTTTGTCTTTTGGAAAATGCAAGCATGCCAAGTACTTCTGCTGAGGGAAATAGTCATGTGTACAGTACCCACTTCACCTCTGCTTCACTTAAGTTCATTTTCTAAATGGGGTTCCCTATACCATAGCCAACAAGAAAACCGTCCCCATTTCCCAACACTAACGTTTTAATATGCATAAGCATATGCCTAATATTCCATGTGCATAATACTGAAGTGACCTGCACATTACAATATGGTCTCAAAATATATGGAAGCGGTATGCTTTATCACAGATCACTAGAGAAACTGATCATGAACATATGTATTTGTTATAATTGCAGTTAAAAGAAGAAGGTACATGAGTATTTCCTGAGAAAATAAGATCCAAAACTGTGGTTCATACTTTCTCTTGCTTCATTTTACAATCATTATTGCCTCCATTGATGAAATAATATGCTCAATCTTGCACAGGCAGAACCTGTGCTTTTCTGTTAGGCGTTATGAATGCTTACAGGTATTGCCAGGGTCCTACATGGGTGGTTGTATGTACAGATTCCTGTACCACAGGAAGGACACTGACTTCATAGAATCATAGAATCATAGAATCATTAAGGTTGGAAAAGACCTCTAAGGTCATCGAGTCCAACCGTCAACCCAACACCACCATGCCCACTAAACCATGTCCTTAAGCACCTCATCTACACGTCTTTTAAATACCTCCAGGGATGGGGACTCAACCACTTCCCTGGGCAGCCTGTTCCAATGTTTAACCACTCTTTCAGGAAAGAAATTTTTCCTCACGTCCAATCTAAACCTCCCCTGCCGCAACTTGAGGCCATTTCCTCTCGTCCTATCGCTAGTTATTTGGGAGAAGAGACCGACACCCACCTCGCTACAACCTCCTTTCAGGTAGTTGTAGAGTGCAATAAGGTCTCCCCTCAGCCTCCTTTTCTCCAGGCTAAAACTTCACCTCTGACTTCACCTCTGACTTCACCTCTGCTCTCTGCAGTCACAGATGTCACCTGCAAGGATCTCAGTGCAGGCTGGGTCTTAGGGGAACAACCGAGGTTCCACCATTGCTCAGGTACCTGTCTTTATGACGATGTTTGAAGGTCTCTGATAATGCTCAGAAATAAAATTCTAGAGGATGGGATTGTCATATCCAGGTTTTAAAACTGATAATCTTCTTTGTCACGATAGCGGTTTTGTGGGCACATCTTCTAAGCAACAGATGAAATAACTGCAGTGACATTTTAAGAGGATGCCCAACTGAAAACTATTAGTCCCTACTAGTAGTGGAAGTGTTTTAAAAAGTCAGAAAAATTGGCCATTCTTCTGCTATGGCAGAATGGCAAATGTCACTTGATGATGCTAGGTAACACTCTGCGGTCAGTTGTGCCTCCACATGAGTCCTGTGAGGGTCTTCTAACTTTCTTGGTAAGCTGCCTGCAGTACCAGATGGCCAAAAGAAAGAGTGAAAGGCTCCAGCCCCTCCACCACACACCAGTCGGTGCAGACAAGACAGGCTGGAGCAGAAGGTGAGCCGTGTCAGCAGAAGGCCTGCAGGAACTAACTTCTATCACAGATCAAGGCGAAAGCAGGGACTCAACACGTTCAGTCCCTGTGCTGTGCCCAGAGTACCACTGCTAACACACTACCCATTATCCGTTTTCCAGCCTCTATGGAAGCAGCAGCCTCCTTTTTTGCCACCGTATCCTCATATGGCTTTCTAACATCTCTGGTTCTCATTTGCTGAAGAAGCCCTTTAAATGTTACGAGAGAGCAGAATAACATCTATAACATTTTTATATCGAATCATATTGTCGTCCAAATAGGTTTACAATCCCAGACCTATATGCCAAGTTGTGTATTTGGGCTTCTTTTTTTTGCTTTTTTTGTGATGAGAAAACCTGGCTACATGGCATATTTTACTGACTGTTGTTTTTGCTGCTTTGTAGTTTTCTTTTCATCTGTCAAGAGGTTACATGACAGGATTTTTCGCCCTTGAATGTCATTTCAGTCTCACCTTTACTTCAGAAGAATATATGATTTTCTTTGTGCAAGAATCCAACACAAGCCCTTTATGAAACTCTTAGAAAAACATTCCTAGCTTTACCCAAACTCAAAATGTTGCCATGCACACCTCGTTCAGAAAAGAACAAATCCTGGCACTCCACCTCAGATGCACGCCTATGCAAGTTGGTGGGAGTTCCTCCATGCCAAGTCTCAGAATTTGACCCAAAGATCAGTCTTTATGGTTAAGACAAAAAAATCCACCAAACCCAGGAAATCTGTGGAACTGACTATGCTTAAACAGGTCTAACTATTGCTTGTCTACACTGCAGAAGTTCAGCACAATTTTTCACTGGTATGCCCGTATTGATGGCAAATCAGTTGCATTCTGCATTCAGATGCTCATGAACAAATTTGTACTAGCACAGCTACAGTGGCATAATGAAATCACTATTTTTTGTCTTTGTACTAGTTAAGAGGTCTGCATACTGGTTAAGAATACTTTCAGTTTAGCATCATTTATATTGGAACTGGTACTCCTTTGACAGTGTACTCTCAGTTAAACCAGAACAACTCAGTGGACACTATAAATGGACTCAGTAGACCCAACAGCATTCTCCAGCCTACAACAGGGACATCAGGACATCTGGAATCACAGAGTTTTTAAGAGCTTTGTTTCAGCAGAAATGAGTGTTTGTGAGAAACACTAAAGAGTTAGAATCACCATAGAAACAGGTAGATATAAGGTACAAAAGAATGGGACATAAGCCCCTGGGAGCTTGACCTGAGGAGAAACCTAGAAAGATAGTTTTCTCACTAAGAGCTGGAGAAGAGAGGCTTGAATTTCTAAATAAAAATTCTTCCTGTATACTGGAAAGGGAGACTTTATCTATTATTTATGAATAACAGGACTGCATGAAGAATATCTGGCTCTATCATCAGTTTCTGCTCCTCATGAAGCAGTTGAGAGACTACCAAATTTAGGCTAATTCATGTTATCAAAGAGAATGGACTCTTTCTTCCCCACTATTTAAATTTTCAACACAATTTTTTCATAATCTCAGTTCAGGCACTTCCTAAAGTCATTGATTTACCATCTGTAAATTTGGGATATTGGCTAGGGGGGAGTCAATAAGCAAGTATTGTGAAGTCAAAGGCTAGAAGAATGCTGCATATTATAAGTACTTGCACAGTCTGCCTACCTTTGGATTTCCAAGTGTTAAGTTAAACACCACAGTTGTCAATAAGTGGCAGAGAGTTGTCCTGGTGATGAATCAAAATTACAGTGGTAAGCACCTTGAGGCTACAACAATACAACTGTTCCTTGCCATTACACAGCCTATGTATAAAAAGAGCTGCTTTTCAAATGTTGCAAAATAGAAACACTGGCCTTATCTCCACGTATAAGAGGTCCCTAGGCAGAGCTCTTTCACTAAGATCATCTCATCCTTGAACTTCCAGATTTTTTTCCTTGTCTCCATCACTGGTAAGTGATGAAGTTTATAGTTTTCTCTGTACATAATAGATGCCAACACAGCCCTGGAGCTGGCTGGAAAAAAAGGATTGGAATTTTCAGTCTAATCTAGTATGTCGAATAGATCCTGTGCAATGTCTCAAGTGCCAGTGTTATACGCACATTTTGGTTTGGTCACTTGAGAAATGATTTAATATAAGCATACTTTGTAGAAGTTCACTTAGAAGAAGACAAAGTAATAGACAACTAGATCTTGTTATGGTGAGAGGTTTATATTTGCCTGCCTTAGTTTGGCCGAGTACAAAATTACAATGGGGAGTACCTCATGATTACAAAACCACTATTGCCATTGTTCAACTTTCTTCTATTACAGGAGAGTTTATTTTAAATGTTACACCGTCTAAACTTGGGTTCAAATTGGAACATAAACTGAAGATTTAAGTCTATCCACAGCGGCTATTTTCAGTTCTGGTGAGGCACAAAACGTCCAATGAGTACTAAGAGTTTACAAAGTGGTGTAACAACTGAGGGTCACAGGGCTATTAGTATTAACATTATTAGTATAAGTGTTGTTAATATACAACTTTAAAGTATAGAGCTCAAAGTCTTTCATGCAGCAGCTCAGGTTTGTACTGAAACTGAATGTTTCACATGCACCTTTTGTGTAATGCTTAGAGATTTTGGAACAGTTTATGGTATTTGGTTTCACACTGAAGCAATATTCCTCCCCCCTTTTAAAATAAGAAAGGATTTTTAAAATAAAGTGTCTTTCTGCATTGTTCAGTAAACCTGCTGGATGAGCTGTGACTCCATAAAGTTTAGGAACTCATTTATTGTGTTGGTAGATCAGACACTGCATTTATTCACACAGTGCATCTCTAAAACCTAGCTTTTATTAGAGCTGTGGGGAGGCCCAGTCTTTCTCCCTTCACTCGAGAAGGTGAAGCTCAAGAAGATAATTAACCATGAAACAATGAGGAGGCTTGCTGGGTAAGCACTAGTGTGAAAACAGTTACTCCTCACAAAAGAGGGGAAATTAGCTGGCTGGATAAAAAAGGAAGTGTCAGACTGGAAGACTGAAAGGACTGCCAGCATAAGTAGATAGCTCTATGCATCATTAATGCAATTTTTTTAACACTTAAACTTCACTGTTTTCTAAATTTAAATGCATTTAAATGCTGTGTGTTAGGGGAGATTATTATGCCATTTTAAAATAATTTCTCTTTAACTTTCCATTTTCACATTTCACCAGTTTTAGTCACCCTTCTCATGTATGAAAAAATCACTGCCTCTTACTATTGTATTCTTGTTTACAAAGCCAATGTAAACAGAGCATTCTAAAAAGATTCAGTTCACTCATTGTATTTTACAAGCCCATTATTTTACATTAATACAGATACTTCTATGAACAGAAAGTTTGTTTTGATTTTACTGTTTCACAGAGTAAAGACTTATGATGTGCGTTTCCTTTCAAAACTTCCTTCTACTCGAACAGTGCTCCCTGAAGCAGCCACATTTTTGGCAGAAATTCAGTTATATGCTATGCCAAAAGAAATAGAATAAACAAACACTGCTTAATGCAGCTGGCTAGGTAATTTACATATTACTGCACGCCAAACACGAAGACCTGAATATGGATTAGAGCTACAACGATGACATGAACGTCTTATATGTAAGGAGAAATGAAATTCAGATCATTGCTAACGATTTACATTTTATTATTTAATGTATATTATAGTACCTCAGACACATAAATGTATGCACATATTTAAATATTAAGTAGATGTATGTATTCTATTTTCTGTATATTAACAGAAAAATGTGCTACAAATATCTTGAAAAACTGTTAAGTGGCTACCTTCTTCAAAGTTTTGTTCTGGTGAAAGCAGACTACCTAAATGACCACATCCCAGTCTTTGGAAATAGTGAAAAAAACAAATACAATGAAAACTCTTTAGGCACTCCTTAAAAGTTCTTTGCTATACATAAAAATATAGTATAGGTAGGCCTTCAAATCTGCAAGTTCATGTGCTTTCAAAAAGCATCTGTCATTTTGGGTGAGATGAACAGTCCATTCAGCTGAGTCCATCTCCTGCAGTGGCCAGCAGTGAATGTTTATGGAAAAGTTAAAATATCCGCAAACACATAGAATGGTATAGAAGCTGCCATCCCAAATTTGAGAAGCCAGTCTGTGGGGACTTTCCGAGTTGGAATTTAATAAGCATTAATTGATGTCTCCTCCATTAATTTGTCTAATTACTTACTGAACTCATTTGTATTTTTGCTATCCACAACATCCTGTAGGAACAAGTTTCAATTTTATTATGAACTGAATGAAAAGACTATACCCTTTTGATTGTTGTACATCTCCTGCCTGATAATTTCATTGGGTACCTTTTACTTTGCTTGTTAAGAAAAAGAGTGAATAATTGTACCTTATTTATTTTCATGCATTTTTAAAATAGTTTTTTATTGTATTCCTGTCTGCTTACAGCTGATACAGCTCCTAGAACATCCTATAATATTGAACAATGAGGCACTGATTATGCATATATTTACTGAAGATCCTGCAAATACATTTCCATAATGGCTGGAGGATTGCAGCCCTATCATCCAATATGGAAGACCCTTGTAAGATGGAAATAACTGCTGTACAAGCTGTTAGAAAATAAGGTTTCTTCCTCTCTTTCTAAAAATTATTTTGTTTGAGAACTCTTGAAACAAAATATCAGAAAATTAGCTTCAATTACACTCACATACCATTCCTTGCAGAACTGGGGTCATTAGACATGCAGTGCAACAAGTCATTAAATTAATTAAAAAATCACAAGTTTGTGACTTGTCTATTTCCCTTAACTCTAATTTTTTAAACAATGCTGGCCTGAGTCATGATCTTATAACTAGTGGATATTAGGCATCTGAATAAAACACTGACTTCCTCCTGTAATCTGAACACAATGCACTGCAATGAGGGTTGCTATCTGCTGAGCGCTTTTAAATATCTGGCCCTATACTTAAGTGACTAAATAGGACGTGAGTTCTTTTGAAATAAGACCTCTGTCCTTGAAAATAAAAACCTAGCCATTTTTTCTTTTTTTTTTTTTTTTTAAATGAGTTATTTTTGCCATTTAAATGGCATTTGACACTTCTTTCGGCATCTGCATGCATTGGAAACATCAGATTTCCAATTTCTAAATATTGCCTATTTTCCTACTAAAACTGATTATTCCTGAGAATTTGCTTGAAGATTTTACAGATCTTACCATTCTAATGAACATTTCAGGAGCAGGGAATGTCTTTTTATCAAAGCTGTGGAAAGTGTTTTACTCACACTGTTTCAACCATTATTTAATTTGTAGCACAGAAGAAAAGATGAATAGATTGACAGATGGTTGGTAGAATATATGCCACCACACTATAAAGACCTAAACCTGCTACTGTGATGTTCACTTTTCCCATTATAAAGTTTTAAAGCTCACATTTCTAGATTTTACAGGATTGAATTCTGCTGTCCCAAAACCTGAATTTTTGTAATTACTTGATGAATATTTATTTTAAAGAATTGTGGCAAGTTGATTTACTAAGATTGTAGTTATCTATAAATGCAAAGAAATTAAGAATGTTAGATACACCACCAATGAGAGTCAAATGCTATTACCCATGAGAGATGGGACAGTGTTTTCATGATCATACGTTGAATTAGAGAGCCGTGTGATAAACTGGCATTTTGAAGGCATTCTAAATCTCTTGAGGGTTTGTAAACACCACCCATTTAAAAAAAACAGATCAGCAGAGAAGCATTACCAACTTTCTACCAGCTATGAAATTCCCTCACCCAACTCCAAAACAGCACCAGTCTGAAACAGTCGCCAGTAGATAGCTGAGAAACAGAAGTATCTTCCGGCCGCACGGATGAACACAGAAGCTTTGTATATCCCCAAAAGAAAAGATTTCCAGCCTCTTACTGGGTAACACAGCACCACTGACCAGCCTTGAAAGTTCCTGAGATGCAACAGTTTAGTGTCTAAGAAACTTTAAAATACGTCGATTTTCCCTCTCTCTGAATTTATACATTTGAACAGAATAAAACTGCATTAACCAGAAAAGAAATACAAAAGAAGTCCAAAGAAGTAATCCTTTTTAAATGTAAATATATAGAGATGTATATACAAAACTTTGTGGCACTGAGCCAGCAAGTTTATGTAATTCTTCCCCTAATATAATAGAGCACAAAAAAATTCAAAGTATCTGTGACTTAAAGAGAAGACTTGTCAGTCACTGAAACAGACTGCTCACAGGATACTACTAAAAAACGTTACTACAGACGCAGTATTTTATACCCAATTCAGACACTATGCTTTGAGCTAATTATAACACCAGGAACCTAGTCCTGTAACACTGTGATCATGATATTTTCTGCTTTGAATACCTGAAGTCAGTTTTTTGCTGTAGTAAGAGCTGTGGACAGTAGTTATACACGATCAAGCAACCATGTTTGGTTTAAAAATACTACTGGGAAATATATGTTTTATTTATTTTGCTTTTGTAGCCTTTTTGTTTAAAACCATGATCAGCCATTATGAAGCATTCCCAGTTTCATAAAGAAACCTGTCTTCTAAAAAAGCAAGTAAATTTCAAATACTGCACAGAAATGTTGTGTGCTTTGTCAAGAAAAAAAAAATCAAAGGGGTCTTGGGGTAATTAAGTATTGCAGCGATTGATTTTCTCATTAAAATAACTCTTTACTTTTAATGTAATTTCATTTATCTTCCTCTGCTCATGCCAACAACAAAAAAGTAACTTTCACCTCTCATGTTACAAAGTTTACTGGGTACCCTGGAAAGGGCAAAGAAACTAAATGCATCTGAAGAATTAGCAGGGAGTCACAGAAGAGAAACATGCATCTCAAAGAAGTATATTCATTCCAGTTGAGGTGGATGGTGATCTGTCGTGGTTTAACCTCTGTCGGCAACTGAGCACCACACAGCCGCTTGCTCACTCCCCCCCCCGCCCCCTCCCGGTGGGATGGGGGAGAGAATTGGAAGAGTAGAAGTGAGAAAAACTCATGGGTTGAGATAAAAACAGTTTAATAATGGAAATAAAATAACAATAACAATAATAATAATGTAATAATAACAATAATACACAAAGCAGGTGATGCACAGTGCAATTGCTCACCACCCGCTGACCAATGCCCAGCCAGTCCCCCAGCAGCGGCCCCCCCGGCCAGCTTTCCCCCAGTTTATGTACTGAGCATGATGTCACACGGTATGGAATGTCCCTTTGGCCAGTTGGGGTCAGCTGTCCTGGCTGTGCCCCCTCCCAGCTTCTTGTGCACCTCCAGCCTTCTCAGTCGGTAGAGCATGGGAAGCTGAAAAGTCCTTGACTAGTGTAAGCACTGCTTAGCAACAGCTAAAATATCGGTGTGTTATCAACATTGTTCTCACCCTAAATCCAAAACACAGCACTGTACCAGCTTACTAGGAAGGAAATTAACTCTATCCCCGCTGAAACCAGGACATAATCGAAACCTGCTACTGTAGGATTGTGGTTGAACAAGCTGCAAGAAATATTTTTATAGGTTTCATTATACTGGAAACTACAAATTCATATGTAATCGACACCATCAACATTAGCAGGAAATGTTGTATGTCTGGAAATTTCAGTGCAGAGAAAAGGATTGAAAGAGCAAGAATGCTGAACTACTCTTTCTGTTTCAGGTGGTTCACCTTATGGAGCACTGGAAGAGGCTCCACAGGAAAGCCATTCCTAGCATTGACCGCACTGAAACTGTGAAGAGTTTCATAGAAAGTCTTCATGAAACACATGAAGACTTTCTATGCAGTGCTCCCTTTTCATTAACAGAAAAGAACAAAGGTCACACAAGCGACAAGGTAGAATTGGTGAGTACATTTGCTCTCAACCTTAACTGTTCAGCCTACTCCCAAATCACCTTCTGGGACTCTAGAGAAAGTTAGGAGTATGTACCTTTACTTTCCATCCTCTCCAGGGGGAGAGCTCAGGCTTACTATGGCCTGCTTTAGTCTCTGGAGTCTGGATTAACCATTAGCATCTCCGTGCCTAATCCAACCAACAACCAAAGAGTCCCACAAAGTGATTAAAATCAGAGCAACAGCCAAAAGTGACTTGGTGGCAGTGAGCTCAGATGATCACCTCTGAGGGTCTGCTCTCTCAGTGGACTGGAATTTGTTCTGGTTTCGCTGGGGTTATGAATTTGAATATACCCATTGGGCTTTCTATCATTTTACAAAGCCATGGCAAAACATGACAACATCTGCCAGAGGTGAGGGAAACAGATGAACAATTTAGCAGATTGGTAATGTTGCATGAAGTATTTAATCTCTGGATTGTTGCCCTAAACTGTTAGTTAGTTGTGACAGAAAGTTTTGCAGTCTGTGAGGATGGAGAAGAGACCTCTGTGGAAAGACTTAAATGTATTCTTTTTTTCTTTCTATTCACTCTGAAAAGCTACCGCTGCAGGTGACCACTCAGGAGATTTTCTCAAGAATATAACACAGTATGTATCTGAATTTTTAATTAATTTTGACTAAACTCCACTGAGTCTGCAATTTTGTACCAAGATCTGCTCAAGAATGATTTTACCAGTTTTAGTTTTGCCAGATCATCCAGACTCTGCATACTGCCATGATGGCTGCCATCATAACTATGTCTGGTCTTCAAGAAAATTATGAGAAATACAGAATTGCTTGCAAGAATGTGGGGCATATCACCTATCTTCAATTAAAGTCCAAGAAAAATTTAGACCTATGTTCACCATTTATGTAACTTTCTTTTAGATCCTACAGATAATTATTCCATGTCACAAATCAGGCATGCAGTGCAACCCAGAAGCTCAAAAACACACGCACCTCAAGTACAAGGATGGTGCATCACATCACAGACTCTACAATCAAATATCCATTCACTTAAAAAATACATATTTTAAGGAAGTGCCAAAGTGAGCAGTCTTCAGCGTTGAAATATGAGTAAAACTATGACTGACAGAAACAAATACAAGCAATCAAGATTGTACTGTCATACGCTACACTATGAAGAGGTCCAATATCAAAACAAAAATGACTTGTGATAGATAATGAAAAGAACAATTTGTAAAGGTTCAAACATAAGTCATTAAATAATTACTTTGGAGGGCTAGGTCATGTAATAGGTGTTCCGCACTTTACAACACGTAGCGTGCCCTCCTCAGCCAATTAAGTTAATCATCACTCAGTACTTTGTTGTATTAGGCACTTCTGATGAACTTTTAAATTTTAGGCAAGATCTTTAGCTAGATCCCACCTTACAAAATAACGGCTTGTGATAAAATAAGAATCTTTCAGAAACGAAGTTTTTGTTTAGTGAAGCTATCCAACAAATAACTGAACAATGACAAATTCATTTTTTACCTCTGAAGGCAGTTTTTTTGTTGTTTGGTTTTTTTAAGCTTAGAACAAGTGTCAGTCCATGGCTTGACAAAATATTGCACCAGTGAATTAAATATAGAGAAGGGGAGACACCATGCCTAGCATTATTAAAAACTGTTTTCTTTTCCAGAAAGCATCACAGAAACAGATAAATAGACAAAAGGGATAAAGATACCAGATCAGAAGCAATATAGTATTTTTAAACAACTTGTTTTTCAAAGTGCATTATAAAGAATGAAACCAAGAGGAAGTTGGAAAAAATCCTAAAGAGAGCTTTAAGGAGGCTCTTTACCTCCTAAGAAACAAGCTTGTAGAAAAGAGAGGTGCTTTTTTTTTTTTTTAAGTGAGCTGTCTCACCATTGCAGATTTTCCCAAGTCCTTACAACTCTAATTAAAATGTGGTAATTGGTTATGTTACCTCAATTACCATGATGCATGGACATTCATGCAAAGCGACACCAATTGAATCCCTTGGGTGTTATACCCCAAGGCCACACCATTTATTGTGGCCTTATTATTTTCAATTATGTGGCTGGATGTACAGCATACTTTCAAGCCAATACAGATGGGGGGTTTGCTGGACATACAGTGTAGTGTACACACGGGATGACTCAGGAGAACAAGAGAAATAAATTCATTATTTTTTTCATGAAGCATAGTAGTGAACTCAGCGATCAGACAAATGAATATTTCATACATTTTCGGGACAATGTGAGAATTACAGCACCTTAACCCAAATTGCCTTAGCTCAAAATCTGCATTTTAAAAGCATGATTAATACTGTCCCTTCAATAATTAGCCCTCTCTGTTGAATAAGAGAAGAGATTGTCTGCTCCATAAAACAGATATGTTCCTCATTCAATGAATGAGCAGTCTGGAGAAAAAGCAGTTTCTCCAGTCACCAAAAAGGCAGGAATATTGAATTGCAACTTAAGAAGTAAAATCCATTAGAAACCACAGTTTTGTCTCTCTCTCAGCCATAGCAGTACAAGTTTTATATACTCCAGTACTGGTAAAACAGTCCCAGAAAAGTGAATTTCCATGGTCACCTCATTGTAGCTTTCTATACAGAGACATCTCTGACCTGGACAGGACGTCCCCAAACTGTGAACATCTGTAGCTGCTGGAATAATCCACTGAGGCTAAACACATAACTTACATTGGGTATACCACTGGTTGAGCAAAAGATCAAAAAAACCTGCATAAAACAACGTACATATTCCCCCTTTGACTTAACTGTTGTAAACTTGTGGGCATGACCATGACTGAGTCTGTCCCAAATCCTTTTTTAACTGTTCAGTCTTTCAAGTAGACTAGACCCTCTAAAAGAAAGTGCATAGTGAGTTAAAGCTTCTCCAGCTGTTGAGCAGGAATTTTAGATGGCAATTTTGGGTTTAGTTGACTAAAGATTGTTGCTATTGCTGTTGCAATTGCCAGACAGACTCCTTTTTCTTTTAAGACGATTGCCAGCAGGGTCTTGTTAGGCAAACTATAAGGCATCTGTGTAATTCTGAAGCTAAAATTTAGGTGACATATAACATTATATCAGCAAACTATGGAATGATAAATCTGGGGGAAAAGAATTTACCACAAAAAAACAGATGGGGGAAATAAAAACCTCTTTTGCTAAAACAGATTAGGACTGCTTCCAGTAACAGACAAGTGTCCTACTGTTTTTTAAAAGTAATCTTTGTCTTTTTCATTGTATGAATACTTCATTCTTTATAGCTAGATTAACCTACTGAATCTAACTACATTTCATCCTTCTGGAGTGATTCTTATTGATAATTTCACATTCTAGATATAACTTTTGGTTTATGAGAAGGACATCTTTTACCAGACTTTAGATGTTTGTTATACATATTAATATCTTCTTGTTATTTGTAAATTTATGGTGCCCGCTATTGCAAAAGTTGAGCAAAATTAAACGCTGCTGAAAACCATCAATGAAGGCAAACAATTCAAAAGAAACCTAAAAGCCTTTTGTGGTTAATTCCAGCATACCGCTGTAATGCTATAAGTGGCCCAGATAAGTGACTGAATATAGCAAGGGGCAGAAACAGGACAAAGGAAGATCCCAGTACACAAATTAAGAAGACAGTAGAAGATGCAAGTGACTCTTGTACTTATATGAGGCAATATAATCATTTGGGCTATCTTCTTTACTGTCAGCAAGTCAGATGCCATGAATGAGTCAGATGCCATCAGGGTATAAAACCATCTCATTTGTTTTCATAAATTACAGTATTTTGTGGGCAACCACAAATAAAGACTTGTTACCAAGGGATACTGTTTATGTGCCAAGACTGGCACACCATCAAATACAGAGATAGGGAAGCAGAAGAAACAGTCCTGGTACCTACCCAAGAAATGACTACACAGGAACTGAGTGAAAAGGAAGGCTAGAATGTGCCAACTCAGGCCAGGGAAGACAAAGAAACCTGAATCCTGCAGTGGCTGGGGCATCTTTAAATGTTGAGAATACAGACAGTTTTAGCAACATGAGAAACTTGTAGATACTGACATACTTCAAAGAATCATATTATTATAAACAAGCGTAGGATGAGAGGTTCCAAAACAAAACAGCCCACAGTGAAAATTAGATGAGCATCGTGATAGCTCTAAATTTCTCAGCGGAAAGAGTGGTACACCCCCTGCCCGGTGAAAGTCAACTCAGCCCAGCAAATAACTCCAGACTACCTCAGGCCAAGTGGGAACAAAGCAGCACGCACCTTGTGAAGTTCCAAGCATCCGGATATCAAGCAAGGTGCAGTGCTCATACCCTCACTATGCCTCAATTCCTGATCGGTTGCAATCCCAAACAGAAACACGAGACTTCGCTCCTGCTGCAAAAGCAGCACCAAGCACTAATTAGCTCATAACAGTTTATTTAGAGTAACTGCAGCTACAAACAGCAAACTGATTCCACATGGCAGCCCACATGCAAAAGGAGATAATGTGCTTTCACTACAGTAACTTGGACCTCTGTTCAGCACTCTCTAAGCTATCTCACAAATGCAACTTGTTTCTTTTCCAAGTTCAATAGAAGATATATATTTACTACAACAAAATGATGTTTTGTAGATGAAAAAGGCAGTTCACCATCTTTGTGGTACTTCAACTTTTAGAGAAATACAGTAGAAAACCAGTCCAATCTCTCTTGGGCAGTTATAGACCTAACAGATACTCAGCCTCTAGCAAATAAAATTCAGGATTCTGAGAACGATTTTTTGGTTTGGCTGTTGCCTAATACTGCATATGCTTGTTCTTGAAGCTCCAAAATTCAACCGTTTTTTCTACTGTTGGTCAGCTCATTAAACATTTTGTGTAGCACTAACCAACAGTTTACTAGAGCTACTGATGTAATATATTACTAATATGACTAAAAATATTCTGAAGATGGAACTACCACAAAAATATAACCAGCATTTCTCAAGAGAATTAAAAAGCTTTACTATTACATTTTCTTTCCTTGTTTAACAATCTTTTCTATTCCTCAGTCTCATATTTATCTTCTAACCCATTCACTTACCCACACTGCTGACTTCTGTTCTCATTTCTTGCTCTGCCAGATTCATTACCATCAAAACTCAAGAATGTTGTCCTCTCTGCCACTGGTGAGGTGGCATTTGTCTTCCTTTATTTCTTGACTTTCTTCTCATTTAAATGTGAATGTATTTAAAACTCCTACCTCCAGTTTCTATTCAGCTTCATTCTGGATCCTCACTAATTTTGTTTCTTCCTTTAATTCCACTGAAATTTCTGTAACATTTTCTCATGACCTTTATTTTACCAGCTTCTGTTTTACTTTTGACTCCACTTGATCAGATTCTCAGCAAACTACTGCCTTGGATTTTTCTGTTCTCTAGAGTCTTTTTCTACCTTCTCCGTGTTTTTTTGCTAATCGTACTTCCTTCATCGTCTGCTTTATGCTGGACTTGAACAAGCCTTTTTCTTTACCTGCTTCCTTTTCTCCTTTTTAGATGATAATATACATTCAGATACCTGCAGTTCCCATCTCTGGACTGAGGGCTCAGGTAAACTCCTTTGCATCTAACCCTGTTCTTCTACCTGTCTGTTAAATATCTCCTTCTTAATGTCCATTAACATAAACTAAGCACAGACAAAATGGAACTCTTGCCCTGTCCTCCCCAAATCTCCTCTTTTCTTCATGCTCTGTCAACATGATTGTTCTCCCTCTGGTAATCTACATCAGCTGTGACATCTACAGCTCTCACTAGCTCTATGAGAAGAATCTTAGCATCATTAAGATTTGACCTTTTTCTGCTGGTCATATAGTGAAAGCTCTTAGTTGATTTCCCTGGTTGTTTCCAATAGCATTCCTCTTCAGTTGATACTTCTCTCTCTGCACATAGATGTATAAGGAAAGGCTGAAAAATAATCTTTTATTTTCTCTATGCCCTTGTACGATCACGTGTAGCTTCATCATTTTTACACTTCTTCCAACCAGATCAAATTTTTGAGGGCTTAACTGTCTCTCCCCAATTATCTGCACTTCTTACATTGTCAGTTGACTACTCCCATGCTTATAACAGCAATGTTGACACTCCATCTGCTTTTCAATGATGTTTTCCTTCCATGTTGCCTCATACAGAGACACGCCCCTTTTGACTTGGCCTGAAAGTCTATTAAAACCTTGTTCCTTCCTCAGATCCCTTTTCTGTCTCAATACCTAAAGCAAAGCAACCAATAAACCAAACAGGCAGAGGAGCACTCCTACTTTATAACATTTGATAAAGGTAAGCAGGCAACAGATTATTATTACCTTCAACGGTGCACTTCTCCACAGCATCCTCCTCACTAACTCACCATTTCTTGGCCCTAATACTAATAGTATTTTCACTCAGGAACTGCTAGTTGTCCTGGTTTCGGCAGGGATAGAGTTAATTTCCTTCCTAGTAGCTGGTACAGTGCTGTGTTTTGGATGTGGGATGAGAACAATGTTGATAACACACCAATGTTTTAGCTGTTGCTACGTAGTGCTTACACTAGTCAAGGACTTTTCAGCTTCCCATGCTCTACCGACTGAGAAGGCTGGAGGTGCACAAGAAGCTGGGAGGGGGCACAGCCAGGACAGCTGACCCCAACTGGCCAAAGGGACATTCCATACCATGTGACGTCATGCTCAGTACATAAACTGGGGGAAAGCTGGCCAGGGGGCCCGCTGCTGGGGGACTGGCTGGGCATCGGTTGGCAGGTGGTGAGCAATTGTATTGCGCATCATTTGCTTTGTATATTATTATTATTATTACATTATTGTTATTGTTATTTTATTTCCATTATTAAACTGTTTTTATCTCAACCCATGAGTTTTTCTCACTTCTACTCTTCCAATTCTCTCCCCCATCCCACCGGGCTGTGTGGTGCTCAGTTGCCGACTGACTGAGGTTAAACCACAACACTAGTGTTCCTGAACAATGTCTTGCATATCTTCATACTACATTACTGCAACTGATCAAGAGAATTACAGCTTCTGTTATTTTTGTAAAGGAACTTTGACAAAAAGAAGTCAAAAGTAGTATTTCACTGTTAGTCAGATAATTGTTAGGAAGCATGTAAATGTCAAGCACTTTTTCCTTTAATTTGCTTGATATAATCCTAAAGAATTAGGTAAGCTAAATATATGTCACTTGTTCTCAAATCTCATCAAGGCTCTTCAGTGTATGCACTACATAGGGTTATCATTGCTGTCAATGTAGCTGCAGTATACAGACTTCAGCATTATGGTAGTAGCACATAACATCCTGAGCCAATTCATCCATTACAGTCAATGGTGTTACAGTAGGGATTATTTTGTTCCCCCATGGTTTATTGTTTAAATGTAGATACTGCTTTGTAATATAGTTTTATGCTGTAGAAAACCTGTCTAATTTATGCCACTTAACGGATGGTTTAAGCAGAGTGCTGTTTTGCCTCTTAGGAATCATTTCCCTGAGATAAAAGCAAATTAATGCATTTTACTTATATTCAAATAGCACAGAATTGTATATTAATCACATACCCATGGCATTCTATGTGAAATACACATCTACTGCTGGGATGCTAATTAAAACCAGTCTTACTTACACAGAAAATACTTTTTCTGAAATATATTTACAATCAGTGAAATATGTCTCTGAGCCCAGTTCTGTTAGGTACTGAGCAACATGGCAACAGGAGAAGATTGTTTTCATTACTTGACAGGATCAGATGTGATGAGATTAAATATCCAGCAGACAGAACATGTATATTGTGAGTTTATCTTATTAATCAGTTTTGTCCATAGAATACAATGCTTTGTGAAAAACTAAAGCTTCACTTGTTGGCAGTAAATACTAAGAATAGCATCTTCAGTCAGAAGAAAACACTCTGAGATGAATGTTTGTTTTGCACTGAAAAAGTGTCTCTCATGAAGAACGAAACCACATGAGATCTTTTTAAAGCAAGCGTCACTCACCGAGTCTTTTTCCAATCTCTTCTGTAGCCTTGTTTGCCACTGGACAGCTTGCATGACAATGGCTTCCCACCTCCTCTCAAGGTTTACAATTATCAGCTGCATGGATTGGTGATCTGCATTTAGGTTGCAGGTCTCCTGGTCATCCAGGAGGTGCTGGCATAATCGCAGCACAGAGGCTACCCCACGACGTCTCTGTTTGATCTCACAGCATAGAGACTGCAGGACAGACAAACAACAGATGTCAGTGTGGAATATTTTGCAAATTAAAACATTAACTATTATCTGATATTTAATGGAGCCCAATTTCTGTCTTACAATAGTTTTTTCAGCTCTTCCATAAATTCCCATACTTAGTGTCAAAGCTTAATGTTTTATTTTCAGATAAACAGAGTCTTAATCGTAATAGCACAGAAGGAATAAAGTTACTTTCAGTCTCCTTCAAACAAATGCCATACATAGCTAACTGTCTCAATAATGTTGAAAGTTTTATGGTGTAGACTGGTTTATTCTTCCTTTTTCTTCGTTCAACTGGGACACATCTGAAATGAGTTACCCTGACAATAATCAGCTTCAGAAATTCTTCAGAAAAAAATGGGGGAAAAATTGTATTCATGCAATGAGAATATATATATATTTAGAAAAAACAATAGAAATTATGGGTCATAGGTACCCTGTCAGAGGAGAAACCTTAAAGAAGGAGAAAATTCAGTATAAAATTCTTTACGGATGTTTTTTGTTATCATAAAATATTTTCAGGGTAGTTCCATATTCAAGTAAACGTAGGAATACTATGATAACTGTACCCTTCTTAAAGATGAGTTATTCACTGCATTTATTTCATCATACCGATTCCAGTGCTACCAAGAATGCAGTCTGACGTGAACTGCATGATGGGAGACAATCGCTAAGCCCTAGTATTGCTGAATATTGATGGGAGCCAGGATATCTTGGTTCTACGCCAGAAAACTAAGTAACTACACCGAGAATCTCATTGAATAGCAGTATAAATAGTGCATCCTGCACGCCAAAACTAAAGAGAGATCTACCATCCGGAAGCAGGTAATGGCATGGGGTGCTTTCGAGCATGGTTTTATCCACAACCACACTCTACCGTCATTCAAGTTCAAATCAGGATTTTATTAACTCATAATGTGTTTTAATAATAATATCTATGAAGCTGGGGTACACAAGGCACAAATGCATCTGTGGATGACTGCTTCAGCCCAGCTTCTGAGACCCTATACTTTTATAGTATTGCATGGTTCAAGTATGCAACTATTATCGTAGGCCTGTGCTACTCCTGAATTTAACAGGACTGTGTTCCACACGTGGGAGCTTTCCAGACAATTTAAATTGTAACTTGCCAACATCTGTTTCCCTTTGTGGGATGCCACGGATGAAAGTGCATGACCCCATGAGAAAATCTGAACTATCACCTTTTTTGAAGACAGGGTATTTGCCTTTAAGCTTCCAGTTAATCATAATAAGCAAACAAAAAAAGCCACCGCATCTCTCAAAGCTGTTCACAAGTGTTAACTGATAAAAAATCAGGACCTGCCCTCCTGAATTTTATTAGCAAAACAATAACATTCTATAGAAAGTGAATTCAGGTTCCAGATTTTCATATCACTTTTTCCTTAAAAATTGGGATTTATACTTAGAAATGTTGTACCTCAAAGGATTATTTTGCTGCTGGAAGTATGTGCTTGATCAATAATACTAAGCTGAAAGTCTGAAGCAAAACATCGGTATACACATCTAAAAATATATACCTTTTCTTTGCCTATGGATAGTGTGCAAGCGATTTTTTTTATTCAAAGCCTTCAAGAGAAATGATGATTAAACCCACAAACATAGCTGAATTACTAATCTACTTTCACTGGCACAATTGGGCCGTTCTAACAGTTAACAGATTGCTTATTAATCAACAAGGGTAAACAAGACAATGCAATCTCATTTAAAGTGGAAGTTTTAATGCCTAAAAGTATTTGTGTTCAAAATGTTAATCCTGATAAGGCTTCATTAGAAGACGTCTTAAAATGATTAAGTACATTTCATTGTAAAGTACACTGAGCAGTATATCAGCAGGTGGACATTTCATACAGATGTTCCACTTATTGATATAATGCATTCTATAGCTATTTAAATTACCCTAACTCTGTAATAGCTAGAATTCTATTACTTCTATAATGAGAGAACCCTGTACCTTTAATACTTCTGAATTTTAAATAAGGTGAATGACAAATTCCCAAACCACTATTTATGGCAAAATATGACCAGGAATTTTATTATTCAATTTATACCAGAGCTGCATTTTCACTTATGTTTCCTGAACTTGCCCTTATTTATTTTCCTAGAGTTCATTACTAGTTGCCTACATAGTTCTTGATGTAACCACCATGTCTGGCACATTTCCTTTCTGATGTTGTTCATTAGCCTAACATCACATCAGAAAAACCCCAACCCAACCCAACCCAACCCAACCCAAAAAATCTATCTAAAGATAAAGTCAGAGTTCTTATTTTACATTGTATAACAGCTAAGCAATTCAGTTTTATGGAAGTGATGGTAAGTTATATACTGATGGCAGTCAAATCTGTGTAGATCTGCATTAACTTCATGGAAGTCAATACAGCTCGGAAGCTGGCCTCGTAACATTAACTTACCTTGATCTACCTGATTATGTCATCCCTTATAAATATTGTTCATTTTTGATACAATATCATATAATATGATGAGGTAAGGAGTATTTAATTCATAAGCCATTATATGGGAGTTTAAGTGAGGCCTTTACATTGTGTTATCTGCAAGCAGAGCTACAGCATCCAAGTAATTTCTAATTTACGTCAATTTTACACCAGCATAGTAACAGTAGCTTTACTGAAGCTATTTCTGATTTACATGGCTGTGACAGTACAATTAGGCCTATGGCACTTTTGTTTCAATTTTATTACATGATATTATGGTTAATATTAAGCAGGAGAAGAATGAAGTGCTTGTATCTAACAGCGTGTTGAAAGAGTTGGCTATAGCATCAATACTTTAAAAGCCAGAAAACTTAATCATGTAAAGACATCTTTAAACCCTATATAATAGCACTAACAATAATGAATCTACACAGTATTAGGGTCTGGTATACAATGTCCTAAAGGGACACAATAATTGCCTGTATCCTATGACATGACATCTCACAGCGTTGTATATCCATCCATGTTCTGCTATTGTTAAAATGGCATGCTTCTATAAAAACCTGACAATATGGCAATTGTACACACAAAGTACGCTTCCAGGACCATGGTTACTTTAATTATTTGCAAGGTACATTCTACATTGTGAATTAACAGCTATAATTCATGATTAATAAAAAAAAAGGAAAAGAAAGATGATGTGTACCTCTACTGAGGCTTGGGCCTGATGGTCTACAGCTGCTACAGTAAGCTACTGGGTACCTGACAGTTCAGAAAATTAGGAAATGATCTAACAGTAGACTGAGGAGCATCACTTAGGCTCGCTTAGTCTCCTGTCTGTGCAGAAGATTTGCTGAAGTATAGATTAAGAGATCATACACTTTCGATTGTGGCGCCGCACTGTATCATGTGTCCGTTGAGCTGCGGTAACTGTAAATACAATCCAAACCTTTGCAAATGTGGGAGAAACATTCACTTAAATCATTTGCAGCGAAACTCAAATTAATGTATTTGACTTTTTTGCTGCAGGCTAAGAGTATACACAGTAACTGCAGCTGCCGTGTATGAACTTGACTTTGTGTCTGAGTCCTTTGCTTTGCAACAGGTACCCTGATAACACTGAGGTGTTATTCATTACAATGTTATTATGAGTCATATTTTCCCATACTGAGGATTCCTGTCTGTGCTGTTAGAATCTTGGAAGATTTTTCTTCCCTCTGCCTACTCCTATTTTCAGTGCTTTGAAGTTATCGCCCGCATAGCTAAAAAAGGCTAGCTGAAACTACTTTCACAGCTTGTTAATACCATGCCTTAAATCATCTGGAAAAGCCCCTGCTGAGTCGAATGACATCAAACACTCTTTCCAAGCCATGGGCTAATGGCACTATCTATGGGGATGGAAGTAGCCATGATCTGAACAGAAGGTGCTCTGCATAGCTCTGTGACTCCTAAGAGAATGGCATATGACCAGAACCACGTGTGCAGCTTTAGGCAGTGCCAGAGAGTGTGGGAGGCATAGAAAGGTGGGACGTTGAGGAATATTAGAGCCCCTCAGGCCTCAGTGCCCCTCCATCCCTCAGCCTTCCTGCAGTGTATCAGCGCCTGAGCTGTGCCGCACAGCCTGCTCTGCATGACGGAAGGACACGGATGGGAAGTCGGCTTTCTCACACGACTCGGTAGATGAGTTGGCCACTGAAGCACTGTTACATCAAGGTTCTTGAGCAGGTGTTTAATATTAATCGTTTAAAAGTACCAAGGTTCTCAGTGAATTCAGTGGGACGACTTGTGCTTAAAAATAGTTTAGAAGTCAGTTTAAGATTAGTTTCGTTCACTTAAATCCACATAATCCACACATAATCGCTACATAAAATGTTGAGATAGGATTTTTGTAGCACCATTTATTACGTATTGTTTGGGGAATTCATTTTTATGTGATCTGAAGTTCTTTCAACCGTTTCCATCTTTCTTGCTTTCCCTCTACAATTAGGAATAATAAAGGTCCATGTAGAGGTGCCCAGAGCTTTGAAAATAGTTAGAAGATGACAAATGGCAACTTACACAGATGGAGTTTCTTTGTGCTTTCAGGTTCAGAAGCAATGCCAACCTATATTGAGACAAATGCTATTTCTAGGCTTATGTGGTGTTTCTGTGTATGGGCAATACTGGGTGTTTTTAGGAAAATGAAAGAAGCTCGACTGCAGATAAATCTGGAATGACCAGATCCAAGAGGAAGTTTCTGTCTAACCTTGGTCTGTTAAAGGCTTACTCTTTCTCCTTGTTACAGGATGTGGGTATGCGAGGGAGGGAATGATACTCTTCCTATTACATCAGTTCTTGCCTGATGGAAGACGAAATGAAGATGGAACTGTTGTTATTTAGTACAACAGACATATGCAGAAATTAAGGCAAAATCTGAGAATGGAAGCTACCCTTCTGAGTACAACACCCAAACTGCAACTCTTAAAAAAATGTAAATTGCCTTTTTACATCTAATTTTCAGCTAGCGCAGCACTTCAGTTTTCAAAAGTACTAATGCAAAACTTTAAGAATCATGGCTAACATCACTAATACACCAATAAAGGGAAAACAGGAAACAAAATGGTCGCAAATGCTGCGTAAAATTTAGTTTTCAGTGTTTTCTGTGAAATGGCAATGCCAGTTGGAACTTCTCTTGTCTGGGGTGATGCATCCCTGTATTTCAAATTCCATCTTTACAGGACACATGGTGAAAATAAGAATTTCTCTTTCTGAATGAAAAAGAACCCAATAATTCCCCCCAAAATATTAGTAAGAAAGTAATTCCTCAAAATAAAAAAGCTAAATGACAAAGATAGGAAATGAATGATGACTTGTCATCTTTTAGAAAAATACTGCCAAACCTGTGTGCTTTTGCTGATTTCAAGGTTAAAAGAAAATGTCACCTAATATGGGAACTCTACTCAGTTGCATACTGTGGGACTTAATCTATACTGAAGCTAAATATTCTATAAGTATGCAGTGAAGTGCAAAAAACAGCAATTGAAAAATGACATGATTAAATGGCACAACATGCAATCATTTGCTCTCAATTATATCAATGTATCTTCTTCATTTCAAGGAGTCAGGCAGAAATATTGTTTTTTAAATGCCTCTATTAAATTGGGCACCAATAATAAAATAGATGAGAGTCCTAATAAGCTCATTTACGTAACATACATCACACACCACAAAACTATTCTCTCCAAACGGGTTTGCTCATAGATTTGTCTCCTGGTTGTCACCAGTCTTGGCTATATTAAAAGATTTTAAAGGCACAAGGCTTGCAGACCATTCAGTGGAAAACCTTTCTACTTAACCCTTGAGAGATCTTTAATGCTAATTATGGAAAAAATATTGATATAATATCTTTGCTGTCACATTTTATTACGATGACAGTCACAACAGAATCTGGGACTGACATTTTAGAAATATAATCTAATTGCAAGTCAGAAATACAGAATGACAGTTTAAAATAGAATATGACTTCTTTCAAAACAGCAAACTGGTTCTCCTTATTTAAAAGCCCTACTGTTAATAGCATTACAACCACTAAATTGCTACGCTGATCATATCTCTCTGTAACCCACTGCTTAGCAAAGTGTTACGATATCTCTCTTACAAGTCTGAGCACAGTTCACTATATTCCTTGTGAACTGTGCATGTTTCTATACATGTTAAAAATGGCAATGAACTAATAGGAAAAAATACTTCATTTTTGCACTGGCTTCAAGAATCTACATAGGCGCTTACATTCTACATATAATCAAGTGCTTATATTCATTCATTTCATTAGCATTAAAAAATTACATGGGAATTTGTGTTTATTTGCAATCAATAATGCAAATAAATTTATTAATTAGGTAAATATATTTATTTTAAATAAAATATGCATTTTTAAATAGCATTCTAAAAGTACCCATGTTCTTTCCCATTTTTTTCTAGAAGTACAATATATGCATTAAAAACAGTAACAATCCAGAATAGATGCTTCTGGGCTCATTCCATAAAAGCTGCTATTATATCTGCACGACATTCTTTAATTTCTTTGTTCTATTCCTATGCTCATTTAAGTACTTCAAAATATTTGTTTGTAAGAATATAGTTCAATGGTCTGATATTTAGCTAATATTCCCATGTAACTAGTAATATGTAATATACTTATCTTCATAAATTAAAAACACTATTAAAATTCCAGACATATAAAACAATATGAAGATTAAGTTACTATAAAAGAAACTGTAATAGCTTACAGATTGCTTGTATCATTACTAAAGTGCTGGTATCTATTACAGTGTCTCCCTGGAATAAAGAATGCACTTTTGGCAATAATCTGTTAAAAAAGTGCCCATTATTGTTAAGACGCTCCTATCTTAGCTCTAAACTAGTGTGCGATTACAGGAAGGTAACTTTTAAAAATAAAAGAAAAACAGTGTTGTAAATGCATCTTCCCTACTGAAATACAACGTAGATTTTCCAAGCCTGATTTCTCTTGTGTTTCGTACAGGGGATTAATTAGATTCATTTTCACAATGAAATATTTTAGAGCTATTTACTACACACTGCAAAGTTTGGGTTAACTTTGTTCCAGGGGATAAGCCAAGTCATTCAGACAGAGGAGCCAGACGCGATGGCAGGAGGATCCATTTTTCTAATCTGGCACTGTTTGTGTTTATAAATGCCTTCAGTTCATGCCCTCTTTTCATTCAATTTGAGAAGTTCTCTTTCCAGAGAAACAGATCCAACAGAGAAATATTGAAAGAAGTGGCACAATTTGCTAGGGTTTCTTTTTTGCCCCCCCCAGATGCTAAAATAAAAGTAGGGAAAGCATCAGACAGGTAGGATAAGTATCAGTGCTATGTTTTGCTTTTGTAATGAATCCTGAACCACGCTACCCAAAAATTCATTTGCCTGTAGCAGACATTACAAACCTGAAATTTGTGCTAGATCACCACACTGGGCAGAGTTTCAAATGAATTTGGGTGGAAATTCAAGAGATTAAATGACTTAAGGTACAGGTGGAAATTTTACAAAATCAAGTGAGGCATAAGTTAGGCTCAACTTTACTTCCAGTTATTGGAATTCACTTAGAATTACAGCTTAAAAGAAATCAAGATGTTTCTCAACATACATCACACCTTAGATGCCAAGAAACCCCCTCCAATTGGCTAAAAACTATTAGGTATCAGAATTTCAGCCATCTTTAATGAACAGTTAAAACTGTTAAAACTTTGTATCCTGCCTCAGAGCTATATAAGAGGCTTTAAAGGAAAAACTTATTTGCATGGATGTACATCAATACCTGTAACCCTCTGGCTGAGGTTCGGATGTTAATATTGTACGTAGTACCTTTCTTAATGTAGTTCCCCCACAGATGGTAGACATGCATTTTTGCTGTCCCTGTGCAATGGGCCTGGTATATTCCGAAATGTAGTGAGAATTTACCCTATTCTGAATTACAGGAAAAAAACATCCTGCAGTGCATTGTTATTACCTTTTTATGGCAAAGCAGCAAACATAAAATAAATTAGACTAATCTTTTGGAGACTTCAGGACAGGCAGGGTGATAGGAAAGGGAAAATAAACACATCTAATGAGTAAGGGAAAAAAGATTTCCTTTGGCTTTTTTCTTGTGTCAGTGAAGCAAATTTAGCCTGGATTCAAAAATGTACAGCTTGAGCTGCTCCGGGGTAAACAGAGGAGAATATATTATGGTGCTTTCATGTGTGTCTGTATATGCACAAGGACAGCAAGCAGGCTTTTCTAGAAATGGTGTTCCTCATCTTATTTCAAAAAAGCAACGATATATCCTCAGAATGGATATATCATTAAAACATAAAAACATTATTTTCATTCTTTTGCCATATCTTAGTGATAAATATACACACAGACACACATTTTTTGGTTTCACCTCAAGACAAAACTAAAAGTCCCCAACAAGAGAAGTTACTTGCAGCAGAACCAACCAGAGCCAGGCAGCACTGCGATGAGATAGGTTCGCTCGTATCTGAAGTAGGCTAGCCTACCTCAGTATCTTGCTTGTATAAATAAGTTCTAGGCAAGTGTTTGCATAAATACGTTAAATTTTAAATTAACATTAACTTGCCTCTTGTACAAGTTAGACAGACATGGCTTTGACATGCGGAGTTTAGCCCCAGGGCTATGAGAAGGCTAGAATTTGAGGTGAGGACAGAAGCAGGTGATGTGGTCAAGATGAACTGTGAATGGCAGTCAAAAAGCTAAGGGTTGTCGAAAGCCAAAAGTCTGGATGACGTGACTGTGTATGATGGTCTTAGAGGCTCAGCGTTACTCATATTATTGCACCTTCAGCTGCCATTCTTCCATCGCCTGGACAACAGGATTGGGGTAAGAGGACTAGATAGGATGAAAGCAAAGAGGGCATGAAACAGGCTTTCTTTCCTTCACTAAAGCTTAGACAAGAGAACATAACGAGATTCCTCTTATTGTGCCCAAAACATGAAAATAAGCGTCATTGTGATAAAGGGAAAGGTGGTGCACTACAAATGACGTTACATCATCAGCCGTTGGCGAAATGCACAGAAAATCCACCAGATTAGAGGCCAGGCCTTCCGTTTTATTCTGCGGTGAGGAAATGCAGCACTTTCCTAACAGACCAGTAAGAGAATCATCCTGCAAAGGACAGGAATCCACATACATCTTTTTTTTTTTCCATTGACTTTATGCAGCAAGCATAATCTAAGCCACTCTGCTGTCTCTAGTAATATGTTGCCAGTCTGCAAATCCCATTCCTGACTGACGTCTCATACTTGTGATACATAATATATCTGATAAGGATTGCAATAACACTTCAGAATGTATACTGAAGGCCTGTTCTTTTTACATTCATATTCTTACTCATACTGAATTACACTTTACCCTGCAAATAATTCTACTAAAATCGATGGGTTTCCTGGCAGTATGAAATTATATTTAGTGTGAGTAAAGGTACTAATACATTTATAATACTATTCCCTATTGGGACTATGATCTATTAACTTACATGCAAAGATGAAACTTGGGAAACCTGTCCAGTACTGAATCCAAAATTAGGCAACGGTCTACTAGGTCAATGATCCACCAATTAAAGAAGAACCTTGTTAGTAGGATTTAATGGCTCCAGAGAACACTATTCAATCAATAATCCACTAATATTGGAGAGATTTGCACCTGAAAATGCAATGCTATGGCTCCAAAGGGGCAGTTATAGACAATCAAATAAATCGTATAATCACATGCAGTAGTACAAAGTGGACCTTAATGGAGAGAGTACAGTGAATTTTTGTTCTCTCTCTTATATTTCCAGTCCACACTGTAGTTGTTTTTCTATACGTTATCACTAACAAAGGAAATAAAGCTTAGAGGCCAACCAAAGTACCACCCCTCGCTGTAAATTAGTGCAAGACAATCTTGGCTTATTTTTAGGGGAAATATTTCTTTCTTTTTTTCTTTTGTCATCTTTTGCCGCCTTCTCATTTTCCTTTTCCAGGTTGGTAGTAACAGAAGAGAAAGATTCTGGTTTTGCAGTAAATAGATCTTCAAGGCAATAGCAGGACAATAAGCAGTCACATTTTCAGGGAGTCATTTGGGTGGGTCAAAAGAAGAAAATCAATTATATCTTCAATGATAATGACAATAATAAATGATGGAGCTGAGAATGTTCTCTCAAAAGACACCAAGTCAGATATTTTCACTTCTACACATCTGATTCTTCAAAAGGCCATGACTCAGAGGGGACATAATAGCCCAAAATCTGCAGATGTCATTGATGCGGAAGGAAGCCATTTGTCACTATGAAATTGCAAGTTTTACTTTGCAAAGGCCAGTCTGGGACAGCTTTCTCTGTAAGCCAGGGTGTCTTCTGTGTTAGTCAGCTTGAGTCAGACCTCAAGTCTTACAAGCCTAATCATGACATGAGAATTAAATGCAAACCATCCCAGTACAGTAAGAAAGACAGGGACAAGAGCCCCATTGCCTCCTTCTCATGAGCTCCAGTTAACAAGAAGGCACTGGTTCAAATAAGCACCCTATTGCACATTCAGGAGGGCTGAGAAAGAAATTTGGGCTCAACTTTTCTGGAAAAGAAATAAGCCTGTAGTTAGTGTGGGAGAACCTCACAGGTATTAGCAGTAAATCTTTCTGAGCTGGGATTGCAGTTGCCTCAACATCTTCAAGTCCCTCAAGTCTTAAAGACATTCCTGATGATTCCTTGGGTGGGATTCATCTGAGCTAATGGAAAACTTGAAGCCTGAGCTAGTCATTTAGAAGCAGGTTTTCTGAGGTACAGTACATCTTCTCCGTAGCCAGATGCCTAAAACAGGACAGATTAATTGCAGCCCAAAAGTGCTTCCCCCCTCCCCAGTTACTATAAAAGAAGCTCAGACAAGATCTCTGCACTGTAGGTATCTAAAGCTAGCCTGTTTAAACATACCTCTACCATATGACTATGCAGGGTAATCATCTTGGTATACCAGAAATAAGGGAACAGTTCATAAAATAGAGCTAGGAAGGAAGCAAAATATGAATTAATAGCCTAAAAATAGCCACTAGGCTATTCTCTCCTCCACCAAAAGATTCAGTGTATTGCTGTATCTGAGCTCTGCTGAACTCAGGGTTCCCCCTGTTACTACAGTAACCTCCATCCCACACCCCAATCTTAGTCCAGAAGCCCATTGCCACTGCTGAATTAGAACTGCATGCAGATACTTTATGATATCTGTGTGGAACCCTGCAGCACGTCAGATCTAACCATCCCTGGTGGCAAGATCTTCTGTGTCCCTTTCTTTCCCCAAGCAAAGGGAGGACTTGTGGGGCAAAACGGTTTTAGACAACCAGATAGTGTTTATGATTAATTTTGAGATTTTGAGTAATTAAAAACTAAGTAACGATGTAAAAAACCTCAGAGAACTCACAGTTCAAGCTTCACAGTCCAAATGGGATGATGGAATGAAAGCTGCTATCTCAGATGGGATATTTAGTCCTAAATGGGAACTGTAAATAGTATTAGTGTTGCCTTAAATAGGGAGAACTTACTGAAACACAAACTGAACTTTCTTTCAGTAAGTATATTAAATCAAAATTTGAGATACATTTGAGTATGTTAAGTATTTGAGTACCGTGTGTGTGTGTATATATAGTACTGAGCATTGATATTTGAGTATACTAAAATCAAATTAGAGCTATAAAACCATGTATTGTATTAGGGCCAAAATATCACATTTTTGGCAAAAAATAGGTAGAGCTGCTTTACTATAAAGATGTGGCTTCTCATTTAAGCAGTCTACAGAAGTGCTGCTTTGGGATGGTTGGTCATGTAAATTCAGTCTGAGTTTGCTTCAAACCATTGCAAGTGGCATCAGGCTACATTTGACTTTGGAATCCTACCTGTTTTTCATAAGATTTAATACTGTATGCTTTCCTGTTTGTTAAAATTTAATCCAAACAAAATTTGGGTAAACATTTCTTCATCTGTGAAAAGATTTAGGGCTCTGAAGTCACACTCTTTTTGAGAAATTTATTAAAATTATTACAACATTTTTTTATCGTCTTAGAGGTATAAAAAGGATTAAATCCTGCTTGACTTCTTTTGGACTTTCTATTGGAAACTGTTTTGCATACTTTTGTTACATGCACATTGAATTTCTGTAATTCTTTGATTGCAGCTCTGCCAGGAACATCATTCCAAAAATTGTAAAGGATCCAAAATGCAGTAGCGAAAGCGATTTCTGGCACCTGTAGGAACAGCCAGCACTTTTCTCCAATCTCTGAGTCTCCAAACCTTTACTCAAAGTTAATACTTTTCTTTGATTTCAGTTTGGCCATAATCTTATATGCTCCCAAACTCACTCATGTTTTATGTGATAGAATTATCACATAAATAATTGTTTGTAAGATGTGCAGTGCTGACTCTTATGCAAATGTTTCAGTTAAAATGAAAAGCATTATAAGAAGTATTAACTGATTAACTGATTGATTATTAATTACCAATGGAACCTATATTGTTTAATCAAAAAGTTCAGTTCCTTTAGGCATTGGAGAAATAAGAGATGGTGCTGAGAAATACCTTTTTTTAAATGACATTGCATCATCTGCTATGCTCAGTCACAAATTTAGTGGAAGATGAAAACATACACTTCTGAGTGAGTCTAGTCATTAGAAATAGTTACAAGCATCAAATAATTTACACTGTTTATAAGGCAAACAGAAATGGCTACAAATACTACTAGCTATGGAATTCAATAGACCATTGACTTTTAGAAATATTAAATGAGAAAATATTTCCAACATTTTTTGGTACGAATAAGCAGTCTGATTTCTTTAATGAATACATCGACTAAAGTCAATGAGAACCACAAGCTTTCAGTACTGCTGAAAATCAGGTCTCTCTTTTTTAAAGGCCAAAATACAGATTTAGGAGGCAGGTATGACAATATATACAGCATGTTGCTTATTGCTTCAAATAAAACCAGATCAGAAAACTACATGAAATGCAGCATTATTGTTGCCAAAGAACACCATTTAGCAGAAAACCTCTGCTAAAATCCTGTTCTGAACAGGAGAATCCTGTTCCCCCTCCAAACCAAGTTTGGAGGGGAAGGAGAACAGGATCCTTTATAAATCTTGCTACTGAAAGCAGCAGAAGGTTTCCCAGTTCTATGTGATTGAGAAGGGGTTCTGAGATGGACAGATACTCGCAAGTTTAAGCTGCTTCTTGAGTAGCTGGTCTGTGAGCCAAAGCCATAACAACTACCTTTTTGATGCTGATGGGTCATTTCTCTATACTGAACACTTAAAGTCATAAGTTTTATTGCAAGTGACAGAAATATATGACTAATTATTTAGGCTCCCTTGCTGTCTTTTGGAGGGCATTTTGCAGAGAAAACAGCATGCTTTTTGAAGTCCCAGACACATAAAAGCAAATGTGGCAGCACACTTCTACTTCAAAGCCAACAAGCACACAAATTTCTGGCTAGACCTTACTCAAATGAAATTTACTAAAACTTTCATGAAAGAATGTGAATTCTTTTTATTTTTGCTCCTCATTCTTTCCTGCTCCAAATCTCTCCTGACCCACAAAATTGCCATACATCATTAGGTTAGGAAATCAGTTGTGCCAATTATTAATCTCATGACATTAGGTCTTTCAGCTGCCAGAATTATGTGTTTACCTGAGAATCTTTTATTTCATTTAAAAAGTATGTTTCTGGTTCTGGTCCTCATCATTTCAGTGAAAAGCTAGAAAACATGAACTCAAGGGACTTGAAAGGCAGAACAGAAATATAAAGGATGAATAAATAAAATAAATGTATATTTGTAGTTATGAAGATCTCATGAATTTTAAGTCAATCTCCTGATTTTCTTAGTCCAGATTCATGGGTTTTTCATGTTGCAACAGAAGAAAACAAACCGGGAGTAAGACACCCATGCTTCCCCCTTTACAGCTGGGCAACTTGCATTCAGTCTTTCCCCCTTCTCGACAGGAGCCCGGTTTAGGCTACACTTGGAAGCTCACTTAATGCTGCTGTGGAATGGCCAGCAAGTGTCACTATAGACTGAAGCAAAGTTCGTGCCTCTCCTTCATAACTAAATATGAAAATGTTTGAGGCAGCCAGGAGCACTGAAAGCTGGTGGAATGAGTAACAAAATGGCTCTGCAGACTGGCTGCACGTTGTGTTCCACAGAGATCACTGGGCTGACCAAAGTATACCACATAGTTTCCACAAAACCAAGAAATACAGGACCATACATAAGCTGGGTAATGTCCTTAACTAATAATATTCTAGTAATTTTAATATCTAAATATGCTAATAATAACGGAAAAAAATCAGCCAAACATACTCAGCAGGATTTGAACTCTGAATATAGAGAAGAAACAGCGGTAAACGCAAGGAAGCAGTCTCTTTTCATCACATATGAAAATGGAATATACTGAGAAGTAACCTGAAGGAAGGAAGGAAGGAAGGAAGGAAGGAAGGAAGGAAGGAAGGAAGGAAGGAAGGAAGGAAGGAAGGAAGGAAGGAAGGAAGGAAGGGCTGCCTTGTGGTTAGCGCCAAAGATTAGGGTCACTGTAGCTGTGTTCTACCCTAACACAGCCACTGACTTTCTGTGAATACCTAGAAAAGTCACTTAATCTCCATGCGTTCTATTTCCCTCATTTCTAAAACGGGGATAATAATACCTACCTTAAAGGTTTAGTGTGGCTTAGTTCATTAATGTTTGTGCAGCATGTACAGCTCCTTGACTGGATAGTACTATAGAAATGCTAAGTAGTATTATTGCACAGCAATATCCCAAAAGAAAAGTAATGCAGTAGTACATTCTTTAATAAAAAGAACACTCAAATTAATATGGCATGATTTTTTATAAAAGAAAAAGTCGTCAAAATAATTTCCTGCTAATGAATTTAACAACCCCTCCTCCCACCACATTGTTCTCCTCTTGGGTCCCAACTGCATGTGAACTATACATTCAATTCATTCTCCAACTGCAAAACGAAAGGAAAACACCTGAAAAACGAAATAACTGTTTTTCCTAAGGCATAAGTGTAATTTAAAACATAACATTATGGAATGAAAATCAACAGCATTGTTGAGTTTATTTTATTAAAAATGTTTCTCTGTGTACAGTGGCTATGTGTATAATCGGGATGGTGCAGCACAATAACTTTCCATTAAGAAACAATGATTCACTTACTATGGTGAAAGCAGTAATAAGGTTAAACTCTTAAGTTAAGTGGGAAGTAAGTCAAACTAAACCCCAGCAGGTTTTCTACTAGTGGCATAGCTAATGTTTTTGAAAATGTTCTAAATGTTCCTTCTCAAATATATGTATTATACATTGCAGTATTGTTAATTATATCCATTTTCTCTTTTAAACACTTCCCCAGGAGATCAGTGAAGAATGGAAAACTTACTTATAGTGGATTTCAGATTTAATGAGACAAAGATGGTTTAATATATATGACAAAGTGATGTGCTCTCACCATATTTGATAGGTAATTATTTTTTATACTCTAATGGCTACCATTTTGAAAATAATTAATGTATTATTTATGTAATTAATAGATAATCAACCGAGTAATGAAATACTCTGGTTACATCATGGTGGGTGGTACTATCCTGTTTAACATCTCTAGAGCTCTTGGCATGACATCACGTCATATATATATTAAAAGATTTCGTCTGAGAGATTTATGCACATTTCAAATATGTAAGTAACATTGCTATGGTATTTCTGTTTGTACATATATATATATATAAAAAAAAGTCTTAGCCGTATATATATAAATGTATATTTAAAAACAGTTTTGTCTGAAATTAGATTTTTAAATCCATAGTTATGCACTTAAATAAATGCCATATTTTCCACAGAAATAAAAAGCATCCAGCATTTCCTATGGAAAACATGGATCTATTGCTGCGAAGTTCTGCAGGTCTATCAACAGTTCTTCATAATCACTAGCTTTGAAGTTTGCTGATAGAACAAACAGAATCAGCATGATTTTTTTCCCCCCATTAGCAGAAGACGACAAATCATTAAAAAAAAAAAAAGATATCATAAGAAAACTTAAAATTACATTCAAATGGACATGCTCAGGAACCTGAAAAAACCCCTTCCAACTTTATCTACATTGACACAACCTTCTCACTAATCCCCATGGTTGGAAAAGGAAGAGTTAAGGAACGACTAATTGGGAAGACAGTAATTTTTCTGCTGTTGTTTTCTTGAAAGCTTGTATAAAAAAGTGTGTTTAGAAGTGTTTGCAACATGCGCTTTGAGGTGAGTATTTAATAAATTGTCTATCACCCTAAGAGTGCTGTTGCTCTAGACACTCTGATGTACTACTAGTGGAAGAGAAAAACCTCTTTACCTCTGAAGCTCAACAATTACTTGTGATTCCTTTCTTATTCTTTGGTCAAAGATCACTTGCAGAGTAAAGTGACCTGTAATGATGATTCAGGTGAGGGTGTATTTAGAAGTGATAGCTATGAACAGAAGAAAATTGCATGGTTCTACCAGGTTTGTTTGCTAACTTAATAGTCCTCTTTCCTAAATGGTCCCACTACTTTTGGGGAATGGAACAAAACATACAACCTCCATTAAGTCAGTTGCAAAGCTGAATGCTGGCCTTCAGTTGAAGGAGCTTATCCATCTGAATATAGCATTGTGACTACAATTCTTTTCCCTCCTTTCCACAAATCTTCAGGCTTAGGCTTAAGATGTGGCCTAGATTAATGCAAATCTCACAGTGTATATGTCTTTTTCCACATACCTATTCGCCACAAACTTGAATGTTTTCTCATGTATGCTAAATTTATATCTTTGCAAATGTGACCTCAAATAGGCTATTCTTGACTCATATGTGCAGAGAAATAGGCTATTAAACTGATGGTCACACGACACATTAATTAATTTAACTGATATAAGGAGTGAAATTCAGAGTGAAGCTTTTCGTGACAAAACTTAGCTTTATAGTGAAGTAGAATGAAAGAATACTATTGCTTTCCAATTGCAGTGTGATTAGCCTTCTAAAGCTCTCTTTTGCAAAAAGTTTAAGGAATAAATATTATTGTAAAGGTTCAATAAAATCAACATGAATAAACACATAGTACATAAATGAGGCTGAAAATATGAATATATGATTACATATGTAAATGCATTGCATTATGTTATGTATAAGATAAATATTTTATCCTACCATAAAGAGGAGTTTCTCTATGAAAACTATGATTGTTTTTTTATTACCTTAAAATATTGCAGTTGTTTCTCAGCATTCATTGTTCCTTCATTTTCTTGTCTCAGACAGGAATTGAAGATGAAAAGCTCTGTATCTCTCAGCCACCCTTTCAGCTCTTTGATCCTGACCTCCAGCTGCCTTACCAGGCTGCCGCTTTCAGGCGAGAGCAGGTCACGTGGACCTAACCCACTGTGCCCTACCATTGTGTCTTGGATCTTCTCTCCTAGGGTTTTCTAATGCATCAGATAAAGAAAACATAGATTAGTCTTATGTACCAAAGCATATACAGGTTCATGTGCAACAAGAAGCATCTGTTAGATGACTAGAGATGTGGTATTTTTAATAATTACTACTAATATCAATCAATTTAGTTCTCTGTTTCCTTGTTTCAATCAATTTCATTTTTTGTATCCTTGTTTCTCACTTATGCTGTTCTGTCTGTGTCACTGACTTTGCTGGAAGCCTGATAAATCAATGTTTATTAAGAGCAACTATGGACAGAGGAGACAAAATGGTACATAACTTTTTAAAGTAGTTACTCTACAGAGTTTGTCCATGGCTTTAGATGCTTATGACCGTGAGAGTTACTGGTTTCTAGGCAGCAACAGAAAATATGACAAGCACTGAGTTCACCAAACTCTTATCCAAGGTACTCTCTAAGTTTCTGGGGAAACGCTGAAATACTGAAATTTTTTTTGAGGTATGAACTGTCAGGACACAGTTTCCAAACTTGTAGCCCTAAGGTTGTATACAGGAGTAGGTAGGTCACAAACCAGCTGGTTTGCTTTTAAAAGTGGATGAACTCATTCAGATGCCAATAAGCTAGAAATTGCAAAGCCTCAATGTTCCTGAACATCAGGCCAATTATTTAGGCAACTAAATTCGAATTTAAGTTCTCCATGTTAAGCATCCACTTTAAAAATAATGGACCAGAATAAACATTCACCTCTGATGGCTGATGAAACTAATTTACTACAGCTTTTCAAAGTAGTATTTCTAATAAAAGAACCACTGAATAACATTTTGATAGTGGACGCTGTGAGCATAATGAATATTCTGGAGAGGCCACGGACAGAAAGTTACCTTCCTTTTCAGCATTTTGAAAGGCCATCCTTTAACATCACAAGGGAGATACGCTGTTGCCTGCTTCTTCTATGCCAAGCAGTATTTTATCTGACCTATAAGAGGCTGTCAGGCTGACACTTATTATAAGCACTAGATCTGTGTTACTGATTGTAGAATATTGAATATACACTGGCAATCACATCCAATAACCTTTTAAACTGATAATTAACGACTGGTTAATTGTCGTAACATGAAGATACAGTTTTAGGTGACCCGGTATGGCTGTCTGTTGAAAATGCATGCTTTAGAAAGTTACTGGAATATAATTTATAACAATGAAGTTAGCTTCCAAAAATAAGCTTTAAAACACAAATAAAATTAGACCAGCAGACATTAATCTACTATGTGGCGTTCTGTAAATAATGTCTTTAGGAGATCATAAGTGAAAAACATGCTTTCTTGGCAACACCCTTCTATTTTCATGGTGCAAATATTGATAATTTGAAGACCCTCAGTGGAATCCAGCACTAGCTATTGTTTTTATGCTGTAACAAAAGTAGCAGCAGGAGGTGAAATCAATGCCCTTGGAGGGTAGGGTCACAAAAAAGAATTTATTGCCACTTTTTTGTTCTGGAACAGTTTGCAATCATAAATTCTTCATAAACAGAATACTTCAGAGAATGGTCCGTCTTCATAAATATACGACAGAGGACATCAATTTCATTTAATTCACAATTTGTGTCAGCACAGCAGATGCCAATGCCTGCCTTGATAGGGTTGTTTAATATGCAATTGAGACAGAGTAATATTCAGCACAGGGGACAAAATTTCACAGATTAAACTGTACGCACCACTGACATTTCATTCTAATGTATTTCCATTCCACACTGTTCACCTTAGATGAAAGTAATATTAAAAACCATATCCCTCTATTTTACCATTGTTAGAAGTTAAAATCTTTGTCTTTAATTTTTTTCATGCCAATTAAAACGTAATCATGCCAATTAAAACAGTATGCCTAGTGCCGTTAGTTTCTGCAGAGGTTTTTATTAAATTAAACAAAACTCTATCAAACTCTGCTTATTATTCATGAAATTGCATTTAGCAGGAAAACTGTAACAGTTATATGTTATTTTTCTGTAAATGCTGACATTAATGGCAAAACTTAATCCAGAGGTATATTTTGATTTTAACGTACTGAGAAGTGGAGGGCTTCATTTTTTTTTTTAAGACAGTTTTTCTAGATTTTTAGAATTATGATCAGTTACTTATCTCATAGTTTTATATGCTACCAGCTCTAATCAGTGCCACTGAATTAACCTGATTAAATACATTGAAAGTCATAAAGGTAAGGCTTACAACTGAAATTATTTTGAGAATACAAGTTGTCATGATCAGATGTAAAAGAGTAGGTTAATAAGTCCCATTTTTATCAGTAAATTTATTAATGTTCAAATAGGTTTAAAATTCTCATGGTGATGCTGCAGATTAAAATTAAAAAGTAATAAGCTCACTAGTAATAAGGCAACTTTTAACATTTTCTGACAATTTGCACATTAAGAGAATCAAGCGATTAGAAACAACTGTGCTGAACTAAAAATGCCCCACCCTCTGTAAAATCGCTATTGCATTACCAAATAAGCTAAAGTGACACAAGTCAGTATTTTAAATGCTGTTGGCAGGTTGCATGTATAGCTTACTCGTAATATATTAGAAATGTTTTTTAAACTAAGATAATAGCATGCAAAATTATGCAATGTAACTGTATTGCTAATATCACACATCTATAATTAATCATTTAAAGTAATTTATAAATTTATCTTACCCTTGATTTGAAGTGAAGGCAATTAAGGAGAGAAGTGGATGGAAAAATATATAGTTTGACCTCTCTCTCTCTCAGCTGTTTTACAACAATAGGACAATAGTGTCTCCTGCACGGTGCCATCACTGCTCTCTGGGTAACAGAATCACTATATTGCTTTTTTTGCCAGATTCTTGTATCTCACTCTTTGGCTGAGACCCAGCCCATCATAGCGTGAAATGAATTACATGAAACTTTTTTGGCTTTTGTCAAAAGTGAGCTGAATACAGCAGCATGAAACATATCCTGGCTGTATTCTTAGCTTCAGGTATTCAGATTTGTACTGAATCTGCATATTTGTTTTTGAGCCATCAGTGTGACCTGAAATATGCAGTGACAACCCCACTTTTCATCTTAAGGGTATAGTAAATAGTTAAACAGTAGATGTCTCTAACATGTACCTTCAGAATAAATTCTATTAACATTCACTCAAGCATGACAGTCAGTGTATATCAGATATACTGCATTATAGTTGACTTGGTGCATACCCGTAATACATGGCATATTTTACTTACATTTTTTATGTATTAAAGAACTAAAATTATTAAAGTCAGACAGGACACAAGCAAGGGGAAAAAAATCAACAGAAGAGGAAAATACTATGGAGTTTTTATAATAGCATGAGTAGCTTGTTTGAAATGTACGTGGTGAATTGAAAGAGAGAGATATTTGTGCCTCAAATTAGAAATCAGACAGACAGCGTACTTCAACACACAAAAATGTACACATAACCCACAAACAGTAATAAAAATGCAAATACCCCAAGCAGTTCCCATTTTTCATTAATTGAATCCACTTTTTCAAGGAGATCATTTGGTAGTAAAACACCACTTTTCTTCAGAGCTTCAACCTTACTAAGCAGTTCCATCTTTTTCGGGTGCCTGATTGACATTTCTACACTGTAGCGCTAAAATGAAAAAAATAGATAATATTAGCTACTGTAAAGAGTTTTCTCTATAAAAAATCAAGCTTTAATTCTATGTGCCCAGTTATGATCATGCTCACTATGCCATTTTTTAATTATTTTTTTTTTTAAGCACACAACCTTCTCATGACATATCATAAGAGATTTAGGTACGGAGCACGTAGCCTTCTGGGTGACGTATCTATGCAGGCAGTTAGCAATTGATTACATAAAGTAATAATCACTCACTCACAATATTCACTTGCACAGTAATATTCACTAACACTCTCTCATCTGAAGCTTGATCTGCCTTTGTCTCATTCAAGTCAGTGGTATCTTATTTTTCAAATATGTTACTTCAGCAAGTGACACTGAGGCTCTCCATTGAAAAAAAACCAGCAAGGAAATAATTTCGTAATTATGTTTCCTGCACAGTTTATTTCTTCTCTCTCTCATTGTGGATTCTGTCTCGTATACGGGCCTGAAATGTTATTACACGTGAAAACGTGAGAGTTTCACCTTAAAAAAACAATTAGACATAACTCCCTTACAACACAATACCAGTTAACTTGATTTTTATTGCATCAACCAACAGGAGCAGTGAAATAGCACACAAACGAGAACAGCCACAATGCTCATACAGTCCAATAGTTTCTTCAAGCTGAAACTACCTTTCATTTCCTGCACTGTTAGTTACTGTTAAAAAAAAAAAGGACAGAGGAAACAGGAATAAAACCAGAAGCTTCTTTCAAAATTACTTCAATATGACTTTCTAAATATTTTAGCTGTATATTACTTATATACTTTATTAAAATGTATTCTAATCTACAGACACATTGGCAAATAAATCTATTTAAAACCTGTTTTCTCTGAAAACCTGATTTAAGTATTAAATGTAATAGCTACTATAGTGATTAATTATGTTTTAGTAGCTAGTACAGTAAATCAAAAAATAAAATTTAACACACAGGCATCCACTCATATACATACCTTACATATAGTTAAGCTAATTCCCTCTCCCTCTTAGGTATAAAACACTCACTGAACTAGAACTTCTGGTATGGCCAAAAATGCACCTTTTACTAAAAGAGGAGAGTTCAGCACATATTCTTACAAAGGTGTTTACAAGACATACATAAATTATGCATAGCTATTAGCAAATTGCATCCTAAACATTAAGCTTTCTTTGCTTTATATTCAGCCAAGAAAACTGCTATAGCAGCTCATACTGAAAATGTTAATAACTGGGCTAAGTATAAAAAATTAAACTAGAATAAGGAATGTTTAAAACATGGGTGCCTTTGCCAGATCCAAGAACATGCTCTGTAGGAAAACAAAGCAAAAATACAATTGGAGACAGCTTAAAGAAAATAATAAAGGTGTGAAATCACTGTTTCAGCTAACAGGTCCTCAGCATTTCCATGCATATGTTTGCATATTGTTAGTTTCATATTTTAATCTCTCATTTACACAACACATGCACATCATTTGTATTATGTAAACTTCAGCAAATATTAGTCATTTGTGGATCATAGAGCAAATGTTTTAAATGAGGTGATTTAAACCATTTGTCATTATTAATGAACACTGATCAGGTGTCTGCGTATCCAAAATTACATGAATATGCATAGTAAAAAACAAGGAATTGTTTATAAAGAACTTGCCTTTTGATACTTGGTGTACTGCGGCTAAGGTTTCAGAAATGTACAATAGTAGGTATCAACCAGGTTTGGCAGGAGGGAACTGGATCCGCCAAGAGGCAACACCATTTTATTGGACTAAAATGTTCAACAAGTATGCTTCTTGGTCCTGTATTATTGCCTTTTCAGCTAGAATGGTTACTGGAGGAGATTACAATCTTCTTTATGTAATCTGATTTCTATTTAAAGATGATATAGCTGAAAAGGATTTGCATAATTATTTCCATAAGTACATGTAATATCAAGGGGAATCCAGAGTCCAATTTGCTAGGCACTGAAATCCAGTTCGTGCTACTCCCTTTCTTTTGTCAAGTGAATTAATAGACTGAGGGAGTCCTCTAGCTGTGTGACACTGGTGCAGGCACAGCTAGTTAATACTCGTCACCTGTTCTAGGCTGGCAGTTGCTGCTGCCTGGACTGGGGCTGGATATGTTCCTGGACAGCGCAGGACTGATGAAGAAATAAAATACATTGCATGTTTCATAACTACAATGCTCTTGTTAACATAGAAGACGTTTCATTTAATTTTGGACTAGATAAAATAATTCAGTGCGGCATAATCCAAATAGTGTGACAGATGTTACAAAAGGTTATTACATTAAAAAAAAATAAGCCAAATCTTATGTACACGCTCTGTCTTTGTCATCGTGTAACCTACTGTATAAACAAGCATGATGAAAGTGCTGATTGATAGAAAATACATTATACTGTAACTGTAAATGATGAAAGAATTCAGTTCATTATTAGAGGTATTGGTATGTGACTGAGAGTCAGTATTGTTTCATTCCTGGATATTTAACATGCAGTGTGTATTTTAAGTTAAGAGAAGAGCTTAATGTACAGGAGGTACAGTTTGAGAACTGATAGCACGAGATGCTATTGCTAATGCTATTTTTTAATCCATTAAACTCCTACACTCTAAGCAGTTGCATGGAAAAATTAGCTACCGGCTCTATCAGTGCTGCACAACCCTAGTCTGGTAGGACTACTTAATCCTGTGGTGAGAAGATAATTTAATCTTCAGATTCATTCTTTCCTCAGCTTTAAGTGAGCAAAGGCTCCTCCATTGTGACAATCTGTGGATGCTACGATATAGATTACTGTTTAACAGACAAAAATGAGATTAAGAAAGTTAAAGTCACAGGTTTCTCACAACAGCCACAATAATAAATAAATAATATTTAATTTCCCACAACACCTATTATATTAAAAAACTGGGGAAAAAAACCCCAAACAACAACATACTGGAAAAACTGCAAAATATTTACAGCATGATTAGCTGTGTGCATGCATGGCTGGTTTTGTGTTCCTGAAGCCACTCAAAAGAAATCCAAAACATTGTTATGTAAGTTAACGAATTTTGGCTTTTTATTCCTTCTCACTCAACACGATCAATATTTCTCAAAGGACAAATAGTGGAGTTTAAAAAAAGGCAGTAGCATTTATCCGTGAATAGTTTGGCAAAAATATTTAAACAACACGAAGTTGAATTTCAAAACAAAGCAAGTTAAAACCTTACTTCCCCTGATAAAAATATTCTAAGAAATCCAGGCAGGCTTGATTGAGACACATTTTTGACACTTCATACTAAACTGTGCTTTTTTTTTCTTTTTTTTTCTTTTTTTTTTCCTTTAAAAAATTATATAAAACATTTTTTGTGTGAAAAATCACACCCGAAAATTCTGCCCAAATGGAGACTGGAACAATGCCTTGTAACAGTGTTAATTGTCACCATGGAAACCAGAAGAATAAGCCATTTTGAAACTGGTATAGAAGGCACACATTGAGCAACTCAAGCATTTTTCAGCCTCCCTCAGTGTTAAGGAACAAGATGCCTAGTCACTGAGAGGTCAGAGAAAGAAATCATCATGAAAGGTTCGTAGATGTGCACTGTCTGGTAAACAATAAAAAAAAATCTGTACACAGTTAACAACTCGGTAAGACTGCGCACGGCATCTTTCAGAGGGAGAAACACCACAAAAAGATGATCAGGACTGGGGTGCGGATTCCACCCCTCGAGCAAAACTTTAGGGCAATATTATGCGAACCTTGCCCCTAAAGCTCCCTGGGAATTCTGTTGTTGTAATAAAACTTCAGAAGAGGAAAGAAAAAAAAAGCCTGCATGATGGAATTCAAAATAATGCTCTAAAAGCACAGAGAGAGATTAAGACATCCATTGTAAGACTTTTGTATGGTGCTTCTGTTGGTTATAGTGAAAAGAGACTAGACATACTGAACACACAGTGGAGCTATGGCTACGAAGTACAGAAGAATTAAGCCAGTGAACTTTCTCCATTATTGGAATAAGGGTGTGCTATTTGTAGATGTTCTGCATTCCATCATTCACATACTAACAAAGTATCTTCATTCGAATGGCACTGTATGATACACAACTGAGATCAGAACTGAGTGACCTGGACTGGATCTTTAAATTTTAAAAACTTGCTTTCGGGGTGTTTTGACTGCTGCAGACACAAATACATACACATGCATGTTCAGTGTCTCTATGTGCATGCATAGTCAGCGTTGGCACACATTTGCAAAATACACTGCATGCATAAAATTGAGTAAAGAATACTCTGCAAGCGAAGTCACCAAATATGTAATATAAATATATATAAACATATAGCAATGCACATATAGCAGTATTTGTCCATCATCTCTTCACACACATCCTCACTTTGCTTTCTGGATAATGTTTGCACTCTTCATGCTAGGCTTCATGGTGGCCCCTTAGGAAGCCCATGCCTAATGCCATTCAGTGATGAACAAAGACTCTTTTTATTCCAAAGTCCAGGGTCCAAAGCTTAGCTGTATACAAGCAAAGTGAAGGAATCTGCTAGAGGCCAGCCTACCCTTCACAATAGCTCTTAATGCTTCTACCTTTTTGGTACTACCAGTGTGAAACATTTTAGAAACCGTCCAGAAGCTCGGTTATATTTCTTACGCTGTCAATAGCACTAGAACCTCTGGACAACGTTCAAGATCTGAGCTGAGCGATCTGTCTAGATAAATAGCAGTTGCTGTTTCTTGCAAACTTCATGTATTTCACCATTAGCAATTTATGGCAAATAATTGCACAGGGAAATTATAAAGACTCCTACAATTGTCCTTGTAAATTAATAATAGGCTTTCTTGATTGGGATAAATTTGCTGCTGAGCCTTTGGAAAAATTAAAAAGTGCAATGTCATTTAAAATTGCCAGAACTCACACAGCAAATTACATCTGAGGTTAAGAATCAGTTTTTCCTCTTCTAGTTTATTCCATTTGCATGATCTGGAAATCATATTACATTGGCTATGTATTGTTAATTGGACATAGATTGCATTATCTTTAATATAAATCAAACTACAAATATTAAAATGAATTGCAAATTCTCTAATAGAAGATCATAAAACAATCTTTTTTAAGTATCTCCCATTAATAATTTAATTCCAATTATATCACTCAGAAAACTCAAGAAGGAGAGCGCTAACTTATTTCCATTTGCTTTTTTCCCCCTACAAATAAGCACAATAGTACGATATGTATTTGGGTGAGAGTGCATGTGCGTATGGGTGCATGCCCGTAAAACAAAACAAATCTTAGCACTTTTGTCTGAAATCCCTGCAGACACCTTGCTTTTTTGTTTCAGAAAGCAGCAAATGCGGATCACACTTCTGCTATGCATTCCTTTCTGTGGCAGCTAGAGAAATAAACACATTGAAAGAAATATTAAGTAACTTCATGAACTATATTTTGCCTACATTAAAAAATTATGCAGTCGGTACCCATTGTTCTGCCTTTTTTTTAAGGAAGGTGATCCCAACCCTTTAAATTTTACTATAAATGTAATATCTTTTTGAAGACTTTGTATGCCCTTTAATGAATTTATATTAAATATTTAATACTGTTTAGGGCATATCCACTACTACCAAAACCAGTTATATTCCCAGCAGTCCCACTGTTTCAGGCAGAGGGCTTGATTGATCCTCCTAGCCTGAATTGAGTAGAATGAAAAGAAGCAGTTGGAAAATAGCTGCAATCATTTAATGCAGATGACCTCTGACAGGCTCACAGCTCTTCTATCTGAACAGAAATTTGCATGGGGTCTCTGTGCAGAGGAACAATGTAACCTAAATGGTAGACAATCTTTATTCTAATGAAGTGGGTGTCAAGGTCAATGTAAAACTGCAATGATAAATGGTGCACCACTAGGCAAGAGAAGTTGCATAGGCATTGTAGTGCTTTCACATTAATTGAAGGCTGAAATGCACTGAGTGAAAGCACAAGACTCTCTTTTCACCATAATGTGTTAATGCACAAATGTTTAAATGTTTTATTCAAGCCCCTAGCCTGTTGGCACAAATCTTCTTGCAAACAAAAATACAATAGTTGGCCAATAACCAGAAAAATAGAACTTTTTATTAGCTTGCCTTATTTCTTCAATCCCTAACAACTTCCACAATCTACTCAGAGTACCAGAAGAATAACAAGTCTCCAGACACCTAATGTAATTCCCATGATCCTTTTTCTATTTAGGATATCTGTCTTTAATTAGTTCCAAACAAGCAAGCCTTTAGACAACTCTTCATTAGATACCATTCCCAATGAACGAACTGTGAGAAGAAAAGTCATGCTTCAATATTATTATTTCCTAGATTCCAAGTTTTCTTTTAGTATATAGTTAACATCTCCAGGTGCCTTTTGTTCTCAGTAAGAATTAGACCAGTAAAACTGGGTTTTGTAATGCAAAGAGTTGTGTGCCTAGAGTGGGGACTAAACTACAATCTGTTATTGTGGCTTTGTCAAAACTGCAATACAACTATAATTATAGTACTTCATCAGTCGATCAAGCAATTCGTAGAAGGCAGTACATTTTGTCTTATAAAAATGAGGAGGACAGTAAGCTGCTTTTTAAAATCCTGAGCTGCTTAAGCTTGTTAAGGGTATATTGTTTGCTAATACACTCATTAGCAGCCAAGCATTTTAACTTCATCAATTAAACGGGAAATGGTGTTGCACCATTAGTTTCACAAAATGCTGAAATACAGATAGCAGTCTACAGCTAAGAATTTGAGAAAATTTATTTTCACCTGCAAGCTGCGTTATACACTTCAAGCCGGTTTTTGTGCAGCGACATATACATGGGGGGGTGTGTCTGTGCATGAATGTAGGTGGTGAAAGCCCTGCATATAGTTGTGAAGCTAATTATATATATACACATATACACCCACTTAAAATTTCCCGAGTTCCATAAGGATTGCTGCTAAAGCACAGCGTCATTTCTTGACACCGATGAACATTTACTGATCTGCGTAATCCCAAGGATGACAGAAGTTTATTCCTGTGAACAACTAACAGCTCTCCTGGATAACTAACGGGTTTGCAATATGGACGATAAATTTTGAATATGTATCAGCCTTTATAGTTTTAGGCTCTTCTGCGCAAATAGATGTTAACAATACAATTACAGTTATAAGACAAGGAGCTATAGCTTGTTACTAATTAAGAGGATCCGCAGTACTTTCAGTTTCTGGGAGGCTGTGAGTGGCACATACTGTACAATGCCGTTTCTATTTTACAACTTGCCTGTGCAAGGGAATTTTCCATAAGGAAATCAGTCTTCAGGATACTGCAATTCAGAGAATAAACTCCAAGGGGGAGGGGAGGGGGGAAGTATAGTGTAAAGGCAAAAAAACCCCCAACCCACGTTACTGATGAAACTGTTTAAAAAACTGTACAGCTTCATCTGTGTGTGATTTGTCAGGTCTGAAGCTTTGACGTGCCCAAGGGGCAGACCCCAGCGGGGAGTAGGCTGCAGAGCTAAATAGCTGTGAAAGAAGTCTTAATGTAGGATGGAATTCAAACTAACCTTGACATGACCTCGGGAAAAATATGCAAAAAGTAAAATGAATGCACTCTGCAAGATACATCCTAATTTTGTGGCCGACCTGGTTAGTTTCACAAACATAACTGGGACTTTAAATGCAAAATAAAATGCGAGGAAAAAGGGGAAACTTCGGAATTCAGAGTAAAAACTTAAGCGGGCATGGGGTGTTGCTGTGGAGGCATATGAACCATTTGGAAACAATCCAAATAAAAACCAACACTGAACAATATTGTTGTCAGCCTGTCTATTCAGGAAAATTGTTTTTTTAGGTTGAATATAAATGACACAAAGCCAAGATTACATCATTGCATTACAAAGTCTGTTGTGGCTTTTAGCCGAACAAGCCCCATGGATCTACTGGCTGATGGCAGTAATTCAGTAAGAAGTTTTAAGGGTTTCTCTTTTTTTTTCAGCTTCATTACTCTAAATATAGAGGAATTTTGTTTAAATACTGATTATTTAAATTTTTTTTAATCCACATCCCTGAGTTTGTTCTGCAAGCTTACTACTTGATACAAACAATAAAAATTTGAGTTGGTATGTTAAGTCTTGATTTGGCTTTATTATGCGTTTTGCCTGTCTTGCTCAGTGTGCAGTTAAGCAGGAAGACATCCACCTTAATATAGCAGCCAAGAACTGGCTAATTCACTAGATATATGGAAATTTTAATTGAGTGTCAACTTGTGTTGAAATTCAATCCCATTACCTTCAGAATGCAATTTTGTAGCAATACCAGTTATTTACTACACTATTAACCAGATTTTAAATAGAATTAAATTGCTAAGAACATATAGCCAAAATACAGCAGTTTGAATTTGTATAGCAAGGGCAATCCAGTATCAGGTGCATGAGATTCCGCTAGATCTAGAAACTGTCGCCCACCTACAAATAAAGACAAACCCTGGCAGATGATGATAGAACGTGGTCCCACAATACAGGTTATAGCGCAGTTCAGGTAAGGCCACAGAGCTGGCGTACTTCGTGTTATAACAATCTATCGATCTCGTAAACTACGTGTTTTACTGGGATCTTTGGCTGATATGGGAAGGAGTTTCCGAGATTCGTCTTGTATTGCTTGCAACAATGCTGTTAGAGCTTTGAGGTTTTTTTCACACCTTGCACCAGAGGTGTGACTTTTGGCACAGACTAATACAGATGCAACCTACAGACATGCTTAACGTATCAAATGTGGATTTAGTTTAATTTACATTTACTTAGTTGTCTGGAGACTAATTGATATTAAATAAATAAAAAATAGTGCTCTTCAGGAATTAATAACTACTATACGTTTGGCTTAGGGCTCAGGTATATTTATTGAGGAAAAAAACATAGAGTAAGGGAGATTCCGAAATACTGCTGTAGGCTGCAGTTAGCCCATTACTGAGCAGAAAACATATTTGATGGCAGGAAAACTGTTTGGCCTGGAAACAAAAAGGTGGAGTTGCAGCTCCATCCTCGGCTGGATATTCTGAAATGCTGACCCTACATGTACCAAATCTCATATAGCTACATTTTTACATTTACATTTTTACAAAATAAGATACAACAATGTAAGATTATGGAGATTTTTTGAAGAAGATAATCAAAAAAAGTAATTTATAACCTGTTATCCTCCTTCTGCTAAGCTGTGCCTGCTTCTGCACTATGCATGAAACATAAAATTGGAACTCCTCTACACAAAGATTTAATTCCAAATGCACCGACTATTGTCAGGCTATGTGTTACAGGCATCATTCTATTTTGAAATGGATGTTCCTGCGCATTTATCTTTCACAGACTGGCTCTTCTGAAGTCCTTACTCCATTGTTACTCAGCCGGAATGCTAATGGCGGTCAGTAATAGCCTCCCGTGAGTGAAGTCTGACTGAAAATCGACAAATAAATTATCCTCTCTTCTAGCAATACCTACTGGGATATGTTTGAGGGTAGAATATCTCTGGATCCTTCTTCTTACCTATTTGCTCTACTGTTTCATGTGAGAAGAGGTTCCCCACTGCAAAAAGAGCCAAATGGAAATCTAAGTTCCACAGACCAACAGAGGCAGAACTCAAAGTCTCCACCAAAGAACAGGAGAATCCACAAAGATCAGTACACCTGCCATTTGAGGCACAGTGGCTTTAGTAATCCACACTACTAGACCTTGTCAACTGTCAGAAAAGAAAATGATCCCTGGCCTGTGGTAATAGCCCTGCAATCTCTGCAGGCTGCTGAGTGACCTCAAGTCAAGACCAGACAGAACCAGACAGAATCTGTGTCTAGCTTGCTTAGTCTCTAACCTCAGAACATGTAGATCAGAGTTCTCGTTACCTGTAGTATCTAGGGTAACAACATGATCTTTAAAGTATTTGAACTTTTTTCTACACAACAGAACTTGCACCTGTTTGAGGGCCCATCTAGGTGCTGATCAGAAAGGGTGTTGACAGCAGATTTCTCAATTTGCCCTAAAGTTATAATGAAAAATGTCATTTTTATTTTAAATGCACATCCTGTACTGTATTAAGTAAAGTGAAAGCTAATAGTTTTTATAATGTGCTGTTTGATTTGTTCCTTATAATTTCCCTTGAGTTATGTCAAAGTTGGCACACGCAGCAGGTCCACTAGGAGTGCTAAAACATCTCCACTGACTATCTAAAACACTGGCAATCACCGTAATTCCTCTTATAGCAATACCATTACAACGTACTGCATCAAAACTATTGTTAAAACAAGTTGAAAAGAAAGTTATATAGTTAACTACTTATTGTCATCTCCAGACAGACATATACTGAATCCTTCAAGAGTCATAGCAGATAATAGCTATTCACTTTTCCAGTACACGTTAATGTTATTAAAACAGAAGGAGAAAGTTGGCATCCCAATGCCATTATCTGCGTTAACAGTAGGCTAATCTCATTTTATATTGAATTTTATAAATTCTTAAGAACTCAATATTTCATTTTTAATATTATTCTAGGAAAAACATAATACTTTTATAATAAAAGAAAAAATACTCTCAAGTTGAAAAGTTATTTTTATGATCAACTACAAACCGCTTTCAAGAGCAAATTTATAATGGAACTGCTGATACAGCCTAAACTATGGCTGTGTGAACGCCGCAGAAACAGCTATTTCAGAAAACATTTTTAGCATTAAGAGAAGTCCAACTTTGTTTAAACCTGAACTTATTTTTTTACAATAGCAAGTAATGTTAACAGCATGCTGAAAATGTTAAGGCTAAGTGTACAGTGTCAAAATAGATTGAATCTCTCTGAAAACTGGAAATGCAAGCTTTTTAAACATAATCCAGATGTTTGGCTTTTAATCATATTTCAAGAAAGAGGAAACTTATGCAATACAAAATTCATACATGCATATTTCATTAGTGCCTTTCCTATCACTGAATTAAAAATTTCTAACATATGTTTTCCTCAAACAGATAATGTTTTAAATTAGAAGAGTTGGCAAGAAGTTGTACACCTCACAAATGTCATTGAATTATTTTAACATGGAAGAAAATATTTCATTTTTTACAGTATTAACAGCTTTGATAGCAAATTCTACAGCAGTGATCATTTTTTTGCCTTATCGATAGGAAGTTCAATAGTCCCTTAAACAAACTAAGCGTATAAAGGTGACTGGAACAGCAAGAACTAACAACTAGCCTTCTTCAGAATATCTGAGACTGGTAACACCCTGACAGACCTATGGGTATTTAACACAGATGCTTTCTCTCTTCCTCACTGGTGATCAAAACAGCATAATGCTATGCCCAAGCAGCTTCTTCAGCAAGAGCCAAACTATCTTGAAGGTGGAAAAACTTCTTCCAAGATGTATTTCAATTCTAGAACACTTAACAACACCACTATATTTGCTGAACGATATTTAAAGAACTATATCAGTGTGGCCATTGTTTCTAAAAACTAACATACATGATGAAGTATATGATTTTTTTTTAACCTTTGGAGTTTTAGAAAATTAAGACTCTGAGTTAGTTTCTAAAAATGAACTTTCTGAATGTAACAGTATTTTAATATTTTAAATCATTTAAGACAGACAAAACCTAAGCAATAAAAAAGAGAGCAACTATCACAGATATAACGGGAAAAGAAAAGGGAAAAAGACAAAGAAATCCTGCTTCTGGCCACCTGCATGTGACATTGGGTTTGTTCTTTAAGAGCCTTGTAGCTTCCGAGGAATATGTGAAGTGTGATCATGAGCCACCAGGAACAGAAATATGCACTCTGTTATTCCGTGATGCAATGTGATGGAGTGAGATGTTACTCTGAACTTCAGTTCTGCCCAGAAATGTTGGAAAGTAAACAATCCAGCACATGCTGAAAGCCAGTCTTTCTCTATCTCCAACAGCTGCTGTGCCTAGGAGAGATACTTAGCCTCTTTCCAAATGGCCACCAGCAAGGGTATCCCTAATGCAGCCTTTTGCAGGCAGGCTCAAGCTTGCCATTCCTACGCTCCAAACAGTTGCAGACTTGCAACAGTCCTGTGAAGTGGAGAAACATTATTCTCAATTTAAAATGGTGAACTGGGATACAGACAGCCACCATGTCTGTTGTCAGGGAAGATCTCTGATGTGGGAACACAAGTCTTTTGAGATCCGCTCCAGCATTCTGTCCAACAGAATATATTGTTGAGCTCAGAACTACTTAACATTGTTTGCTTCACACGAGACTGAAAAAAAAAAGAATTATTGTACTTATGATACATCTTAGTTGTCGTAGAAAATACCCCAGCTCTAAACTCAATAAATCTTGATTGCTACAAGCCATTTAGGAACCAACACTAATAGTTACCTTTAAAAAAATACATGACTGCAGTGACACTGAACTCATTTTGTCTACTGAACAACTAGCGAGACAGAAACAAAAGAAACTTTTCCTCTGTTTCTTTCTATTTCCCTGATTTCAGGTGTCTGTTTTCAACGATTTATGCTGCTGCTAAATGTGAACTCTTATTTGCTGGCATGATGAAAGCTGAAAGCGTCTTCTCATCTCTAATGGCATTCTGCCAAAATATTCTCTGACAAAACTTGGGCTGATTCACAGATTTGAAGTTCAAGAAACTGTCATAATCTAACCTCACCGCTTGTATAAAATGTGCCATAGGCTTACCTTCTTTTCCTATATTAAGCTCTCAACCTTCTGGCTTGGAGAAAATCTTTCGGTATTGCATTCAGCCCTGATTTAAAGATGCGAATGATGGAAAATTCATAACATTCTTTGGTAAGATGATAAATAACCAGCTTCCTTCACTGTTAGAAACTGCATGGCTTGTTTCTAGTTGAATTTGTTTAATTTTAACTTCCAGATGTTTTATCTTCTTATTCCTTTGCCAATAGCTTGAATGTCTGTGAAAGCATGACGTTACTACAAGAATCAACCATGAAACCAGATGACTTGCACTGATCTCGGGTTAACTCTGTTTGGTGTTTCTGGGATTATAATTTATAGAACCAAAACATAGAGAAGCCGAACAATTTTTGCAGAGGCTGGTGAACTCAGATACACATGCTCTGGACATTCTTAAGGCTTGATTCTTCCTAGGGCTGTCAGAAAGCCAATTTTCAATAACTTGGCCCTGATATAAGTGAAAAATAATTTGTGCTTATGGACAATATCACCTGTACTCACATTTTGGCTTTTACTTGTTAGGCTTTCCTGGTTCACTTATAGATTTTTTTTTTTCTGCTTCTATTCATGCTGGAAAGGATGATGGGGAGCAGGAGAAAAAGACCATAGTAGCAGATGAAGTGGATGTTATCAATGAGAATTTCACCCACAAGGAGAGTATTTTCTAGTGCATACCGCCGACTGCTCTAGATTCACTTTGGAAATTGTAAAGTTGAATGTGAAGTGATCTTGACAGACCAGGGAATCTGGCCCTTTGTGTTTAGCATTTTGTAATGAGCTTCTCTGAAACCAGCACACAGCATAACGCCTGTATGTTAATAGAACCTGTCTTTCAGCAATTAAAAAAAGAATAGTTCTGTAAAGATACTGCGATGAAACCGTAGAAATGGATTTTAGAAAAACACCCCAGAAGTTTGTGTTGACTTATGTTGCCTCACTGAAATGCTAATCTCTGTGCTTTAAGCAGACTGATAAACTGGTGACTATAGCATCAATATTCAAATCTATATAATACTTGCAATGTCAGTGGATTTAGAGACTGGTAAGTTATTGCTATTTTAATGTCTGAATTCTACGTAAGGAAGATGAAAAAGGCACGTCTTGAAAATTGGAAAAGATATGCATATATCTGAGAAGGAAAGAAATGCTTCAAAGGACTGCAGTAGCAGGAAATATCAGGACACAAAACCAGAAGTGAAGTAATATGAAGCAAATTCAGGATATTTTGAATCTACTTCAGCTATAGAGAACACTAGGAAAGATGTGAACTTTTGTCTTTCTGGCATTCTTTCAAGACATTCTGGTCCTGCTTTGTGGAAAGCCTATCGTGGTAACCATGCATGCCATGATAGCTGTCTGGCAGTTCAAGTACAAATTGGAAGGATCTGTGCCCATTAAGACAAGATACATGCTTAAAGTAATGTGTATCGATGTCTTCAACTTCAACTGTTGTCTGCCTAGTTAATAGATGTTTGTTATACTATGCTGTATATGTAGGGAATTCAGTAATTCCAAATGAAGATGGAAAACTGTAAGAAAGAAACTGAGAAAAGGATGAGGGGGAAAGAATGAGATCCCATTGCTTATTCTGTGTTTTTCAGATTTTCAAAGGAATATATTCTACTGAGAGTATCAGGAAAAATAAGTGACTCTGATTTTTATGGTGACAGAACCTTTGTGAATGGTATCTGCACTTCAATGACATGAAGTGGTTTCACTTCATAGTTTAAGTGGCTGTACTTCCCAGCTTAACAATCATTTTATAATTAGTGACAATTCTAAAAACAAAAAAAAGTATACCTTGTTGAATACTCCATGCTTCTAACAGTACTAGGTTACTTTTTCAAATCTACATCTGAGTCAACTATTTTAGGTCATTTTGTTAGCTATTATGCTAGAGGTATAATATGTTGCTATAGAACTGAAGTTTAAAGAAATTAAAGTAATGAATACATATTTTAGGACAGGCCACAGAGCTTTCGTACATTAAGTGACTACACTAGCACTACATTAACCCTATTAAAGGTAATTTTTCCAGCTCATTGGTGATTGGCATTTGGTACTGATGTTTGAAGAATTGTCATTGCATTGATTTTATTCTTTGCCTCTTTAATAAAGTGTGGAAGAAATGGCAGAGGTAGAAGTTAACTGTCCTTTGGTAAAGCCATTAAGCACTTAAGAAAAAGGTTTGAATATTTAAACCATGCAAAAATCTTTAAGGACATTATATATGTTTTTAATTTTGCAATATTTCATAGCCTTGAAAAAGTCCCACTAGTATGAATACATTTACATTTCATTGGTACAACAAAAAAGACCAAGTTAAGATTACAAATGCCACACTTGCACTCACGGAATAACACCATCTAACAACAGAAGTTTTAATAAATATTATTGTACACCCTTCTCAGGACGTGAGTTAGGGCATATGCTAACAACACAGTGTAGTAGGCCACCTGGTGGTCAAATCAGCTAATTATCCATTTTAAACGAACACAAAATTAGAGGCCCATACAAAGAAAAGATAAACATGAAAGAAATGCATAAAACCCCATCAACTAAAGTCTATGGGAACTAATGTAAGTATATATAAAAATGAGTGTTTCTTCTTAGCTTAGCTTTTCCAGGAGTGGTCACTGCTTGAGGCAGGATACCAAGGTTGACTGAGTAATGTTTTCTTGTGTTAAAAATGAACAGTAGCTAAGTTCCTAGGCTTTTCCATGCCACTTTATAAAGTGAGGTTCCATAACAGGTCAGACTATCACACTATACCCCTCAGCTCCCTAGGAAAGACCAGAAGAGAATCTGGATTTAAACAAAAAGTAAGTTTTCCAGGAGCTTCCCTGGAAAGATTGAACACGGGGTACACAAAAATATGTTGGCCAGCACTACTTAAAAGGATGTAGGAACTAAGACTACTATGCCCACAGACCTGGATCCAAATATCTTGTAGCCATACAAAGCAATGGCAACAGACATCAGTGCAAGCTATTGTTGATGCTGTACATTCAGACTCACAAAAGAAGTGGATATGAATTGTAAGGTCACTGCTGACTAGTGACAAGTAGCTGAGATGCCTGAACAGATGAGGTAAGGTCAAAACTTCAGAAAGATCCTCAACTGTTGGATGACCTGACAACCAGGGATCAGAATATGGGAGAGTGCCTGGTTTTGAGATTTAGTCCGTCAGAATCTGCTGGTGTTAAAATCTGTAGCACTAGAGTGGCAAATTCTGGCCCTGGCAGATTAAGTCAGAAAGCTAAAAGATACAGCTACAAAAAGAATTCAAAGATGCAGCAGTCTCTGAAGAACCTGGATTTTAAGGGACCATATGCTTCAGGAGGGAAGAATTTAGAAAGTGCCAGAGCGCAGAGTAGTATGCATGTGACTGGAAACGGTGGGTGTTCTGTGCTATTTTTAGCCTTATAAAACCATAAATATCAATGTAAAAGCCTTTTCTCATAAGACTCTACGTTAAATTTGCAAACAAATCATACGCATGATCCAAATGGTCTATACCGATTTTAATGAAACCAAATGCCTCAACCATCAGATCTCCCATCACTCTAGGTCTCCCTGTTTGGAGGTTACCCAGACATTGAAAAGATGTTCAGAACACATATAGGCACCCATGAGCATAACAGCTTTTAAATGATGTGCAAGTTATTATAGTAGTATATTTCTAGTGACTGGTTTAAAGGGAAGGAAACAGGGGAAATTGGTAGAAGATTCATTTTCTGGCATGAATTCACTTGGGTAAAGTGCAGGAAAGATATTTCCTCACTGTTTAAACATGCAGGGACAAACCAGAAAATTTTAGCTATCATCAGGTGAGCATGCCTCAGCACCAAGGTCAGGATTTCCTACCTGCTGGTTTACCATGGCAATGAAGAGCACTGTCTGTGGAAATGGTTAGTCCACAGAGAGAGAATACCCTGCCATGCAGCCAAGAAATAGCTTGTGGGACACATGGTTTTTAAAAGAGAAGCAAAAAGCTCCTCACATATATCCCACCTATCCCCTCCAATAAGCAATTCTGCTTGCTGTTGCCTGTTGCAGTTGGCCAGCAATATTCTACCTCCCTTTTAATCTAGCTTCTAAAAGGAAGAGTTGAATTTTAATTCATGTGAGCCAAACAGAAACATTTTCCATGAAATACACATTTTATTGCTTAACATTTTAATATTCTGAGTAACTTTGAAATGTGCCAGGAATAGCAAAGCTCACTTATTTAGCATTTGTGCTGTTAGTCAAAATACATCTATATAGATATTTATCTTACAGACAGCTGAACTAAATGAAGATATGTGTCTTTAAATAACTATATTCTCTTGGCTTTGCATCTATACTAAGTTCCTAACTATGTTCATCTGTTTTTATGGAGGCCTCAGTACTGTTCATTATTTTGTAGAGATACATCCAGCACTTGAATTGAGTTTATAGAAAAGGTGGGCTGTGGGTCTGTCTGCAGCTGGAGGCAGCAGGTGGTGTCTTAAAGGTGAGATACTGCCCATGAGATAACTCGTGGTACATTACCTTTCCTGGAAGACAAGTGCATTGTGCATGTGAAGAGAGCAAGATGTGCTGTTGCTTCTGGGCAAGACAAATTCCTAGTTTCACTGATTTCAGAAACCAGGGCTCTCTGGGGATCTCTGCTGGAAGGAACGCTATTTTCATTCTTACTTACCCTTATACTTATTCACTACTTCTACCATGGTGCAGGGAAGAACGGTAGAGGAGCTGCTACAGGAGCTCTGTATCACCGAGATTCTCCTAAAGGTCTGCAATTCTGTAATGGGGATACCCCACTTCTTTGAAATGGAAGACCATAGCTCAGTCCCTTGAAATAGTCTTACTATTTAAGGACTACTATCTTTTTTTCCTCTGCCCCTTCCCTCTTTTATTTGCCCTTGGTCCATTAAATTTTTTGTTTGAGTCACTTTGTATTGACCATGGCAAAAATCCATAGGCTTTTGCCAAGTGTGCAAAAAATTTGTAAAAACGGTTGTTCACCTCTGTGAAAGACTGGACTGTCCTTCTGTCAAGTGTTCTGCCTGTTTCCTGAGGGGCTTCTGGTTTCTCATGGCCAGCAGCAAAGTCCTTCAAAAATCAACAGATGCCACCCACAGGTGATTCAGATTCTTTCCAGTTTTCTGCATTTAGATTAATACTCCTGTCCAGGTTTCCGTTTAGGAGTTGCTTATGCATCGCCTCTTCTTTGACATTTCTGTTTCCTGTGTTTAGATTGCCATCAGCTACTCACTAGGGGAAGGGTGCCTAGTCCATATTACACTGGAATACCTCTAGAAGCTCAGACTGATGAGCATAAAAGCCTACAGATACCTGACAAAATCTGTAGCAAAACAGTGGCAATGTTGTTCATTCAGACCAATATGCCAAAATGTGGTTTTGACATCACAGTGAACACTGTTGCCCTGAAAAAAATTTGTAACATGTCCCAGGCTTTCAGCATTTTGTTCAATGATTTTGGGGTCTGTTTAGTCCAAGATTTTCTGACCATTAGTAGATCGCTTATCCACTCTGCATTACTTTCTGTGGGTGCATGGTCTCTGCTTTGCAACATTGCCTTTTTCAGCAGTTTTACTAGACTAACAGAATTCTGTTTTGGTGGACTCTAGGTCGATTTGTGGGGTTTTGTGCTAACTTCAATTTAACATCTAAGCGCTCATCTTCTTCAAATATGCTATATTCAGCTAGAATGCCAGGAAGCAATCACAGCAACTTTCCTGTTTCTTTCAGGTACTGCTTTGAATATTGCCTTCCAATTGAAACCAGAGCTTGTACAGACCTGGTTTGGGTGTGTAGAATTCTTGTAAAACAACTATAGTAAACTTTAAGTGATGACATCTCTTATTTCAGGGGTTCCTTGTTGACTGACTGCATTTATCCACTGGTCTCATAATGATTTCATTGCACATCTGCAGTGCTTGGTTGCATCTCTCCAGTCTAATTTTGCTCCTTATCAGTGTTGCACTGCAGCTGGCTCCACAATCCAGCTGGTATCAAATTAGTCATTGATCTAATAGCATAGTTGCAAATATAGCAATTGAATGCCTGGCAGCCTTCTGCATTGCCAGAACACTGAGAATCTTTAGATCTGCTTAAGTCACATTACAGATACCTCCTTCTTCATTAAAACCTTAAATTCTCAATGGTTTCAGACACTATATTTTAATTTCAAAGGTAACCGCAATATTCAGTCTGTCTGCCTGGCTCTTTTTCTCAAGAACATTTTTCCTTCTACTTTTCATGTTGCCTGTTGCACTACATATGTGGCACTAAAGTGCCTACATTTTCAGCCAGTCTGCATCTGCCCTGCTTCATGGGTTCTTTTGACTTACATCTACGTGTGTGTTCTGCTGTTTCTGTTTTGGCACTTCTCTGGATAGTTCGGCCACTGTTTGGAGGCATATATTAGATTGGCTTTACTCTAATGTCTTCCCTGTGAATGGGAACTGTGTATTGCACAAGTGATGCTGGGGAAGAAATACAATTAAGAAATGTTTTATGTCTCCAGTTACACACGGGTGCTCTAGTTCCTGACACCATACCATATCCCCTTTTGTTTCTGGTATTGGTTAAGAAAACCTTTTATAGCTTTAAATTTACTTAGAATTATTTGTATCATTCTAATCAATTCTTTTTAGAGACTAAAACATTGTTTCTATTGCCTCAGAGCAAAGCCTTTTTTGTCTGGAGTTCCAGTTTTCCTGGTGCTCAGAGTCACGGCTGTCTATGTCCTATGATTTTTAGGTGTTCTGTACCCGGGTAATCACAGGTATTTCCTTCCTCTCTAATGTGACTTGTTGCAGATCTCATATGCTACTTTTGGGGAAGTAAGATGGAAGAATTTAATATTTCTAGTCTTAAACCGGCTCTTTATTCATTCCCTTGATTGATTCTTGAACTTCGGCAGGCCCAGGGAGTCCAGACCCATAGTCTTCATCTGCAATGAAACCTGTTCCCTTGTGTCTAATCCTCTGGGCACCGTGAGTTAGCTACCAATCTACCGTGTGTATTCATGAGTTGATGAGGACCTGCTGTTTGGACATATTTACAAAAAAATCATCCCGTATGTTTATTAAAACTGAATCAAGTATGTATCTTCACACCCATTCTAATTTTTAGTAGGCATCTTGTGAATTTTACTCTCTACTTAGCAAGGAAACTAACTGCACAGATTATAAGGCTCATACAACACAATGGCCATAGCATTTAACCATTACTGTTAGGAAGAGGAATGGACAGAAAGATCCCTAGCTCAGCACAGAGGCAAAGGTAGAAAAGAGGGGTGATTTTCATCACCTGCTTTATTCTCTCTCTTATTATTTATTTATTTATTTATTTAAACTATTACATGTTTCAGCCTCTGGCATAAACACTTTACATATTCTAGTAGATAGTTAACAAAATAGGGACACCTAAAAACCGTAACTGAAGATTGAATCAGGTAGAAGTTGTAAGAGTAGAATTTTTCTTTGGCCCAAGCTGAAGTAATAAGGAAACTAAATATTTTCATAAAGGAAGCTTTTCTATCTTTTTTTTTCTGGGACCTGGGAACAAAAAGGCAAAAATCTTCCATACTCACACTATGGGGCATTTGACTATTGACTTGCTGGAGAAAAATGAACCCTGACTATAAATTACATATGCTTACTGAAAAATCAAAACAATACAGATGAACTTTTTGAGCCAACCAAGTAGGATCACATAACTAACTACTTCTCACCTCTGATGGTGTTTATTTGATCTCTCCACACCTGATAACAAACTAAGAGATCTTGGGAATTACTGTTCTTCCACCTGCATAGCAGACACATAGTCCTCCTTGATGAAGGCCAGCAAAAACCATGTATGTCAGTCTCAATACATCATTCAAAAAGGCTGATGTTCACCTTTAGAAAGTTACCACCTGAAAAACTCTAACGGCAATTCTGTATCTATCATCTCCCATTTCTAAGAAAAATCAATTGGTAAAGCAGAGATGATGAAACTCCAATATAATGTCTGTCAAAATCTGGATGCATCACAGCAGGGTTTCAAACTGGAATATTGCATAGACATGACACAATGGTACTAAAAACCCCTCTTTTCATGACAACCGAGAGTCAGTGAGAGGTAACGCCAAGTGAGGCTGATCTTCATAACCTCTTTATACAATCAGTGGAGAGAGAGATAAGAGAGAAAAGGTTTCTTCTGAAACTATTTCAGAGTGCTTAATTTAAGCTTCTGCTCTGAAGCACCCATTAGAGGAACCTCCTCACGACAGAGGCTGGTCTACTTAGCTCCCTTAGTAGTCTAAATTAGTCTTCACAGATGATCCCTTCTCCCAGCGTATCACTGGGGAAACTACAACCTCTCCATAGCCTTCCCTGCAGCCTGGGACAGCATGTTGCTGGTCTGCTCTGTGACACAGCTGGAGTATGTCTTGCACGTCAGTAATAGCACCTGTCATTCTGCAACAATGGGATGTGAAGGGTACAACTGCTGTCTTCCCCCAAAAGCATCTCTCCATAGAGCTAACTTTAACATTTACAGTTCATGACCAATGAATTCTATATAGCAACCATGTTTTCTGCAATGTTAAAATATCAGCACCCACAGAAGTTAACAAGAACCACAGGCATTTCTCACTGGCCACAGGAGTTGGCTGGAGCCTACCCTAGGACCCCATTGGACCTGATGCAACCGCAGCTGCAACAACTATGAATGAAAGTATAGTGATCACTCCTTTTACCTTGTTAGAAGGAGAAGTTAGCACAAAATGCTGTAGCTATTTTTAGTACAATGTATTAAAAATGTGTACACACAACATAAAAACATCACCTAACCTTAAGTATGTAAAAAGGTTACAAATATACACAAATAAATATTTTATATCAATAGTTTATATCAATATTTTACATATTTTCACTATATAAATATATTTATAAAAATAAAAGTACAAACAAAATATAAATACAAATAAAAATTCAGGAGATTATAAACTGGTATACTTCACTGCAACTTATTTTTTATAATTTAGATATGTATGCATTGACTGTATTGCCACTGCAAGTTTATTGAGATTTAGTGAATTTGGGTTTCATATAGAAAACCTGCTAAAAAGGTTTTCTGTGGTCATTTGTATTTTGTTTATTTTTTAAAAAAGAAACATTACAGTATCAATTATTTATGAGGTATACTGATGAGAGGTAATTGGGAACGAAAACAGTATTTCCTGTATTATGTTTATGAAGCAAAACATCATGGATAAAGCACATATTTCCTATGAGTTTAGAAAAAAAATATATTTTCTCCTGGAGTATGAGGTGAAAAAATAGGAAAGTGAATTAAAAATTGGCAACTAACTTGAGGAATAGGGTAATACTATTGCCCCGTATATTTTTCGCAAGTGATTTTTTTATCTGCATCCCTCTAAGAAAGCCTAATCCACCAAGCTGCTAAAAAAAAAAAAAAGTCCACACACAACTTCAAAAATTATGTTGTCATTGTGTTATTAACACTCTTAATTTTATCTTACTTCAATATATGATTTGCTGCTTCTTCCAACAAAAGTAACATGGGGCATCAGGTGAGACCAGCAGAAGGCAGCTTTAGAGCAGGCCCATGCACAGACACCGCGCACAGGCTGGTTCATCACAGCGTGGGGCTAAACCTGTGGGAGTCCTTGAGGCAGGATGCTACGGCTTCTGTAAGGTCATGTGGGCGCAGGATTACTGGACAACCTCATGCAATAAGGATACACTGTTCTCTGACCTGATGGAGCCATTTTTATGTTATATAGTCATTGTATAAGATCTTAAAGGTAGTACATGGTTTCACAACCCAGAACAAAGGCTGTGAAATATTTCACTAAAGGTTCTGAGATGCAGTGTGATAAAGAGAAACCAGTCCTGGCTTCTTTGAATTTCTTCAGAGGGCTGATCTCCCTTATTTGGCATCATTGTATATGAGACTTTATGAGTGAATTGTGAGTGCAAATTCACAAATCACTTCATGAGATGCTTTTAGTCAGCCGATTCATATGAACTTTCATAAAATCTGCCGTAATACATTACATACTAGCCTCAGAGTGGGCAGCTCCTAGGACTCTGCACTGCTTACATGTGGTCTGCATGTAATCCAGCGTGTCAGGAAACAAGAAAATACAGATAACCTAAACTCCTTTAGGCGAATGGATAAAGTTTTGAAAGGTTGTGCTAAGAACAATGTAAATCAGAACATGCCCGTGTTTTGGAGCCTCACATGGCCTCTTTACTCGGCCATATGGGTAAAGCAATATTCTTCAGGGCATCGAAGAATATTGCAGCACTGGTATTGTTGTCCCCGGTGTTTGCACGTATAACAGCACAAGTATAACACCTTTTCTTAGGGACTCTTGGTCCAACGATTAGGCCAGAGTGCTGCTATACTTCAGCTATTCTTACTTGTTCTTTAATGTGAATAATTTAGTATATCTGAGACTAATCTTGAGCCCTTTCTACCTTGTTTGGCCACTAGGCAGTCCTAGCATACAGAAAGCAATGGAAGTTGCAATTTTCATCATCCTTTGGGGTGAATTAAGGTGCCATTTCCATTTTTTAAAAACTAAAAATGCTTGATGAATAGAAAATGGCTTTGGGTAATCTACTGCTGGACCTATGCACTCAAACCACCACAGCTGAGTGTGCCAGACCATTGCTTTAGTGCTGAATGTTTGACAAGCTTTAAGGTCTCACTGCTTGGGACCTTATCCTACCATTTTATACCAGCAAGGGCACAAAGACAGAGCATGTGGAGTTGACTAAGATGCTTGACGTGATGACTGTAAATTGTCCACGTTTTGCAGCTGTAGTAAGGAATGGTGATGACAGCTATGTGGTACACATTTACTTTTGTTTGAAGTCAAACGCCTCTTTCATTCTAGACACACTGCTTTAATCTCCCAAAAGCTGTGCTGGCTTTTACTACAAGCTCAGTAAATACTGCTTTGCTACAATGTGAAGTTCATCTTCAATGTCATGCTGGGAAGAAATGGGAGAAACTCACTTACTCTTGTGAAATGCATGAAGCCACTTCTTGCGGAAATACAGGGAGTCTGCTCCATAGAAATTACAACACTGCCTTTAAAAATGCATGTTTACATTTGAAATATCTTATGGAAGCAACCAAGAAAATGTAAAAATATTTTTCATATTTTTTCTTTATCCATTCTCTAGACTTACTTTGTAATTCTGTAGACATGGTAATCAGTGTTTTCCTGTTGTAATTATATAAGACATTAAAATTTAACATTTATCTGCTTTAAGTAAGACTTTTTGCCAACAATAATTTTCTTTTCTGCTTTTTAAAATATAAAATCTGCCAGAAGTAGCAAGGAATTTAATCATATTACAAAGTTAAACATATGGATCACTGAAAAATGAGCTGGTTGTTATAGTATGTGTCACAAAGGAGTTTCCACTCTGTTCTCCAGTGCAACTGAAGTGAAAATACTTATGTAGAAAAAGTTAACCAATTTCATCACCCCCTGCAATAAGAGACTAGGAAACTTTGCTATGTCAGGTCCTGAACTCATTTAGCTGATGTTCTAATAGCAGTCAGATTTTTACTGCTGCTTGGGGTATCAGGTATTTTCAAGACCTCTCATACAAAACAGTTGATTTTCCTGCCTAGTGTGGAAAGTCATAGAGGTTCTTAATCTGTTGAGGAAAAAAAAAATCCCAACAGCCTAGCACATGGAAATTACTGAACTTCGTGAAGAACAGTAACTGAAGTCAGAGTTTTCTGCAAAACTTAGCTCAGTCATTTTACTATACATGACGGTTAAAAGCATACTACAATGTCAAAGGCAAAGAATAACTTCCATTGAGGCACGTATCAATCCATGTATGTAGACATAAGTAAGTGCTGTAATTTACTATTGCTAATGAATATATCCATTGATATTATTTAGCAGAATAATCTTTCTGGTTTTTTTTAAAGTGTTACATATGCTTTGTCAGATAAAATAAAAGCTTTCACTTTGGGACATAATTTGCTAATAGAATTAAAGTCATATTTCAAAAAGGTGGTGATTTTTGCAAGGTAGCCTAAAAGTTTATTAGCAAACTATAATGACTATTCTGATTGCAATTAAAAAGCCCTCCCAAATGGGTCGACAGACCTAAGTGCTATCTGCAATCATTTAGATTTTAACATCATGGTTATTACTTATTATCAGGCTGCACAATGAGATATTGATTACTTTTAACCTTTAGATCTAAGAATTCAGGAAAAGTCGAGGTAGTAGCACAGCCTACCTTTCCTGTTTGGTAAACTTATGGCCTTTAGTGGAACTCTAATGATTCCTATTGGCAAGGCAAATCTGAAATTAGTTTATTCTCTTGGCTCATACAGAAATGATGACATATCTAAAAATACTGCATGCATAGCACATTTGTAGTTACTACCTACAAGGGGCTTAATCCTGCAGTGTGCTGAGAACTTCCTCTGAAGTGATGATCATCATCTTCTCCCACTGACTGTTTTAGCAGCTTCGTGCAGGGACTGACAGATTACCAGACAGACAGAAGGCATCCTGGACCGTGCAGAATACGCAGTGTAGGAGCAAAAATCTTCACGTTTTCAAGTTTATAACCAATCCCCTAAGCATATTGTCCAAATATATCACTCTACAGGCTGTTAATCTTTTAATAAGTTTTCTTTATAGGGAAAATCTGCTTGAAATAAAGACGGAACTACAATGTGGCTTCAGTAGGTACGCAGGACTCATTTTAAATGGAACAAAGTAATCCAATTAAACTAATCTGTTTTACAAGTTAAAATGATACGAAGCACATTAATTGATCCTTATAGGCTGCTATAAGGTTTGCGCTCTCTCTGTTTGCGCAGCATTTGGAACCGCTTTACACATTTGTATCCTCTGACAGCAGAGAACTCAGTCCTCCAGTTCAGGAGAATTATGGGCAAGAGAAACATATAACTGTTATGTGTTAGATTAATTTGCAGAACACTTGGCATTATTACTGCCAAGTAGTCAAATTGTTCCAAGTTGTTCCGGAAGGTTGTTATTAATAGTATGTTTTCTGAGGAAAGTTCTGTCTACTTTTGGAACTGCATTTCTGTTGCCAAGGAAACTCCTTGAAGCACAGCATTCTAGGAGCACACTGCTGCTTTTGTTTGCCAGTATCCTATTCATATCATCTAAGTAAGCACTTTACATACTTCAGCCTCCAGTTTCGAATGTTTAAGTTTTTATGTATTTCTATTACCGCGTTAAATATAGTTTGTGCTTCTTTTTAAACTCGGGTACTCTTGTAAGATTATTTTAACAGTTGCATTAAAGGACAGGGGTTTTTTTTCCACAAGTTTGCAATAAATTAGTTTTAATTTGAATAATAGCTCCATAGGTTATAGCACTAGTCCTTAAGTGTTAATTATCTTTTCACTCTGAAATTAATGTAGTCATTTCCTACTGACTCCTCTACACCATTATTGAAGCGCTGAGGAAAACATGTCATTGAGTTCTGAGCCAGAACTGTTGTTGTGATTAATCCTGGTCACATGGCCAATCTCTGCCAAAAGGAGATCACTGAAAAAAGGTGACAAAGACAGTGATTTCCTGTCAGCAAAGAGTACGACAGGGCTGTCTAGAAGTGATGCAAATGAGGGAAACTTTCACCACGGTTTGTTTGATCCACTCAGGGCCACAGCACACTGAGCCAGAGAGAAAGGCACAATGGAGCAGCAGCACACCCAGAGGAGAAAATGAACTGCACCTTCCGAGGAGGGATAGCTTCCAGTAGGGAAACAAAAACTGCTGGGAGATTTTTTTCCCCTCAACTTTTTTTGAAAGGTATCCTTAGCTTTTGATGTGCATTTTCATGTTATTTAATACAGTGAACCGCTTCCCTTTGATGAAAGAGTTTAGCAGTTAACCTGTTCAAAAACCGTGTCAACTAAATGTTTTCAAATTCTTTGCGCTACTACATAAGGGTCTTTTTCCATCTATCATGACCATCGTTGCTGAAGACTTACTAGTGCAAGACTTACGGCTTATGCAGTTCATATGAAAAACACCATACATTACTTGTAATCAGACAGAAAAATATAATTTCTTTTATTTGAGATTTAAAAATGTTTAGTTAATTTTATTCTGAACATACTAACAATTTTAACAATCATACTGTACTTATTTAAATGGGGTTTTAATCTAGCACAATTAAGTTTTGCAATTAATCTTCTGAGGAAAATGGAAAGAATTATCATTAACTTTTCTGCCTAGTATACTCATTTCTAATCTCTACAGTTCCAGTAAATACTGATTTGCTTCATTTTTGAACATTCAAGGTACAGAATTACTCAAGTTCCCACTAAAGGGCTAATTAGCAGAGTTTAAATTCTTTGGGTTTGATCCTCCAGTAACGGCATATGAATACAGCTGATGTCAATGCAAGTTCTGTGTACTTAGAGCTTATGAGATCAGGCTCACATACAGTAGATTAAAATGAAATAAACACGATACATTTGGCATTAAACTGAGCTATTACAGCAGTACAAAGAACATGGAAATGCTCCTTTTAATTTTTTCTTAGTTAATAGATAAAGCATTAGAGGACAAATAAACTGTCAGCAATTCATTCCGTGACTGCCATTTTATCAAACACTAGTTGATTTTCAAAATCATTAGCTAGTTTAAGGCTGTAAAGCTGAAATCATTTAGGGCTATGGGGGAGCATAGTGAGGACAAATAGTCTTCTCTTTTTGTAAATCTTTGCAGTAAAATCTAGGAAACCTGGAAGAAGTCATACATACATATTCAGAGTTAAAAGAAAATATGGCTGTGCTGCTCCTATTATTATATTAAGGGCAAAATAAAACCTAGTTAAAGAGAGATAATAAGGATCCTAATAAAAAACTATGAAGCTCCTGGAATATTACAAAACAAAATTAAGCTGAGAGTTAACTTAAATCTATATTAAATCTGAAAATAGAGTACTGGGAAAATAGTCTAACCATGAAAATACATTTTATTTTCCCATATGCAATTTTAGCATTTATATATTACGTTATGCTGCTTTAATGTATGCTTTTCCCTTCCGATTTACCTGTTTTATCATTGCTCCTTCCCATTCATAGACTCCTTAGGGGCAATGATTACTGTTGGTAATAGTGATACCACAGCAGGTTCCCTGGCAAAGGCGGCTTGCTGAGCTGGCTCAGAGGTGCAATTACTTGTCAGCTCAATAACTGAGAAGAGGGATCTGTGGGTTTAGGAGAATCCACCAAAATGCAGAGAGTGCAATTAGCAGGTTCACATTTGAAGCTGTAACTGATAAAGAATGACTGAGGCAAGATCTGTGTTTTCATAACACCCCACATCATTGAGGAATTCTGATAATAATAGCTGCCTGAATTTCTCTCTACAGTTTTCTTTCCCTACAGACCAGAATGGCTGTGTTCGCTGTGAAGTGTAGGCAGTGCTCCTGCCCCTTAGCTGCAAGCACTAGACCATCCACAACTCTGTATAAGAGCCTCCGAATAAAAAGGGTGTCACTATTGATTAGAAGAGAGGTTTACTCGGCTAGTTTTATAAAACTATTAATACTGTTTTTGAGGGCATGATTTATTGTTACGTGAATCTCTGAAATTAAGGATGATAAAGACCTAGTGACTTATCTGATCTCTCCTTTGCTAGTGCAGAATTGTTCCCTCAATTACATTTGCTAATGTTTTCTTTTGTCTACTTCTAAATGTCTGAAATTATGGGGCTTTCAACACTTCTTTGGGAGGTGGTTGGTTTGGTTTTTTTTTTGAAAGGCTAATAGATCTTAATGCTATGCACTCAAGCTTTTTACATTACCTGCAAATACTCCTCCTGCTTTATGGACACTCCTTAGTCATCTCTTAACCAAACTCCCCATTTCTCGTTAAGTCTTTCCTTCAATCCTTAACAATTTGCTTGCTGCTTTCACTAGAAAGGTATATGACGAGAATATTCACCGCGGGAGGGCAGGCAGTCTGTTTCTACCCTTCTTTGAGTGGTTTTGCAGTGACCAGATAGGTACTTTTGGGATGGGGGCTCTATTAATTAGCAGATGCCCTCCCTGTGGAAACTGCAGAGCAAATAAGCCGCCTGCGCTTTGGAAGCAGTGCTGGTTTGTCTGTGCTGCACAGACTGCAGACTCAGCTACTCTCTCTGGCACAACCTTTCTGCTTTCAGAAGTGTCATGCCTACCATGATATGGAATTTCGTAATATTAAGAGACTGTTACTTCCCATTTTGAATACACAATATTCCTCATTTTGCTACCATACTGTACTGCAAACTAATTCTTAATTTATTGCCCTCTTTTATTCTTCTCACCATGCATTATTATACCAGCCTTACCGTCTATAATTACTCTTAATGGTTACATTTGGATATCGGAAAGGGAAGTATCCTAAACAGCACCTAAAATACTCGGGCTGTCCGCTTAAGCTTTGTTCCTTTTCATATTGATGGATGGATTGTTTCCTTAAAATTTATGTTTACTGATTTTTTTAGTATAGGACTACAACTAGTGGTTAGATTAGGCATGGTACAAGCTGGTCTTATATGGACAGGCACTACAAAAACACCTTATTTTAGATTCGCAATAAACTTTATACCCATTTCTAACATTGTTTATTTCTGAGCCTAGCCAGGGCCAGGACTGTTAATGTATGGTTAAGTCTGATAAAGTATTTAGAAAGTTAGGAAAAAGACATTAGCAAAAATAAGAAATTATTATCAAAGCAAGAAATGGAGGCCACTGAATTAAACTCACTTGCAGCCTAAAATAGTTTGGACCTGAACCATATTTCCATTTATAAACATATTTTAACTCATGGGACAACCCTTTCTCACTGGGTATTTTAAATAAAAGGACTAAAATTAGAAAGAATAAAATGCAATTTTATTAGGTTGCCAAAGCAAGAAAAAATAAATTATATTTAAGAAATTACCAAATCATGCAATCATAGAAGAAAGAAAACAACTTCTATTTGACCTTGAATGTACCATTTATTCGATAAGAAATAAAAAAAAGCTAGAGGGTAGTTGTTTCTTGTCATTATACTGTTGCTGATTCTGTGGTTAGTTATTAATTTTATTTTTTATGATTCACAATCTGCTCTTTGAAATATGCCATATGCTCAAAGCAATTCAAGGATGACAACTGTCAGAATTACTCCAATAAAAATTGCCTAAATGAGGAAGATTTACTGCAGCTTGATATTTCTGTCAAAAGCCCCTCCTTTCTTTCCCCCACCGCCCCTCAGACCTGCAGACTACAGCTTCTCAGATACACAGTGAAGCCTGAATCAATTTTAGGATCAAATCGCACGTTTTGGGGAACTTCTTAAAAGTACTGTCTATCTAAAAGAAGTGATAAAGCTTCTGGGCTAAGGCTGCTATGACAAATAAGAGAAACCATGTCTGTGTGTATATCTATCTATCTATATATATGTATGTTAGATGAAGATCCTATAATCAATATGCAAGTTCAAAATCATTTTGCTGAAATCACAAGCAAGTGTGATGACTTAACATGACAATGTCTGCTTTATGTATAACTAATAAAAATTAAATTGGAAGAGTCCTGTGCCCTGGCAGCAGCAAACCAAAATCAAGGCAAATTTCTTTCTTCCCAGAAGAGGTCTGAAAGGTGGATAAAAATCCAGCTGAAAGCTCCAATCAAAACACATTTTGTTAAATGCTACCATTTCATTTTTTTTCCTTCATTTTGTTTCAGTCTATTTATTAATGCAGTTTCATTTATTTCTATTCATCTTGAAGACAAATCTTTGTCCTTCTATAGAATTACACCAAATAGAATGTGATAAAGGGAACTTTCTTGCAATTATGATGTCGGTGCAGCCTGTCAGCGCACAGGGGATGGAAATGAGGTTGGGGACAGGGAAGGGAATTCTAATAGACACCATGATACATACAATGAACGCAGCGATATCCTGTGAGAGAAAGACTTGTCAAGCTAATCAGATCTTCTATAGCTAGGTAAAGGCAGTAACGGTAGCGCTAACCTTGTAAAGATGCTGCTGCTGCTCCTCTGACATCATCAGGTCATGGCTGTCCATCACGATGGATTCCATGTCAATCAGCCAATCCCAGAGCTCCTGGTATTCTGAATCAAAGTCCAAAAGGCTGTAGATAAGGAACAAAATGTATTATGCATAAATACTGTGTAGTTGTTAAAATCTTGTATTAGAATAATATATTCTTGAAAACTCATGATGTTCCTAGTTATATTTCTAAAGAGACATTCTGTATTTATACAGAGTGGATGAAAATGAAAACTGAAATCCAATTTAAGCCAGTGCCATGACCTAAATTCAGCAGCTGATGCCAAATCCTGACAACTGTTGGCATACTGCATTTGCTTCAAAAAATTTGAAATAGAAATCCCCCCTAGATGTTGTTGTTTAATGGTTTTTAAAGTGCTGACTTTAAATTGAGCAAACTTTACAACAATCATATTGATATAATTCATATAAAAATACTATTTTCATTGAAAAATGACTCAATCCATTCAGCCATCCCTCTGCTGTCTATCTGCCTATCTCTGTAAATATCCTACATTTATTTTCATGGATGAGTAGCTAGCATTTCAACTTAACACCTTAAGATAGGCTTGAGTGAATATGGTAAGCCAGTGAGAACTAAGGCCAGATACAGTATTAGACAGGTGTTCCCTACAGACATGTAAGAAACAAAGGTAAGGACAGGAAGTCAAAACAATGAATCCTTGAATAGCCAGCAATCATTAAAATTCAAAGGAGGATCACTACGGTTTTCAACAAAATAAATCATTAGAATAAGGAGCTTAAAAGGATTAACGTGATTCTCTATTGAAAGCCTAGTGAATAAGTAAAGCATAGATTCTTCTAAAACACTGTGATACAAGACAGAAGGTACATGCTGAAAAACTGCACATTCGTCAAAAAGATACCCCTTGAAAAGGGATCTTCAAACTTGCAAAATTGGAACTAACAAAAGCCTTGTCAGTAGTACCAAAAAAACCCCATATTGATCAAACAATAGTGCATGTTCCACTAAAGCTAATTTCTTCAATTATTAACAATTTTTTTAGCAACCCTGTTAAAAAATTAGCATTATTTCAACAGAGAAACAATAAACTAAACATGTTTTTAATGTTATTAATACTACTGCAGTTTCAGTTGTTGTTAACTAGAGTACCATATCATGGTAATTTTGGAAGCTTATAGATAAAGTTGTGACAAGCAGAACCGTCTTTCTGTAAGAAAGCAAGCAAGAGAGAAGAAAGCATTTGCCTTCTGTGGTATTATTTTCAATGAGTTGACAACAAAGGAAGTCTTGTATAATGCACAAGTGTTGATTCCTGCTTCTGAAGTAACTCTCTAGTTTAATCCACTGTACTTAGTATACTTTTACTCAATAATTTATGAGGTGCACTTATTTAAAATTGCCTGCTGCCCTGAGAAGGTAAGCAATGATGCTATTATAAAGAAGAGCAAGCATAAAAGGGCAAGTTACTATTGTTGAAATATAATAGTTTCATTTGGAGTTCAGGGCTTTTCTCCTGTTTCAGGAGGTATTTGACTCAGATATCATTTTGAAACTAAAATAAAACTAAACTCCATTTTGAATGGTATATTTGCAGCGATACTGAATCTTTATCCCTTCCTCAGAAAGCAGTATAACCATTCTGTATCTTCAGTATCTACTGCTCCTTTTTTTCTCTTCCATCTTATCCAAATATTATCCAAAGTCATAAAACAGACGGGCAGTTATTAAAACATATGTTTTATGATATAAGATGCTAGATTTCATCTTATATAAATCGGTACAGATTCAGTTGGACTTGGATGGTTTGTACCAGTGAAAAATCTAAATTAAGATATGAAGAGGATGGGAAACAAAGCCTACATCCAATGTTCATGACCTGCTGCTGCCAGAATGGGATGGAATGCCTTTGGAAACTGCACCAGGAAGTGGACCGGGATTTTACTATAATAGGCAGAAGGTGTGCTGGATCCAAACCCCTGCTTTGCTTCTATAGAACCACATCTTAGTTACAGTCCAAATTGGTCCATTTATTGGTGTAATAGAATGAATCGATCCTTTAAAGACACACAAAAGCACTTTTCCCTGACCTTTATAAAACCCAGATAAGCACCAGGAAACAGCTGAACATTTTGATTTCTAGCTAAAGTTCTAAACAGGAACTCAACCCAAAATGAAGAGTGAGAGAAACAGGATTCACTGGAAAAAGCCCAGGAAGGGATGCAAGATGTAATGGGGATTTTTTTTCCCCCCATAGTTTACATACTGTGCCTATTCTCTTTTTTGGTTTTCTGCTGTAAAATAAAGTCATCTGGGAGCATTTTAAACAAACTGTCTACGGCAGTTATTTGCCTGAGCCTGAAGATAGTGAAGTCAGCCTACAAAGCATCATCAATATTTTTTTTTAAATTCAATTGCAATGTTTTTAATAGTTCTAAAATAACTCTGTTATTAAAGAAAAAAAAGGTTTGTTTTTTTAAATGAATGCCTCACATCTAAATGGATGGATCTACTGGTTACTATTAAATTACTATTTGGAAGAGGATGTAAGTTACTAAGCCGCTAAAAAGATACTCAAAAATCCAGCAATTGTAGGATCAGTGACAGGTTAAGATTAAAATATACCTGTCAGTATTTCTGTGGTATATTGAATATTTCTTTTTTATTCAGAATCTATTTTTTCTGGGCTTAGCAGGTCTTTTTTTCATATTGCCACAGGCAGAATCAAGGAAATAACTTCTGAAATACTGATGTGTGTTACAAATGCAGGAACTATAGAAAAGATCTAATTTTGGTTGATTATCCAAATTCACCAATCACTAAAAAAGAATAAATTAGGTCATCTGTTTATTGCAAAAAAAATACTCCTCCATTAAAAGTACCCAAACATTGCCAACAAGAATGCTATAATATTAGTTAAAGGGCAGGTAACTACCGCTTCCTTAATATAGGTTAGTTGGTTAATAAGCTAAAACCATTAGCTACATAATAACTAAAATGACATTAAGAAGTATATTTTATTTTGGTAAACAGGGAATCAGATATGCAGAGTTGCATGTCTAATCCCTTGAACCCTAAACATATTTCTTAAAATGTGGACATCAATTTATTATTTTGAATGAAAATTCATGAGCACCTTTCTCATGAGAAAACCAGTTCATCTGTGGCATTAATAAATAAAAAGGAATGTGAAGCTATTTCCATCAGCCTTTTTCCTCATGTTTAACACACACTTCCAGTTTGCATTATTTCTTTGATGGCATAACTCACATGGTATTTAGAAGTATTGTAAACACACTCGTATGCCTGCCAAAAAAATTCAGCCAGACAAAAAGTTCTTCCAAGTTTCTGGGTCATCATTTTTTGGAATTCTTTTCCATATGCATGTTTTTATTGGGAAGATATAGGAGAAATCAGAGTTCTGACCTTAACAGCTTTAAAATTGCCTTATATTCTGTGCATACTTGAAGCACCCTCTAATGCATTTATCTCAAAGCTTCATCCATGAAGGCCCAATACTAGGTGATGACAGGATCCCAGGATCTGACCTTCATGTTGTGCAATAGTGCTGTAAATATCATATCCGTATGTCCCAGTAGTACCTGTATAAACTCCTCCCCAGTTTGGAGGGGATGCAATATTTCCAGCCAGATTTGCTATAACATTTTGCAGCTGCTCTCAACTACTCTTGGTTACCTCTTGCTAACTGGCTAGCTGGTGTTCTTCTGCAGTGGATATTCATTCTCTTCCCTTTCATTGTCACTTTAGCCATTTCCATGCAGATACATGTAAAGCCTCTCTATCGCTGTTGTAACAAGATCACTGTTCTGCAGGAAACCTGTTCTTTAGACACCCACTAGCATCACCCTATTCTGCAGATACTACCTTACCTATCTCAGTTTGGCTATTTCCTACACAAAGTCACCTCCCAAATCTTTCCCCCCACTATATAAACAATTCTCCATCTACAATAACTCTTGTTCTCCCTGTAGACACTCTCCTTTCTCCTAGGTCAAACTTCCACAACAGCTAATGGATAGATACGCTAATTTTCCCAGTTATGCAAATGGCCCCTTCTCTGTAGAGATCTCAGTCTCTAGCTAGGTCATCCTACTGTGGAATTTCTGTCCACAGTTCTTTTGTCCACAGTTTTTATGCGGAAGGGAAATGTTGTATCAACTGTATTTTCAAATAGCTGAAAGGCATTTCCATTGTGTTCAATACAATACCTCAGACTGGTTCAACTGGAAGTTTTCCATCTGAATTCAGCCCACCATAGTTTCTATAATGGCTGAATACATGGTATTGTATTTGTCTCCCTCCGGTCCTTTGGCCCGTTAAGCCACTGTTGAGCCTCTAAGGGCTGGGATGGCCATAAGGGCCCAGAAAGGTGGCCACAGCACAGAAAAGGTAGGGAACACTAGTAAGATTACCATTCCCAGTAATAAGCATGTAATTACGAGTGCAAACAAGTGCATTTAAGAGCCTATTTGCTTTACACATATGGTATGTAGAGTTACAAACTGGATTTTTCCATGAGGCTTAAAGCTTTATATCCCCTATCCTCAGTAAAATCAAATGTCTGTTGTTGTCTTAGTTTTACGTCCCACACAAAATTCCAACCTTAAGTCTTGCTCATATTCAACTGTGGCTGCAAAATTAGAAGCTGTTTTTGAACATGTAGCCCCCAGTGCACATTTATATACATATACACACCAATTCTGAACAAATTATTTTTATGGTTGGCACTAGCTGCACTGTCGTGTTTGAGAATCTGACAGATTTCTGCATATGTAATCAAGATCTCAGTAATCCTACATAATTAGCCCACATCAACTTTTCTAAAACAGTCATCTTTCTGTATAATAAGAGGGGATGTTTACAAGGCTCATTTATATTTACAGTCGGTAATTTAATAAAACTGTATTTCCAAGAACTCAGCATTGAGTTAAAAATTGGAAAAGGAAGTTCTGGAGATAAGAACTCATGAACACCTTGGTCAATGACTTTCCTTGCATAGGGAACTGCAGGCAAAAGTTCTACTGTATTTACTGTTTACAAGAAAACTTCTATCAGGATGAGGGTGTACCCAAACAGTGAGCACTAGTTGGTTCCTTTGACTGCTTTTGCCCCACGCTGTTATGACCTCACAGGTATGTTCTTATGTTCATTTAGGGGAGCTAGCAGTTGGAAGATACGGTTTACAAAAGACCTTCAAGAAAATGTCTTGAACCAAAACTACAAGTTTTCTTGGTTGTAAAAAAGAGAGGGGCAGCAAGATTTCATTTTAGCATAGTCCAGTGATTAATTTGTCCAAGATTCTTTGCTCAAACTATTAAGAAAGAGTGCTTTTATATATGCACTTACATATGTAATATATATGTGTGTGTGTATGTGTGTTGAGTTTTATTAAAAAATAGACTGAGAAGACCAAGTCAAGGGAAAAGAGTTAAAGCTTTCTAGAAGTACAAAACTGGGATGTTTGAACTGGTGAGCTATAAGTGAATGGCTTCATATTCATATTTCTTAGTCACTAGTAGAATAATGATTATAGAGAATTGTCTTGCAGAGATATTAATACATTCTAAAGATGCTTCCTTGGAAGATGCTAAGAAATCAAAAGATATGAAGCCATAGGAGGAGAAAAGCCTGAAGCAAATGGACACATTACTTTTTTTTAAGTCAAAATAATGGATTGCTATTAGATAATGTTAGGTAGTCCTATGAACAAACCATGATTTGGATAAATTATCCAGAACCCATTATTTTTTGCATTCATATATGAAAAAAATAAATATATATAGAGAGTTTTCCCCTGCCTCTTGGCCTAGGCAGAAAAATCCTGGTTAACTAGAAGTAAGAGAAAGTATATCATGTAAAAAAAATAGAGATCAGTGAGAATAAAACAACAAAAAGAATAGTTCCCTACCCATTACTTCCCACTGTGTGAACTTTTGACATATCAGCAAACTCTTCCTTTCGCTTGCTACTACTGTTGTACTGCTCACTGTACAGCTTTAAGGACATCTGTTCAACAGCATCTCTTTGTGCTTCCAGATAGCATAGCTGAACCTCAGCCTAGAAAAAGAAAACAAAGAGAAAAAAAAACACAACAGAACTTTTTTTAAAAAAAATTCAGAAAGAATGCATTTAAAACAAATACTTTTGGACTGCAACAATTTTAACCAAATGATTCACACCATCATTTTTCTCTTTGCATGACACTAAAAAAGGCTGAACCATTAAGTCAGAGAAAAGTACAGTGTATTCCCAAATGCTAGAACTGAACTATTCAGGTTTCTGTCAGGGAATGTGCTATATATTCCATGAGATGTATATCCAATCAAATGCTGCATAAAAATGTCTGGACACAAATGAAAAAGATATTAGAAATCACCCACTATGACAGAACAGGTACATACATAAAATTACATTTCTTACAGGCTTCAAGGCTCATATTGTTAACACATTGCCTGTGCTTCATAATTAATGAAAGCCATATTGCTATAGGTATTTTTGTTTTAAATAGTAAGTGTAAACAAACCCAAGCAAATTGGCATTATTCACATTCTGATTTCCCATATCTGGCATCCACCGATTACTCAGCAATTTTAATTGCAGGGAAAAAGGCAATAAGTGAAACGTGCTGTTTTCCATCAGACTCTGTGCCTGGCCAGAAGAATGTTGAATAATATTTGGCATCATAACTTATTGAATAGACACTTTATTTATTGCAGCTGTGGTGACCAGTTTGATTCTGGGGCTCAGAGAACCAGATGATAAAAGGATAAAATCTGCTGTTTGCCACACTTGCCCCTAGGAACAGGACAAAGAACAGAGGGTACAGTAAGTTCAAAAGCACTTTGGGACCAATATGCTATTGTTTTCTTTTAATATGCTTCACCGAAAGAAAAACGCATTACAAATTCTGATAATGCTTCAAAACCTGCTACTTCTATGCAACTACATACTCTTATTTCCATTAGGAGGGGAACGCCTGCTTAACTATTTGGTGCTATGGCAAGTAAATGCAACAAGCATGGAGGAAATTCTGTATAAGGACTCTTGCATCTTCTACTGTGGGAGACAGGGAAGTGAAAAGTTTGCTTGGCTGCTGACAGCACGACAGAGTTACCAATCTATAGAACAACAGCAGTGGTAAAGAGAAATCAGTGAAAGGGCTAAAGAGGAGAAGGGAAACCTGCAAAATCTAGGAAAAATGCAGGCAAGTGAAGGGCAATAGGCACTGAAAAATGTCAGTAGGGAAAGTCTGAAGGAAGGTCGGAATGTCTTTATAAGCTTGTGGTAATAACAGTTATGTATATTTGCTTATGCCTTGCCTTGGTGCAATTTTTGCTGAGTAATGATGTAGCTGATTTGGAAATTCCGTTTCCTTTTAAAATTTCTCTTTCAAACATTTACAGCTTTCTCTCTGAGTTGCTTCTTACAGTGAGATTTGTTATGTTTGGCAGTAAACCCCAATATGTTTTTGAGAAATTAAAAAAAAACAACAAAAAATACTAGCAATTTTCCAAGGACATAGAAGATAAAAATTCCAAGTAAACCATGCGGGCCTTTTAGTGTGTACATAAATGAAATACAAGGCTTTCATACCTAGTCTAAAATAGTGGAAAATTAAACCACACAGGGTTACCAATGAAGAAACATTACCTGGAGACAAGACTAACTAGTTGGACTGTCCAGTTAGAGTAAAACATTAAGGTTTGAGAGGGCTATAAAACATGCTCTTTCAGAAACTATAATTAAAACTGCTGTTTATATAACTCAGAAATGAACAAAAGCAGCAAATAAACAAGCATCATCACCTTCCCAAACATCATCACCTTCCCGTTCCCCTTCCACCCCCAAGTACATTTTCCTTTAGGTTGATAAACAATCCCCTTCAGAGGTTCCTGATCAAATTTCTTTTTTGGAAGGATTCTTCACCAGTAAGGATAATCTTCCAGTTGAGTATTTTGTATTGTCCACATAAGGCTATGAATTTGTTCTTTTAATTTATTCTTACCAGAAAGTAGTTATTCACTGGTTGTTTTAATTTTAGTTATGGTTGACATGACACTTCCAGTCTAAAGCCCTGTTGTGAGTGACCAGTAACTTTCTAAAACAATTACATTATCAATTAAAATCTTCCGTGATTGGTTTAAGAGGTGAAATCTTGTGGAAAATTTTAAGTTTAATCAGTGGAAAACTGATTTTCAGGATGAGTTTGGAAATCAAGGTAAGTAATTATTGTTTTTTTCCTGTGGGTTTTGGGTGGTTTTTTGGGTGATGTTTTTTTGGGTTTTTTGGCTGTTGTTGAAATTATGTATACAACCCTCTCCTCCCCACCCCAGTACACCAAAAGGAGGGAATTCATATGTAGCCTAAACTCTGGAACCTCACACATATGAATTAAAACTCAGCTCTGAACTATATGAACACATGCTATTTCTCAGATAACAGAACTATCCCAATACTTGAGATACACATTTTTTTGGCATTTTGTAATTCCCCTCCCTATAATTTCCTCTATATTTTGAAATAAGAAATGGGAAAAATATAGCAAGCAGCTTTTCACAGATCTTTCATGCTCTGTTCACCTGCAAAAATATTTGTAAATAGGCAAATCGCTAATGTATATGGAAAATGGGAGAAGAAAAAGGAGGATGAAATAGAATAGTAGGAGAAAAGAAAAACAGGATGGAAAGGGTAAGTAAATATATGGAGAGGGATGAATGAGAATCCGCTATTTCTTCCTCACAGCTATAAGGCCCTCTTGTCCTGAGGATTATGAACTCCATCAACATCATACTCCACGAATCCTGAATACAAGCAATTGTGTCCCAGTTCTTGTACCTCAGAAATATGATCCCTGTATAAATCAACTATTTTTGTTTTTAAACCCAATTTCTGTCTTCAACTATTGTGAATACTTATAGTAACTCAAACTCGGGCACCGTAGAGTTTCAGATGGATCTCTCTGATTTCTTTTCTGTATGAATTCATCTATCTCACTGTTGTACTTAAGCATTTTTTTTGTCCCTGTTCTACTGGTATCAACTGCAAATCCAAAGAGGCTTTGAAGACCTCGAGCAGGTATTGATCAGTTTAAGTCTCAAAAACCTACATTCTGCAGAAGCTGAACTAACAGGCACAAGGCACAATCTAGAAAATAGTACACAGCACAGATACGCAATAAATCTACTGTAGTTTATTTTCAACTTAAAATCTTTAGTGATAATGAAGGACTAGTTTTGCAGTATTCTGGCAGAATAAAGTGGCAGCTTTATTAATTGCTAATCAAATATAGAAAAGCTACTTGCTTTACTTTCTAGCTTATTTTAAGTGTGCATTTTCAGATTGCCCTACATATGCTTTCTTGTTACTTAACACAGATATAAAAACTTAATCTCTATCACAAACACACCTCTGTGGACATGGATGTCTAGCAAATCCTGAGAAAGTCTACTGAGACATACATCATCCCAAATGTATGTAATAGAAATTGGGTGGGAGGCAATCATTCATTTACTCTTAGTGCCCCATCTTAGAAGTGGAATTCAGTTTCTTCTTTTTTTCAGAGGATGTAGCAAGTCAGAATCAGTGAAAAATTGAACATGGAAAAAAAATGTCAAGGAATGATACTCAGCAGTTTTCCACTACATGGTCCTCTTCTAAGCGACCATTTTTGCAGTAAAAACACAGTAAAGATGCTGGTGATGGTCTGGTTACACACTTGTACAGATCCTCTAACAGTCACTGTCCTACCAGGATGGAATGTGTTTACAATATTCCACTGTAAATTAAACTGAGATATTTCCAATAATCAAATGACAAAATGCTCTCATTTTCCTGAGCCTGGAGGATCCAATCTCTGAACAAGACTATGAAAAAACAGTAGTCTCTGGGGAAAAACAGAGAAAAAATTCTATACTACTGCCAAATATTCTGTTCTAGTGATCGATTAATAATGGTAAATATTTTCAAGGCCATTGTCAGAAAGCTCATTTTCTAAAAAGCAAGACCTAATAAATAAACTGAGGGAGCCTGGGGTACAGAATCTGTTCTTTAAGACAGGCTTTGCATGATAACATAGAATGTCCTTTACTATACAGATCACTATAAAACACGAAGGGGTAATCAGTGACAATACAAATCAATGAAAATACATTGTATTTCTTGTTAGACCTACATGTTAGAATGACCTTATTCTGAAGTGGAGAAAGACAAGACAAGGGATAATAGTTGTTACTGTGGGAGGAAGGAGACTGAAAGGTTATATTGTATACAAAGCGTCAAATGAGAGACTCAAAATTTACACCAATGTAAATTGGAGATGAGAACTCAGCGCTAGTGTTGCTCTGCTGTAAAAAAAAAAATTATATTGGAATGTACTAGAATAAATATCACTGAATTGGTGTTGAAAGGGAAGTATTTTCAGACACTGTTTCCTAGGGAGCACAAGTCTTGTTATGAACTATGTCACTGTAAGCAAACTATTCTGTGTTTTAAATATACAAATTATAAATACATTCAGTTGAGTCTGAATTATGAAAGTATCCTATCTTACATTATCCTTTCTGTACAGTGCTGTAGAAAAGCTATACCACTGCCACACTAGACTGTATTTACTATAGAATTACATATGAAATACAGACATAGTTCAGTTCCTCTGCCATTAGTTGAACTTAAGCTGGATAAAAACATTGTCTCTTAAATTAAAGCACAAATTCCAGTTTCCGCCAAACAAGGAGGTGGTCAGATGGCACTATGCAGAATGTAGACTTAGAAGGCTCACTTATATGTATATTTTATAGAAGTGCAAACTCAGCTGCACCATTCTAAAAGGATGCACATCCCAGCTTGGCACTCTTTATATCTTCGTAATTGGCGAATTTCTTGAGAGATAAAATTGCGAGTAATTCCTTACCAGAATTAAGTTGATCCCAGTAGTGTTTATGTGGTCATATCTGTGCCCTCAAGCATTTTTTGTTGTTTTCTGTCACAATATTCTGTCTGTTTCTCCACATTATAAAGTTGTGGAGAAGGCTTTATTACAGGACATGAAACAGACCCTGGCTCTGTCACAGATGCAGCTACTAAATAAAATGATGTTGAGGAGTACACGGCTCAAAATATCTTTCACGGAGATGTAGCTTACAGAAAGAGTTCTTTGGCAGGCAAGAGTTTGACCAAAGACCTATACAGACAGACTTGATCATCCACCACTCCATCCCCACAGCCAGCCAACAGATCTTCTGTTGCTGAAAATACTTAGGGTAGAAGCAGTACTTCTGAGAAGTAACCCCGGCATTTTAAATGGCATTGTATAACAGAATCATAGAATCATAGAATCATTTAGGTTGGAAAAGACCTTTAATATCATTAAGTCCACCACTTGGCACTGTTAGGCTTCTTAGACTTCAGGTGACTTCTTGGAAGTACTGCTTCTACCCTAAGTATAGGCATTTGTTTTTGTTCTTGAAGCAGGACGGTAACTCTTACCTTCTGTTGGCTTTTTTTCTTTTCTCTTTTTCCCCCCTCCCTCTGCATAATTAAAACAGGGACCTTGCTGCAGTTGACTTCTTTCTTAGTCTGTTACCCTTCCTGCTTTTGGCTCCCCTGCCTCTTCCATCATTCATCTTGCACACTCTTTGGGACTGAATCAGATCAAAAAATAATCCTATATCGTAAAATGTGTTTACTGAGAGCTGAACATTTGATAGTCCTATTACAAAGGACACGCTGTGTTTTGATCATGCAGGAAATTAATTCTGTTAATCAGGGCATGCTTGTTACCAGTTAAAATCTTAGCAAAGTGGTTTTATCATCATAAATCTCAGAAATGCTTTTGTATAGGTAATAACTTTATCACTGTTTTTCAGTGTACTAAAACCATGACAACAATGCGAAACCTCCACACAGAATGAGCAAAATTACAAGGCAACAACATTCTTACTTATCAAGGTACTTAAACGCATCGTAGAGTTTAAGTAACAGCAGTAACAGCACAGTGAAATTTAAGCCTGTCCACAGGAGCCATAAAATGAAATTTTAGATAGAGTAGGGCTGTGTTACAGCAAGACAGAACTTCAGGCAGTTCCTAGAGCCATCAGAAATAACAGAGGGAAAAAAAAAGCCAGTAAATAACAGCAATACCTTTTTGCTGGGTTTCCCCTGGCTTTCAGAAATACATAGGTTTTTTGCTGTTTTGTTATAAAGAATAGGAACATGACCTGTGACTTCAGGACTGTGGAGTGCAAATGCAATCAGTAGCATGGCCTCAGCAGCATTGTCTGACCAAATCCATGGAGATGTCCTGATCATGCTGTTAATTTAAAATCTGGACCTCTGGTGTCTAATTCCTGACTGTCTCCCTGACTTTAGTTCTGTTCAGTGTAACATTAAATACAACACAAGAGTGTGGCATGCCCTGTGCATCAAACAGGTCTCAGCTATGTACCCAGAGAAGTTCCCTATATAAATACCAAAAAGCATTGAAGAAAAGTATGAAAGGATTAACCTCTCCAGAGACTTCCAAGACTGTGAATAGTTTCTGACAATAACATCCCAAAATTGCGAGGTGAAAAAAAGTCCTTGTAAGAATGGGAATTGAACAATATCTTGTTGCTTGATACTTGAACAGTATCTTTTGCTACTTTTCTTGTCTTGCAGGTCTGCATCTCCAGCCTGCAGAACAAGAGAGTGACAGGCAGGACGCAAAAGAAGGGTTTGTAATAATCGGGGGCCAGATGGAGAACCGGCTTGCTCTGACAACAGAAAGTGCTGGGATGACAGAGTAGTGCTTGCTAAAACAAGGCAGAGTATACAAATTAACAAGGATGTAGATCCAGCCGAACCCATCAACATAATGGTTAGAGTGCATTTCATCAAAACTGCCACATACCTTCCAGCTCCTTTAGTGACACCTCTTCGCGTGCCACAAGAACTGTAAGCCCAAACAGTCTCATTCTTACAAACCCAGAATAATTTGTCTTATTAAAGTAGAAATTCATCAACACAACCTTTTGTCTTGGTTTCTTTCCTGTCCAGCAGAGAAAACAATTTGTTATAGGAGGTCAGAACACAGACATGTTCTACTTAAACACAAGGTTGAATACCTTTCCCAGGCCAGCCTCAAGATCCCCAAGTAGTCAGGAAAAGGAAAGACTAGTCAGACTCAGAAAATCTTTCCTCAATGTGCTAAAATTGTAAACTTAATCTTACTTAATTAAAACCTCCACTATTTGCTCAGTTCTGATTGTTCCTACCATTCCCTCTGTTTGCACTTTTAGTGCAATGAAGTGGCTTAAAAAGAGATTGTTAAAGAGTCTGCCTATCATCCAAAGCACTGATATTTCCAAAAGTCTTGCTCCTCTAAAAGGCTTGTGTACCAAACCACATGGACAGGCGATGTACCTAACTCGATCTGTAGGGCTGGGCATTCAAAATGGCCATGCCCTTAAGGTTAAAGGTACCAATGTTCAGAATTCAGGACAGCACACATGTGCGAGAGAAATTCCAGAGTGATGGTGCACATTCCTCCGCCCCCATCTCTGCAGCAGATTGACACGTACATTTCTATTTAAAAATAATGAGAGAAGGTAGGTCTTACAAAACCAATACCTCCTAGGGAAAACTACCCAACGCATCCCAGGAAGGCATGACTGAGCTAATATAAAAATGTTGCGGCCTTTTCCTTGGAAATTTTGCTCAGAGATCTACTTTGTGCATATTTTGGAGAAATCTCTTTTCTCATCATTGGGAGCTGTACTGCCTTACAGTGAAGTGAAACCTGATGACTTACTTGTAGAAAGTGGCTTCCAAGTTATCTGCATTTGTTATACTAAAAAAATCTCATTTGGAAGTAAATATAAGGTAATTATTTACTTCTTTAAACTTGCAATGTATGAATCTGAAGTTACTTTGGTAATACACATTGACTTTTAATTAATTTTACCATACTGTAATAGTATTCCTCGTTTATGTTTTGATATCTTTTCACGAACAAAGATTTTTGTATAATTCTGTTATTTATGCTGAAAGGAACTTGCATAAACAACTTGATTTTTTTCCGAGTAGCTCCATTTTAAACTTTTACATGCTTAAGAAATGTTTCCTATTTATTAACCTAATCACTACAAATATATATATATGTTTAACAACTAGTTCCACAATTTCCTATACATACCAACTAACAAAATTGAAGAAGTTTTGAGCTAAAGTCTCCTTTTGATTCAATATTTTGAGTCAAATATTTTGAGAGGTTCAGTAGTGTCAAACATTTGCAAGTCCAAACTCCTGCACTGAGTGTACCTCAAAGACTATCACTGAATGCTTATTTGACTTGTTCTGAAATTGAAGGAGATCCTTTCCATGCCTAGATAGTCTATTTGATGTTATATCACCCCTAGAGATGGGAAAGTTTTCTTACTATACAATGTAAATGTTTTTTGGGTTTTTTTGGTTTTTGTTTTTTAAATTACGATCAGTTTTTCTCCACTTACAGGGAGAAATTATAATTTTTTTCCAACAACTTTTTAGATATTATTAGATATTAATGATATAAAATTGTGCAGATATGAACACAGGAGTCTGTCTCCACTTCAAGATTAAGTAAGAACAGGCAGACTATGAAGGAGGATAAAAACTACGTGTTACTTAATTAATTTATTTAATAACAGCAGGGAAATGCATGCTAAGTATTTTTCTCTGTACATTATTTTTCCTATCCATATATATGTGGGGTATATAAATACATGGTTTTTGAGGAAAATCAGAAACAGAAAATTCAAAAAAGAATTTCGAGAAAATTTTAAAAAATATTATTAGCAAATATATTAGTAATTATTGTAGCAACAGCAAAACATATAGCTTAATATGTTGATTTGTACAACTGCCTTGCCATGTATAAAAAGCAGGCACAAGACTGCTGCTCCTTTGAGTTTATTTATGATCCTCAGATGAGGAGCCTCTTGAAGCACCTGACACCTACTGAGGTAGAGGGAACTGTAAAAAGATAACTGTTTTAAACATAAAATATTTGTATTGCTGAGAGGTCAGCTTTGCCGCTGCTGACTTCATTGCAATTTGCATACTATTAAAGCATTACCCATAATGTTTGTAAAATTAAATTTTAAAGCTATGCTGTTAAAGATGTTTGCTGAATTGTAAGCACCTAGGACATTTGGGAAATTTGTTAACACTTTGATAGTTACACTATTTCTGCCTCACTTCGCTTTTTATTTACCCCCCCCCAACACACACTTACTATTCTCTTCTTCTATTTTATGACAATGAATCTCATTTTAGTGCAAGCTGAGATACTTAAAAAAACCCAAGTATACTGCAACAGTACAGTAATGGAGATAACTTCCCCTTTTATTCTCAATATATTTAAGTTTGTTAAAAATGTCACTAACTTATTTATTTACTTTTTGCCAGGGGCTGAGATCCAATTATACTCCTATAGACTAGAGGTGATGGTTATGATTTTCTACTTCACTCTAATACAGGCTTTCTCATTAAATCTCACAGCTCGGTAATCACAGTCATCACATTTGTGTTTCAGTGCTGCATTCATGCTCACATTCTCTTCCCCTGGATTTCCATCCTCCTTCCCCCACCCCCTCCCCCAAGATCTTTATTTACTCCCTGGCAGAAACTGCAAAATTAAAGATGTATAATGTGCAGATACAATCTTTGCTTCCTTTGCTCTGCCAGACTAGCACTTCACTCTAAAATACACTTACTTTGGGAAGTACTGATATTACCTCAGTTACCATAGTACGTGAACTACCGTTCCCCTTTGAAGTACTATAGAAAAGTTGTCCTCAGATGATAATGGAAAGGATGGAATAAAGCAGGAACAACAAGAATTACTTTACATACTAATAACAACAATTTAAGTATCAAAACAGTACAGAACAAGCATGCCTTTATACTATTCTTTAAAAAATTTAGCTTCCTAGGGTTCTAATAGTCTTTTCCTATGGTTCAGGAATGCACAGTAGCACTCAACCCAGTGCCTGTATCCTTATTTCAAAGAGAATCATTCAAACCGACATCCACCCTGTCAAGAATCTTGACTTTGAGCTGCTAATGCAGAATAAAAATCAATATAAATTTTGATCATTTGATGAATATTTACTTCTTTCTTTGGAGCCTGGGGATTTAGAATTGAAAACTGCTGAATCAAGTCATTTTATTTTTTTGTGTTTGTGCCAACACCAATTTACTACCCTCCTGAAAGTTCCTGAACAAGATGTCTCATGTGGCATACATGTTGGTTTTTCCTGTCAATCATAACTGTGTGCCAGTAGGGAACCATAAACATTTTCCTTTCATACTCTTAGTCCTCCAAAAAGGAATATTTTGATTACTTCCCTGGAAAAGGTAAGCTTGTCTTATTCAGAAATACTGTAGAATGCCTATGTCTATTTTTCTAGGATGGCTGCTGTGCCTAAATTGATACTATCTATTAAAGATTTTCTTTTCAGTATGAGTTGCTGAACAAAGAAACAGTTTACAGTCACTGCAAACAAAGCTTAGTAACACAATACAGATAAAGATCTATATTGACATTATCACTTCCCCTATATATTTTCTGAAAAACTGCATGAAAATTCTAACCAGTATAATTTGCACTAAATGTTTGTGAAAATGAAGATAGCAGGACATAAATAGAACCCACAAGCGAGCAATTAAGATGCAACTCTAGTTTGCATTTAATCTTAAAAAGAAATGTACCTTCAATCTTAATAAAATGAGCTTCTAAAAAATGTATATGTAAAGCTCCTATGTTTCCATAGTGATCGGGGGGGGGGGGGGGGGGGGCAGAGGGAAAAGGAAAAACGATGCTTCTAAATTTGAAAAAGACCTAGATTAGTTTAACAAGAACTGTAAATGCAAGCAATTTTCATCTTGCAAAATTTTTTTATATATGACTCAGTGGCAGACGGGCTTTATCTTAAGGAGCAATTTTGTTGGTCTCTTATAAATTAAATAAAAGTGGCAGCAGCTGTCTTTCAGAAGGCTGATATAGGCTTGTATAGTCATATGATACTATGTAGACAGATGTTTTAAATAAAATAAAATATTTAGATTGCTAGATACCTTGCTAGATACAAAGGCAATTATAGGATGTCTTTGTTAAATTAAATTTCTCATTCTTCTGAGAAGAAAAAAAGGGAATTGTCCTGGAAACTGTACCAACAGGAAATGATCCTATATCTAAAACAGCTGGAGACTGTAACTAATATAAATTTACTTGAAAATAAAAATGCTGTATGCCTCTAGAGACATGCAGCAACATGCAGTAAAAACAGATGTGATATAAAATTATTTTTAAAAACCTCAGTTTATATATACATATAAAATATTAAGATATGATCCACTTGTGTAGAGAGACTGTTCAAGGCTAAGACGAAGTAACGACAATTAAAGCCCTAAAATGTAACAGAAGTGAGACCTCTTTTCTAACAATAAAAACCTCCCCCCCCCCCAAATGCTGCCTTTTCAGAAACAAGTTACACATCTTTGACAAGGATTCTAATGTGATAACACTTTATTGCATTACCAAGACAAAATTTAGTAGAAACCTTTTATCTCAGAACTTTAAGGTAGATTTTGATTCACATCTATGTTATGTGTGTCAAAGCTCCAAAAATAACTTTAAAAGAAAAGCCAATATCCAGCACTCAAATTCTTTAGATACTGTATTCAGGAATGCTTTCCACCGTGTAAAAGGGAATTTTGCCAGAGTAAAGACTGCACAATTGGGTCTTATGTGAACCCTTTAGAAAATATACCACACATTCTAGCCCGTGACTGTCTAATGGGACTCAACCCTTTTGCTCCTTCCATTTTTGTTGAAAACGCCACAGTGTAACAGACTGTATTCTATGTACTTCTGTGTACTTGTAGTTGTTTTACTCTTCCCCAAGACCTCTGTTACAAACTTGTCATGACTCCAGGCCCAAACCTGCACCTCTGATTTGGCTAAAGCACCTAAAGTCTTGACTTACTCATAAAGCAAACATTCCAGGAGGAGTACATATGCCAAAACGTAAGAGTAAGAACTGTACAGGTGTGCCTTTCAAATCACCATTGATAAAAATCCATCCAAATTTGCATGGCCGCCTTCTTCCTTGCTCCCTAATAAAATGATACTGTAGAATCACTTGTTCAGGATGCTTTTTATATAATATTATTTTGTAATTTGAACAATGAATTAAACTTTTTCTCTCTCTCATACCTAACAAAAACACCCCAGCTAAATAAAACCAAACCAAGCATACCCAAGATACTGAAAGTGCTATATTACAGTCCCTATACAGCAAGAGAAGTAAATGGTGTTAAAGATTCCTTTCAGAAAGCTTCAGGTTGGATTACTTTCATTTTTTCCAATAGCCTTAATTGGCTAAGTGCCTTTGGGCCAACTAATACCCAGAGAGACCTAAACTCAGTAATCTTGTAAATACAATGATTTCAATAGATTTTCATCAGACGTGACCATTACACAAGATACTGCCTGTTTGGTGCTGTATTATTCCTCATTTAGAATGTAGTTAAAATTGCCAAATTAATACAAGATCTATTGCTACAGTATTCTGTGCTATCAAGAGTCCAACAAACAGGAGACATTTGGCTATTTTTACTTAAGTTTAGACAGATATTTAAATGGATATGAACAAATGTTTTAGTTTCACAAGGAAAAGGAGCCAGGTCCAAAGCAGACTGAGAACAGCAAAATCACCTCTCTCAAGATGTAGATGTTCAAAGATGACACGTGTGTAACAAAGGTTCATGTGACTGTACAATTGCATAATGTAATCTTTTTCCTTCAAACAATATTAGGAAGTATAACTGAGATGACAATAAGTTATCACAGTATAATATGCATACCTGCTGCGTCTTCTTAGTTTAACAACTGACCCATGAAAATGTGACTTTTCTGCAGCTAAAATAAGGTGCATATTGACTCAACGAATCTGAACTTCAATTACTACAAAAAAATCTGCCAAGGGAAATCTTTAATTAAAAGATGCACATTTCCAGTAACCATAAATAAGACAATACTTTGTCGCCATAGAGTACATGTAAAAAAACATCATACTGTTAAAGAAGTTGAGTATTATTATGTGGGGATTCTGGGCACTCAGATTATGATAGATCTTAATCTGTTTCCAGAGACAAAAAAAGTGTGAGTTCTAAACCATCTAATGACCTTACAACATGACATGGGACGCAGGCTCCTTAAAAGTGAAAATAGCAACAAAAATCATTACACACTGATTAATCCAGATGCCAGAGAGGTCACATACTGATAACTCATATGTCAAGGGTCGTTACAATATTTTAAAACAAATAGTTTAAATGCAGTTTGGTAATAGGCTTTTATTCTAATCTCACAAATTCCTTAAACAGATTGATTGATGCTGCGAAGATTTTTTGCTTTTGTCATAGCATTAATTAAAATGGAAGCGTTAAGCCTGAGTGTTACAATAGAATATTACAGCTTTTATTAATAGGCACAGGCAATCTATTATATAGATAGTCGGCACCCAGTGTAGTGGGATGGTCTAAGGCCTAAGCATATTTTTAGCAGGAAAATATATAGGTAAAGGTGAGAGATCCTGATAATATAGCCACAGGCTAACCTTGTGCTCCAGGTTCTTTTTGCTGAGCATCGTTGAAAACTGACTCTCTAGCAGTCTGTTTCCACAGAGGCCACATATGAATTACGCTTGGAGATAGTTTTGCATTACATGTACGAACAAAATTTGGATCCTACCACAGAACCCTACACCCATTCTTCAACTGTGTCCAAACCAACAAAAGTTAGCATGCTTTTTTTGGATCTTGGTTTCATTATAACTGAACCATCAATGTCTTATTGGAGTAGGCTCAGATTAAAGTTCAAGTCTTGGAGCTATCAGGAATAATTACCATAGAAAGTTGCATGGTAGCAGGACATTACGGTCTTGTTTATGGAGCTTAGGTAGAATTTCCAATCAGCATGATTGCATCTATTTCTAGTGCTTTGTTAATCGCTTCCTGAAGCTGCTCATTAAAAGCTCCTATGTCAACATGAAATGCTGTGGTGGTTGAAACAGAGATTGGGAATACAATCACATCTCTTGGGTTGGCTGAGAAGTACACTGCAACATTGCGCACTTTATCACAAATGCTGCTTTCCCGTTTGATAAAATGCCTTACCATGTCATGGAACAGTGGTCATTTATTTCAGAGGAACAAGCTGAAACTTCAGCATTAAATGCTGGATGTGAGCAAACATCATTCTGTTTTCGTCTCCCTCAACAATGGAATTGCAGTGAGACCCAAGTACAGCAATTTAACATCTCTCTTAACAACAGCCACAGAAGTGATGACAGCCCTAGACAATAATCACTTGCCAATACCATAGTACTTACCTACCAACTGTGAAAGCTCTCATAGCCGTAGTCAATAATTGAACCGACCAATTCCACTGTGCTGCATGTGATTGGTGATATTATCCCTTTAAGTGTGTTATTTAAGTTTGCAATGCAGTTAATTGAAACCCTACTAGATGCAAATCAAAAGTTTCAGCCTTAATTGAGATATTTTGAAAATTGAACCCATTGCTTCAGGCAGGTGCTACATGAGATTCCATTAATATAGGTAATTAACATTAGCCTCTGCTTTAATTAACATGCACACTTTAATTAGTAAAGCATTATCCAACATTAAAAAATCTGATCTTCATGCATCACAAAAACTGCAAAGTTATGACTATGTTATTTTTTTCCAAGACTGTAAATCATACAACATATCAATTTTTTTTCTTTAAATGCATCAAGATATTTTAATAAGAGAAATATACATATAAAATGTACATCCTTGTTTAACTGAACATTTAAAATGGTAGGAAAGTTTTCTTAAGAATACCTAAAATACGAAGAAAGCTGACAAAATACTTTGAAACATCTGTCTAAAATCTATAAATATGTATATTATATGTGTGCGTGTATCTAAATAGTCGCTTCATAAATGAAAATAATTCAGTTGTAATCAGATCCACTGCTCACTGTTAATTCTATGGCAGAGTCCAAGAGAGTATTTTCCAGAGCTGGCATTTTAAAAATAAATGTCCTGGCAACTGTACTAGCTTTGTTTCCCATCATGCTTGTTTTAACACATAACATTTTAACATCATGCTGCTCCCCAGAGTAAGTAAGCCTGTGACTGCAAACACGTTTGCAAACATGAACTGAACGTCTTCTTGAGTTTGCTCAGAGCCTTAAACAAGATCCTCAAGAACTAGCCTGTTCCTCCCAACCTTTTTGTCCTACTGTGTCACAAAGCCCACTGCTGAGCATCATCACCTCTGGGAGTTCAAGTCACTGGGGAGCTGTAGTGATATAACTGAGCTGGTTCAAGATCAGCCTTTCTGCACAGCAGGCCCCATTTACAGTCGTACAAGCTCTGTAAGCAAGAGAACTTGAACAAGTGCAATTACACTTATGCTTTCAAACCAAATACAGGAATATTTCTCTGATACAGACAAGGTCTTTATGACTCTGGACTGTTTTATTTTGCATCTGAAGTTAAAATCCTTATTTAGAAGCATAGTATGTTCCCAGACATATCTAGCATGAGGAACTCCATCCAAGCCTGTGAAATTAAATGGTGCAGAGGTCCAGCTTAAAAATCCTTCTTTAAATAAAATTTAACATCAGTATCTTTCAAAATACATTTCCAAACAATGCAAAGATACCTTCATCTTCCTAATCCTTTCCTTCTGTTATGCATCTACCCACATGATCCTGACAGCTTTGCTTTAAATATGGTAAGTTCCATTTCTACAACCACATTATTACCAGAAAGAAGATTTCAGATCCACTCACTTTTAGATTTCCTGTGTTTCCTTTCTCAATACGTAGAGGTGGAACATGTATTAATTATTGTTATACAATTCTCAAAATAAAATGCTGGATGTGTTGGCTTGAATAATACAGTCAATTGAAACCTAGATCTGCTTCTACAATTTCTGCACATTCTGAACCTGCACTGCATTTGGCAGTGAAAAGAATGGACGATCTTAAAGGACTACATATACTCTATTCATATTGCATCCGAATATCTGCAGGTCTCAAAGACAGCATGTACATGTGCAGAGAAAAGAGTATGGCTTTTCTGAAGCTCCTAGAAGTACCACATCAATATCACATCACGGTTCTGTTGTTTCTTTTTGTTAAATGGGAAAGAACTTTCATGAAAGAAACATGAAGACAAAAAAAATGCTTTAAAACTGGAAAGATTCACTTAATCAATTTTAAGCACTTTTTCTCCATGGGAGTAAAACCTACATTGTGTTTCATATTCGTAACACACACACACCCTTCTCAAATGTAAGGCTTTCCAGACACTGAATCTACAATGCTTCCAGCAAAAAAAAAGCTAGTTCTCTTTGGTGCAATTTGCTAGATTTTGTGGGATTCTGCAGGACATATTATGGAATTTTGACAGTTCTCCCTGAAATTAAAAGAGCATTACAACTGAAAGAATACTTTGCTGAGTGCTCTTCATGGCATGCTGTTGAATTCACCATATTTTATATCCTGCAAAACCACAGCTAGACTGAAACCAACATAAATAGTCAAAATCTGTCCTGACTTGCATCTGAGTAACCCACAGAGATCTGGAAATTATTGTTTTCTGTAAAGTAATGTGACAATACTTTTGAAACAGTGATTTTCACAATACAGATTTCTTTGAGGTCTATGCATATTCAGATTTACATGTAATACTGAAGGAATCCACAAAATTTTTTTTGGTCTTATTTACTTGGTTGAATTTAACTACATATTTTCTTCCCATGGGAAGTAACAAAGAAACAAGAATAAAATATGTAAAGGAAGTGCTTAAAAAAATTCTAAGCAGCATCTTGAGTATCACGGTAGTCTCATCCCAACGTGCAGAACCCACAGTGTATTGACCACACAATGACCAAGGAGCCACAGAAGCCCCTGTTCCTCTGTAGAACATTCAATAACTCTGCAAAAGGCCAGCTCCTCTATAGCTCCATCAGAAAATCATCCTCCGGCCATCACTGCAACATAATGAAATAGGTGGCTCTACCCATCAGTCTTTCATTGTTTCAGAGGAATCCTCCCTATTGTTGGGCAATGGGGACAACAGAAGGATGCAATGAAAAACTTCAATTTTGATTGCAGTAATCTTCTGCAAATGTTGTTGGGTTTGGGTGACAAAGAGTTTCTGATTGCTTTCACAGCTGGCTGTACTACCTATATGAGCCTGAAGTTAGGGTGATGGATTTTACAAACACTATACTCTTCATTAGTCCTGATACCACAAAGTTAAAATAGACATGCTTCCCTTTTAATACCAAACTAAAAGTTGGGAATAACTAGCCCAGAAATTCTACCATATTAAAATCAGTTCTTCAATCCTCTGTGCCACCATTTCTGAGTGTCCTTGCGTAAACTTGTTCAGACTCTTATTAAAAATGAATGGCTTAAAAGACTCCTAACATAGTAAAAACACACGTCATACAATGTTATAAATAATCAACTTCCAAATCTGCTAAAACCATCAGTTTTAAAATATGAAAATCAACTTCTCAAACTGGTCAGTGTAGTAGGTATGATGTCCTTCTTCCGTGCAGTGGTTTTCTTCAGTAAACAGTTGTGTAAAAGAAGTTTCAGGACTTCCAGTAACACAAGAATTATAACCATACAGGGATGAAGTGCATTGCATTCATGACATTTGAAAGGTTTCTTTTTTTTCCCCCCCCCCTCCAGGGAGGTCTTTAAAGTGCTACTGCTCAAAATCTTCTAGCAGCTCTAGCAAAATAGGCTAAACCTAGAAAATGAAGGATGGGTTGTATTCTGTCAAAGTCAATGGCAATTTTATTATTATTATTTCAAGCAAGCAAAATATGCTTTTACAAATAATGTGACCAAAAAAACCCCCAAAACTTATAATTTCAAAGATATGGATTCCTGACACCAATATTCTACATATTTTTAAGATCAGGAATGCATACTGTAGCATAACTATCATGAAATGGGGTTGCAAGCAAAAAAAAGTTTGACAGCAAGTGCAGAGGAGTCAATGTTTTTCAGCAGTTACAGGAAAAATTGAACTTTACTGCTCTAAGAAGAATGTAGCCCCGTTTTATCATGAGGAAAACAGGACAATATAGGGTTCGGTTAGTAACTTGGGCTGGAACTGGAAACGTCAGCCTTGCTTCCCCAATACCGCTGCAGGAAGGAAGGGCTGGGGACAGCAACTCTCTTTTGTTCACTGTTGGAAGTGGATTTTGCCTTCCTGTACTAGCTGCCACTCCTTCTACACCAACTTCTTCATTTGCAGCTGTACGTTTCCCCTGACTTAGGCACAGACAATTGCAGACAGCAGAGTCTTGGCTACCACAGACAACTGCTTACCTTGCACTGTGCTGAGAGCCACCCCTTAAGCTTTCTGTTCTTTTTCTGGCTCTAACAGATGGTCTAATAAAAGATATTAAACTTTGCCTCCCTTGTCTATAGTTCATAACTTATCCTTACACGCTAAAGTTAAGAGTAGTCTTGCACCATATAGAGTTTGACATGTTCTGAAGCACTACTTTAAACACTCCTGGAACACTTCTGTAATTACTAAAAGCAAAATGTGCGTGATACACAGCACCCGATATCCTTTTGTTTAGAACAATGACTTTTCTTAAGCTATGAAAGTACATAGCTAACGTCCTTTATGAACGGGAATGATAACTATTATTTTTGTCTCATGGAGGTTTATGAGTAATTTGGCAAATGTGACTTACACTCACAAAAGCCACAATGAATATGAGAATGCAACTTTGAAGTTAACTCACTAAACCAGTTTTGAAAACCTACATTTTATTTTTCTACTTTTAAAATGCCATAATATAAAAGACACTGGAACATTATAAACAGTCACTCTGATAGGCACTATATTACATGGCACGTCATTTACAGAGCCACTTCTTCTTTTTTAAAAGATAGTAAAGCAGTGCATCTTCCCAAATGGCAGTGTATACTTTTAGTGTAAGCTTATAATTAGTATCCATTTCCATTTGATGTAACCTATTTCTAATTACATAAAATCAACCCTGAACTTAAAATCCCACCACAAAGTAGGAACAGTCCACTTAAATGTTGATTTTTTTCCTGTGCTTGCATGGTTGTCCCGGAATCCTGGAAAGAGTATTTCTTTCTCTGTTGATCTTGCTGCTTGCCAATACTGACATTCACTATTTGTGTCTCTGGCAGAACTTTTGTTCACCACTTGATTTGCTGTCCTATTGAGACATTACCAGGAGCATGGGAAGTTTGCTCCCGTACTCACAGAGAACCCTTTCTGTTTCCGTTTTCCTTCTTACACGTGTAATGAGAACATCAGCCTTAAAAATCCTCTGTAATCAAGTTATATATTTTTCTTCGCTACATATAAAAAATAGAGAAGCTCAATATTTCTCATCAACAAATATATTTACTGGCTACATTTGTGTTTAGTTTTTTTAATTGCTAATAGTTTCCTAACACAGTTCAAGCACAGTACGCTAACTTCATTCCAGGAGGAGACCTTCTGCAATAAGTGGAAATACCCCAGGATTCATTTGCATTTTGTATCTCTTTAGACAAAAAATGGTAAAGAAATTATAGAAACTTAGCAGAAACTTTGGAGAAAAATTAAAGGTAGGTAAGTTTTGATCATGTATTTCTTCTTGCCAATTGGCATACATAATAGGAAATGGTAGAGAATAGGTTAAACAGTCTAAAAGGATTTTAACCTTAAATTTGACAGAAGCTAAATGGCTGTGACATTGGGTTCTTCTACTTTATTCCAGCTAGTAATCCACCTTCAAAGTTCCTGTCAGGTAAATGACCTTGTATTTCATTAACTGATAATTAAATGGATTTATTCCACTAACGGTTTTAATTAAAATGCTAGAAATATTGATTACCCCTCTCATCCTTATTCCCCCAGATGAAAAAAAGGTTTTAGGAATGTTTATTTAGAGAAGACAGAGAATTAAATTAGATTGAATCTCTATGAGACCTGAAGACTGGTTCTTTCATTTCTGCTGCTCAAGCAGAAAAAGGTTTCAATTTTTTGATGTTTGATTAATTATTTTGAAATCCATTTATGCTTACCTTGGTGTTTAATTAAAAATGTCATTTTTAGCATAATTTAATTGGCTATCTGTGGAAGACTAACTTCGAACTTATATTTAAAAAATGTTTTTTTTTTTAATTTGGGGTAAAAGAAACTTTTTTACTTATTTGCTTTTGCTGTAAAGGTATCATCTCATGAATGAAGAACGAAGAAGGGCTGGAGCTTAACTGGATTTTCTACATTTGAATATGAGGATACATATGCTTATGAGTAATGCAGCTTTATTTGGCTGTACACTTGAATCCATTACCAGTCATTTAGAATCTCTAATCTAACAAATACGGAGTGTGTGCCTCCAAATGTGTTGGATTTATTGTTACTGACATTAACCAAACTATCTGCAGTGTGTCCAGAAATGCTTTCAGTATGGGCTGGGATCCTTTTGCAAATGATTTAATATACAGTATGTAGTACTGAAAAAAGCATTCAGTTCCATTTGTAATCAGCAAACAAATATTAGAAAGAAACACTAATTTTAAATATTAATTAAAAATTTATCTACTTAGTTTTGCTCACATAAACATGTGCCAGTATTTCACTGTTTTCATACTCTATTGTCTTACCTATCTAAAATTTGCTTTCTACATGAGCCACTAATCCACTGAAGAACCAACTTTTTTTCTTAAATATGAAGGAGATTTAAATCAAACTGATTTGTATCTTTTGAATACCAAATAAGGATATGTTGTGGTCTTATAAAGAACACGTTTTGTTACCAGTTGCTAGCTCTAAAACATTTGATCTAGAATATTTTGTATGGAAAGTGACAGTACTTTGGTAATAAAAATGCAAAACCAATAACTAAAGCTCTAATTCTGTAAAACACATGCTTAACTTCAAGCACATAATCCGTCCCATTGAAGGGCAACAGGGTTACTCCCACAGTTACCACTACAAGTTGTGGACTTGCTTAAAGGTTTTAGTGACTCAAGACCTTCACACCTACATATTTGTTCCTTTTGTGTTATTTACTTGTGAATTGAATGCTACATAAATATGGGGTCAAAAACCTAAGAAAAACCTCACTGTTATGGAAAGACTAATTGCAGTAGGCTATTTCACTTCTAGTCTGAAAAAGAAAGCTCTCCTCTGCAGACAGATATGACACTGGACTCTCAGGCTTCTCAAAAACACATTAATGATCTATTTTATGCAGTCAGTATAATTTATATTTCTGCCCTCTTTCTTCAAGTGTTTAATGAAGAAAAATTCCATAGCCTGATTCAAAGCCTAGTGAAACAATGAAAATATCCTTAATCAAAATATTTGTCTCCAGAACTCCATTTCTTTCCAGTTATTTTAAAATGTCATGTGACCTTGAAATACAGCTAGGTGACAGTGGCTTGTGTACAGTCATGAGTCATTTAAGAACGGGGTGGCTTAAAGGTCTTTCCAATGATTTACTGTCTAAAAGTCATCCTTGCTTTTTAACAAATAACTACAAAAAGCAAGTAAAAAAAAACCCAAACCAGCTCGTGCATTTATGAGCTGCAGATTTAAGAAGTTGAGGGGTTGAAGAAGATGAATTGTGCAGCATGATGCTGCTCGTCTGAAGTCAGTGGATGTCCCACTCCCCTGATGTGCTCATTGTTACATTTTCAAAGCGCTGCACGTGGTTTTACTCATGCAGCTTTCCATGATGTCAGTGCGAGTTCAGTAGCCAGCGCACCGAGTCAGACTCCTTCCCGCAAACGTGTACTCGTCCAGGAACTTTATTCCTACACCACTCTTTCCGAATTCACGGCAGCAGTGATTACTCGTTTCCACACGTGTAGGTTTGCAGGGCAAGGCTGTTAATGCCTTGATATTATAACTCTAGCTGTGAAAGGGAATGGTAAAGTTGGACCTACCACCTTTCACAGACTATGTACTGTTCCAGTGAAGGCCTGTCAAATCTTTCGGTCAAGATTCTGCTGCTTTGGCATACCCAATGCCGCAACATATTCCTGTCACCTTTCAGAGAAGGACTAAAGAACTTGGTCATAGCATTTTATGTCTGAGTTACTCTTTTATTGCTGCTTTCATTTTCATTACTGTGAATGTGAGGAAGCAGAGTATTATGTTCTTTTCATTTAATTTTCTGCTATCGATTTGCTCAATATTTAACAGGATCATTTTGCCTTATTTGGTTACATTTTCTATTTTATTGTGCAAATTTATTAAATTACAGATGAAACTTTGACCATGTGGTGCCTATAAATTAAAATTCTGACATCAGTGATCTATTGGGTGTTTTCCATGTCTATGATGATTTCCAAGGAAAATGCAAAATAAAAGAAGTCACTGTATGTTAGTAACTCGGATGTCCATGGACAAAAGATGATTGAAAACATGTGGAAACTTTTCAACAAAGAGCAATCACTATTCAAAACTACAGAAATTACACAAGCAAATCCATGTAAAAATGCTGCCTTTACTATTGCTACCATTGGGAGCAATTGAATTGTTTGTTTTCAAAGACATGTGAAATAATTTTTAAAGATACACATGGCATAGGTTTTACTGCCTTTTTTCCTGAACTTTGAGAAAATAGCCAAGATGAATAACTTTATTTTTAACACTGATATATGACACATTTTAACCTGTCTACATATAAAAGTAGTGCTGTTAACAACTGCAACTTTCTTCAAGTATGCTATGAATCACTGTATTCCTTTTCCCTTTTTTCATGCACCATTGCCACTATCTTACCTTCAGCGGTTTTGCTAGATTTCAATGAAGATGGAACCAGAGGGCACACATTAGAATTTTATATCAGTTCAAGAAGGGGAGAGAAGAAAGACATATGAAGCTAGAATGACATTCATTGAAGGTTCCCTAGGGAAGATAACACATGTTTTTGTCTTTCACCTGCTAGGCATGCTAAATCAGTGCAATGATAAGCTAATTTATGAAATGTATTTCATTGAAACCTGGACATCTTTACTGTTGCTAGTTTGGATATTAGCTTTTCAGAAATAAAAAGACACCTAATTTAAAAAAATGTTAAAAGACTGGTTTTCTTAGGTAATGCTTCAATATATGTTCACTGGGGGTCTGGATTTCAGTGCACAAACATTTCAAAAGTGGTTAGGATTAGGTGAAAGTTAAAATTTACACTCACTGCTCCTTCAAAAAAGGAATAGCCTGCTTTCAAAACCAAAAGAGGACTGTACCCTATTTTTTTTAAAATGCACTGAACCAAAACCACAGTAGCTGTAAGAATGGTGAAAATGTGTCTTACCAAAACGGTGGCTCAGCCACCTTCCATAACAGATGTGTAACTATCCAACACTGAGTATCAGTGTATGATATACTGAGTATACTGCCTTATCAAGGCAGTATAGGCTGCCTTTTGTTCCTCACAGAGCCCAACACATAGAAGATGACTCTTCAGGAGAGACCTTTAGGCTACTTGTGTTCAGGGATTGCATGCTAGAAGATTTTAAGACTTCTTTATTTCAATTATGGGAAAATGTATTATACTGCTGTTAATGGAACATGATGCTAACATAAAGCTTTACAATTTATTTCACCATCAAAAAGAACACTGGAAAACGTTGTGATACTTCTGTTTTTGGTTTGGGTTTTTTTTTGCGAACAAGAACACCTCAACACTTCATAGTCCTTGCTGAACACACACTCACAAGGAATTTGGAGACAGTCCATAATACAGATGTAGAGACATACAATTCAAAAAGCATGTACTAATGAGGTTAAATTTTATAAAGTAACCTAGCTGTCTTACAGATAATTGTGTTTAATTTTAACAGTTTCATGATCAGACACAGATGTGAGCATAATATCAAAGAGGATTTAATGCTTACAACAGTTATATCTCATAATTTATTCTATTTATAATTTTGGTGGTGCATTAACAATTATCTTTTTTTTTTTTTTTAAATAATATTCCAAGCAAAGGTTTTAAAGAAAAAAATATATCTTGAAATACTGGGCACAGAGGTCTTGCACGCTCTTCTGGCTGTACTACTGGGACTTAAATACTTCTTATTCTGAAAAAAAAGCAGCTTGGAGAAATTTGAACATCCAGGAGCTTAACCACCGTTGATGAATATAGTTATCTTCACTACCCCCAGAACTGACGACTGCACTTCCCAAAACCTTTATCTTTAATCTGCCCTTTGACTGCAGTGTTTGTTGGCCCCAATAGAGAGAGGAACTTTAGACTCATGAGCAGCTTCAGCAAGGTCAATGGGGCAACACACATACTTTAAGTTTTCGTGCATGTTTAAGCATTTAACTGAATTCATGCCACGGTCTTTTTCTGAGCATTTATGCAAGAGGCAGGAGAAAATGTGTCAAAGTTACCTGTTCATTGTGGGGGACGAATAAAATCTCTTTTGCCCAGTCAAGTTTCCCTGGGTGTTTCCACATCTTTTCTGATGTGCTCTCTACACCGCAACATTTTCTTTTTACTGATAATTCATTTTCAAGCATTCAAGACTTAGTTATACCCATACTAACTTTTATAAATCAAGCAAGAGCATAATTCTCACCAAGTTTTATTTATTATTACTCCATATTGATTTAATACCTTTTAAAATGGTTGAGCTAAATGAGCCCAAATTTTTACCCCCTCAATTCAATTTCCCTTGTGAGAACTTCCCAGAGACTGAATGTCTCTAAATGATATCTTCAATTCCTGCAGTCTGCTGCACATTGACAAGCCCTTGTGGACCCCAGTTTAGAAGCTCCACCGAAATCAGTAGGTAACTGCTCAGGCATAAGTAGTTGCAAGATGAAGATTTTAACAAACAAATATAGAGAAGGCTCAAAATGACCAATTTTCAAAGGTGGTTGTAGTGCCCAGATTCAACTAGGTAGGTAAATTCAAAAGTATGCATGCATACATCCAAATTCCCATTATTTTCTGGGGGACATCAATGCCTAATTTGTATAGACACTTCTAAAAATGCTTCTAGAGGTTTGTAGACCCCTGGGATGTTTGGGCACCAAAGTATCTCAGCAAATGTCTCTAAGTGACTGCAGCAGTATAGTATTTTTTTGAAGCATGAAAATAACATGTTCTTTGACTACCTGAATTCCTCTTTTATGCTTGCTAATTACCACAACATATACCTGTAAATACCACAGAAGTAACTTGTCTTTTAAGGACACTACTATGCCTGCCAGATTTTTTTTGTTACATTACATCTCATTGTTTCATGACAATTCATCTTCCCAAAAATGTCTGTAATGTCAAATGCACAGAATTATGGCATTGCATCGTAATTTGGGAATCATGAGATACTAACTAAGAAGAAACATAATTTAAAAAATATATATAAACAGAAGGAAAAAAAATCATGATAGTTGGATGCTGAGATCTCCTGCAGTCTTCTGTAGAAGTGCAGCAAAACTGAACTGCAAAAACGAACTCATTCCAGAATGTAGGACTGCCTGGATTCAGACTGGCAGTTTGGCATTTGCACTGTTGCAAAAGGGTAAATAAACAATATTCTTGATTGCTTCCTGTGATTTTAATGAAAGGTACTTTTTCAGCGTTTACATGACTGTGGCTCTTGCTACAAATAAGCTTTAGCCACTAGCACTTTTTAAAATGTGCACATTTATGCATAGAAAATAATAACAGCTTTTTCTGATCTATTTTTTCAGTGCACAGTGTCAGAATGGTAGTGACTCCTTTTGACCTTTAGAAAGAAGGAAGGTCTTTTAGGAAAGCAGATATTCTTCTTTTATAGGGGAACTGTGTAAACATAAGTAATGTGCCTGTGAACATTTTATGATCAAGATAATAACAAAGGATTTAGCTTCAGTATTCAACACACAAAATAAATCTTTAACAGAGATGACTGTTTTGTGACTTCTTCAGCTGAATACAGTGGTGCTTATGCTAACCATCCCTTCAGTGCTGGCAGCCTTATAAGAACTCTCAGAAAACCTTTCCTGTCATTAGACATTCTCAGCTGGTCTCCAAGTGAAGGAGTATCCAGCCCCTTGTCAAAGAAAATGTCATCATAAGATTATGAGAAAGAGGGGAGTGAAGGTAAAATTAAGTAAATCAGGGAAAATGGAATTCTGAGGAGGATGTGAAAAGTATATTAAAAAAGAAGTGAAGATCAGCATCTTGCTTAGTACACATTTGAATATTCCTACAGGAAAAGAGAATATAAAATTGAACTACTGATCTCCTGAGGACCAGACCATTGTGGGGAGGATATTCTCTTTTTCTAAACGGACAGATGGTGTGTAGCTGAAAACAGAAATTCCTACTTACTATCAGGAAAAGGTATGGGTATGCAATGAACATTACCTTGGAAGCAGGCACTATGGTTTATATGTACTGAATTTTTCAACTTTGTTAGGCAATTTAAAACTATCAGCTCTGAATTAGGATATGGAAGGCAAGGTCCAGCAGCATTTTCCTTCCATAAACCCCAGGACTACCTACAGGAAAATGGATACACTTTAAGGGTGTATTACTTTGAATAACCATGGGTTATTCATACAGTGGCTGACAGGATAAACCCATGCTAATAACAGTTAAGAAGGCTGTAGACAATATGCACATACATAGCTGATATACAGTTGTCCCTACATACTGTTTGAATCCTTAAGATTCATATTCTTTAACTGCTTTTCCTCTTTAATGAGGTGAAAGGAAACTTCAGACCAACAAACGGTGAAGAGATCTTGAGACCCTCAAAGGAGAAATCTTTCTTCTAGGAGACAATCTGATATCAGATAATAAGACAAAAACATTCATGCATACAATTATATAGCTAAAGTATTACCTGGACATTACAATAAATAGTCTGCTTGTCAGAAGTGGTGCCTCACAGCCCTAGCTATTGCCAAGAAAACCTAAGATACTCAGGCATCGAAGTGTTGATTTAAGTATGTAGTCTTAAACACTTGGGTTTGAACATTTTTACTTAAGTGACCTTCCCAAGGTCAGGAAAAATTTTATGCATAACTCTCTGTTGACTTACACCTACTCAATTCAGCACTTTAATACTAGGCTCCCTGCTGTTTAATCTATCTTTTTTTCACTATGAAAGTTGTAACTAAAATCCTGAATTTGCCATGACTTATACACATGCTGAATAGTATGTACCTAAAAGGTGTGTAAAATTAAAGAGACACGTGAGATCCAGATCAAGACATACACACGGGAGGGAATTTAAAAACAGAATTCACAGTCCAGGCAAGGTGGCCAACTTCTCTTTACAAGGCATGGAGATAGCTGGGTAGTAAGAATGGGATTTCTGACATTCAGTGCACTGAGCAGACGGTTATATAAGGAACCAATAGGAAATGATGAAGAAAGGCCAAATTTCACACTGTCGCCTATAAGCCTAAAATAGATGTCACGGAAACCTGGAATTCAGACCGTAAAATGCCTCCTGAACATACAAAATGCACATAAGATATCCCTATAGGTTAGCTCTACAGGAAAAGTAGATCACTATTTTCTTAGCAAAATCTGGGGATTGGAGCTGCTACGATTAATCTGTTTCTTGATAGCTTGATAATTAGAGCATTCTCTTGGGAAGTTGAAAATAGAGATTTGATTTCTCACAGTAACTGCTCAGACAGCTAGACTGCATGCAAGGTATTGTCTGCTCTTCCTGCTAAAGCTGAGCGATGAGAATCAGAAATGCGAGATTCCTGATGCCAGAAAAGAAGCAAGAGGGATCCTGCCTATCACCCAGTGAGAAGGACAAGCTTCTGAGTAAATGAAAAGAGAGGAAAAGAGAGCCTGTGTTCCTGGCCTGAATCTTGGCCCTAACCTAGAGGCTGATAGTAATTTTTCAGCAAAGAACTATTGGATAAAACATATAAACATATTGTGAACAGAAAGAAAAGCTCAGAATTTCTCCTTTCCAAGAGTGAAAGGGTATTCTCTCTATTATTTCTCCTTCCTTTCTTTATATATTGCTATGCATGTTATATATATGCGTATACTTTAACTGTATTGGCAATTTTGTGTGTACACTAATTCTCTGTCAGGCTGTGGTTGTTTTAAGAAAAACCAATGAAATAATGAAGACTGCCAACATAATCTGAGTTTTCCGTTGTGCTGACCATTTTCCAATGTATTGTAACACCATCATGCATTTACCCTGGGACATGTACACACAGATATACTCTTATTAGTACACTCTTATGGTTTCATTTATGCAAGTATTAACATTTGTTCTAAAATATAACAGCCTTATATAGGATAGTAAGGAAAATAAGTCTTTCTGAATCAAGATAAGAATATATTCCTATGTTAACAAATTTATTGGGGCTCATGTCCTGGTTTTGGCAGGGATAGAGTTAATTTCCTTCCTAGTAGCTGGTACAGTGCTGTGTTTTGGATTTAGGGTGAGAACAATGTTGATAACACACCGATGTTTTAGTTGTTGCTAAGCAGTGCTTACACTAGTCAAGGACTTTTCAGCTTCCCGTGCTCTACCGACTGAGAAGGCTGGAGGTGCACAAGAAGCTGGGAGGGGGCACAGCCAGGACAGCTGACCCAGACTGGCCAAAGGGACATTCCATACCATGTGACGTCATGCTCAGCATATAAAGCTGGGGGAAGAAGAAGGAAGGGGGGGACATTGGGAGTGATGGCGTTTGTCTTCCCAAGTAACCGTTACGTGTGGCGGAGCCCTGCTTTCCTGGAGATGGCTGAACCCCTGCCTGCCCATGGGAAGTAGGGAATTAATTCCTTGTTTTGCTTTGCTTGTGTGCGCGGCTTTTGCTTTACCTATTAAACTGTCTTTATCTCAACCCACGCGTTTTCTCACTTTTACCCTTCCGATTCTCTCCCCCATCCCACCAGGGGGAGTGAGCGAGCGGCTGGGTGGTGCTTAGTTGCCGGCTGAGGTTAAACCACGACAGCTCATTTAACCTTTTTTCTAACAATTCACTTTTACGTGTAGCCAGGACATAGCTTTTTATGTAGCATAATATAACAGTAACTTCCACGATTTTATACATGGATGTTGTTCCAATTTGCTGCTATTCGCATCATTCATTTAAAAGGAAAATATCTAATTTCAAGGATTTTCTCTTTGCATTTTATTAAATAAAACCTATACACTACGAGAAAAATAGACAGCTACCAAGGAAGTATCAGTGAAAAAAAAAAACAAAACCACCTTCTATTGCCTGAAATAGGGAGGCAAGAAATTACATTAAAATTTTAAACTGAGACAAAACTTTTCCACCAATGTAGATAAAAATCTTTTGAGATAAAACTGTTTTGACAAAACTGTGCAAATACAAGGCTCCTGACTGCAAGCCCATTATTGAATGCAAGTGGAAAATAACTATAAGACTCCAAAAAGGGCAATGCTAAAGTTACAAAATATAGACCCAACCACTGCAGTATAATTTTTCATGTTAAATATGTTCTCTTATCATCAATATATAGCTGAGTATAACAACAAGAACAAAACAGGAATAAAGTTAGTTTGCAAACATGAAAAAAGCAAATAAAATAATACTGATACCTAGTTAATTAGCTTAACAGCCTTTTATCTTGTGGAAAAGTTTCCCTCAAAGAAAAAGACTATATTAATCATCTCTTGTTCTTCTCTACAAATAATAGCACATTTCCAGAAATCTAATGTTAACCACTTTTTTAGTGATAGAGCTGGATTCTTCAATGGTCAGAGAGCTGTAAACACATTTTTCAGCATAAATACCTTAACATGACTACTGTGCCTCTTCACATAAGTAGATGTAATATCTAAGCTCAAGTCAAGATTCCCTAGAATTTCCCAGTAGGGTCTCTCCCTTCCTTCTTAAGATATGTGCATCTGGTCTCCAACTTTACTACATAAACCACAGAATCAATGTTTTATTGCTTTATTCTTTCAGGCTCATGATACCACAGTCATACATATACAGAACTATAGTCGACAGCAAGATAAATAAGCAGTGATAAAACCTGCAATATTATTACTATAACTCTTTCCCAGAATTCCTTAAGTTCTTGGGAATTCTTGAAGTGTATTTTTAGCCCTTAAAAAGCGACACATCTTACAGTTACTCAAAACACGAAGAGATGAAATACAGATGTAACATTTTCTCAAGCTTATCTTATGTTCAAGCATCTTTCACCATTCACCAACTTCTGCCCCACTGCTCTCCTAAAAATCCAGCATCTAGCCCTGGATCAACCAGTATGCTACATTCTTCTGTGGATTCTCCAGTAAAGGCTCCTTATCACTGTTCAGAGATCTAATCTCCTTGGGACTAATTATTTCTAAAATAATTTGAATTTCTTCTTTGAATTTATTTTTTTAATATGTCTTGCTCTGGCAAACATCCTTTAAGTGATATATGTCTGTATGTCTAATATTGGCAACACATGCGAACGGTACTGACTATTTTGCAATTCCATACATAGCCCATTTGAATACAGTTCAATACATGCTTTAACCCTTTTATAAATAATAGAATATGCAAGACACTGAACAGACAAAAAAGTATAATACCAAAGTATTATAATTGTAAGAATATCTCCCTCTAAGAGAATGCAGACTTCTATGAATAAGTAACCTTCTCTGAGGATTGATTAGAACAGATGTTTATGTTTGTACTTATGTAGCTGTTTATAGATGGTTACAAATGAAAATGGATATATTAAGTTTCTTTTCAAGCATACAACAGGCTGGAGAAAAATGATGAAAAGTATCTGCGGCAAGCCCTTTAGGTCTTAGAAGAAGGAGGGACTATTCTTTCCCAAGGCCCCATAATCATTTAAAATGATGAGGGTTTTTTTAATGATTTAATATAGTGAGTTGAGCTACATTCCATTAGATATAATTAGACCTAGACAGGAAAGGTAGATCTGAAAAGCTAATGAAATATTATTCAGATTGAATCTAAGATTGTTGATTAGGATAAAGCTAACCCTGATTAGTATAAACAAGATAGGTGTTAGAGACCTTATTTTTCTTTTTCTTTTAATTTCATTTTTATGTTAGTCTGAGGAGAGTCATAACTTACCATTTACTTAAAGGAGGTACATCTGGAAATATTATTTTCTTTATACTTCCTAATAATTTTTCCTTTCATCCTGTTATACTTTCAAAGTCTTCATCATTTGACCTCTTCTATACCTGTACTCTCATTTCATTATATATATTCCATATGACTCCTAAGACTCACCACAATCCTCCTCCATATGGTAAGTGCTCATTTTGCAATGAGTTGGCACAAGATCAGTGCTTTGCATGAGTCCCACTTAAGCTCCATCATAATTTCTTCAAACAGTTCATAGCTATATAAACCCCTATGTTGAGGGATTAAGTAAGATCTAAGTGATGTATAGATTTTGTGCTGGCCTTTCGCATAGCAGTGAATTTCATCTTTTATCTAGTCCCACTCCCAGCTTTCTGCTTTCTTCGTACTACTTAACGCTTTCATCAGCTTCCCAAATCCTATGCGTCAAGCAATTGCTGAATCCTCATACAAATCTCCCTTTAAACCTATTTCTTTAAAAAAATCACCCTTGCTTCCAATGTCTAAATACATGATGCTTTTGGACTTGAGAAGTGCTCAGTCTAAAAAAAGCTTTCTATGAAACAATGAAGAAGTGTTGCTAACCTTTGTATGTGTCCCAAAGTAAACTTCGGTGTTGGTGTTCAAACAGCAAATCAGTGATGCCAGCTGCTTTTAGCTTACTACTTTCACTATGCTCTTTCAAAATAGACTTTGAAAGCTTGCAAATGGAATTTGAGAAGTCCAATGCAATGCTAATTTGTGAAAGGTCTTTCAGAAACTTGACATGTGCAATCTGAATACTTTTATTAGTCATCTTTGCTTGTAAAGAAATGTCGTACCGTAATTTAGAAGTATTTCTGGAATGTAACAGCTTGAGGTGTATATTAATATTGCCTTAGATTTATTATATTCTGCCAAAAAATAAAATAATTTATAAAATTATTATGTCATGCATTATTTCTCACATGGCAACTAATCTGGAAAATATCCTGTGGTAATAGCCTACACCAGTAACTTTTAAGAGGGACACCTCATTTGCCTCTAGGCGGATCTGAAACCTGAAAAAACAGAGCTCTTTTTAATAAATTACTTGGGATGAAATTTTCTGACCAGACGAGTAGTAGTAAATTGTCACAGTAATAAATTAAATGATACTAACCCCTTAGATACTGATAAAAATGTATTATATATAGAAAATACGTACATACCTATACATACTTACAACTTTAGCTTAATTTATGCCTTGGTAGAAATACACAAGCAGAGGGTGTTAGGTGGGTAGAATCCAATGATAGACTCAGCTAATTGATAAGTGGGCATTATTTGTGCTTTTGATTATTCTTGCTAATGAATTTTTTGAAAATGGACAGCCTAGAGCACAGCTACTTTTTGTAGTCTGTGTTGCTGTAGGAGCACACAATGGCACAATGGCATTCTATTTCCAGTCAAGGATAGAAGTTACCTTGGATTTATCAGACATAATTTCTATCAATGTTATTTGAGATTACATTTTAATTCATTCCTCTAATCCATCTACAAAAGACTATTAGTCACAACTAATTTACTAATACAGCTCTATTATAGGAAGTGCTTTCTGAATTAACTCTGATTTTAATTAATCTCTATTGTGCGCTCAGTCCAGATTTTGGAGTGACAGATACACAAATAAAAATAGACAATGAAATACACAAATACAAATCCTCTCTCTTTCATGCTTATATTTTAATATGACAAAACAGAGAATTTTGTATCTTACATACTAACACCTCTGTAATTCTTTTCTTCTTCACAGTTACATAGCTTTGCAAGAGATATTCCATTTCTTCTCACCTTCAATGAGTGTCTCACAGCAGAGATCTGTGGCAAGGGCTACGGAATTTAAGTTATAGGTGTAATATAAAGATGAAATTCAGGTTTGTGCTAAAGTTGTAATTGTGGTGCAGCTGGAAATCAAGGCTATCATGTGCCTGTGTGCACATCCAGTGCACTTAGTCATTAATTCCCTGGGTGGCCCAGGAACACCCTGCCTAGTCTCTGAACAGAGATGATGGGCTGATTGGAGACAACGGACCAACTTAAGAGGCAACTGCCTGACTGCTTCACCATCTTCACAACAAAGTGCTTCAATAATTGTTTCAGGAGCTCTCCAGGTGGGACTCCCGGTCCTGAAGATTCCTGCAGGCAGCTCCTGCTGTGCCTAGACCAACTGACAGACACTACTTGTATGCTTCAAAGTGCTGATTAACATCCTGGGCGGACAACCTGGCAGGACCAGAGACCCCCCAGGCAGAATTGCTGCAGAACTGACCAAACTGGACATGGATGATATACTTGTAAATAGTCGGTAAAAACTGTCTCTGCAGATGAAGAAATGCTTATGCAGGGCATTCCTTTGTACAAAATTAAGACAATAAAGAGATGTTAAGTAACTAATTGCTAATAATTGGTAGCAATGGATCCTTCACATGCTGTATTGGTCACATAGGACTATGGGCCAGCTAATTATAAGAATTCAGCAGAACAGCGCTTTGGGGAGCCTCATATGATCCAGCTGAAGCCACCATTGCAGAACCCTTGCCCATTGCAACTTGGAAAATGACTGGTCATCTTGTTTGAGAGATTTGATTCCTCATGGAAGTGCTACCCTATGACAAAAACCCAATAAAAAGGCAGGGGGGAGCGGTACTGTTGGGTTCTTTTTACCAAGTTTTCAGTGTCTGTGCTACAGATTTCCAGGAAAACCGAAGATTAATTTTAGAAACTGAAAGAAAAAAAGCACGTGTCTGACAGTTCACTTTAAATTATACTTTCATTTTTCTGGTGAATGACCTGTGCTCAGAAAAGCTGTGAGTTACACTTAAAAGAAGACAAACAAAATCAGACCAAAACAGACCAAACCTCTCCATCCATCCCTATTTGGGTTTGAAATAATTTGAGAGCCCTTAAACTCTGCAACATGTCATAGTTTTTTTTTTCTTTTCTTTTTGGAAACCAGAAAGATGAGGACACCTAACACAAGAAACAAAAAGTAAAGATTACATTCAGATAGAAAATTCAAAGTGAATAGAAACTTAGAGTTAGCTGCCTTTCTTGATTTATCACAATGTGGATATCGATACAAAGTATATAAACGAGATCTCGTAAAACTAAGACTTCCTTTCAACACTGTCTTTCCCGCAGGATCTGCAGAAGCCAGCATGAGTCCCTTCTTCACGAGTTTCTCTGAGCTCATAAGTTCATTAGAAACATTTTTTGGATGAAACTTCAGATGCAGAAGCTTACTGCAAAAAACAACAAAATCTGCTACTAGTGATAAATACAAAACTGTCAATAGCAGTCACTGCCAAAGCCAGTAAGACTTACTTCTTAAAATGAATTAAATGCAAAATTTTACTCTGCTGAGTAAAGCATGTTGAAAATTTCCCAGCACTACCATTTTTTCAATGTGGTGTTGTTTAACAATATATTTTGTTGTTTTGCAAAAAGTACTTTACAACAAATTTTTTTATAACACTGTTTTTTAGTATAAATTATGGCCTAAAACATTTTAGTCTTCATCTTGAAAAACGGTGCTCTGTTTTTTTCAGTAAGAGTACTTCATGGAGAGAAAAAGAAGATGGGATGTTTTCCAACCAGCAATAGTTGTGAGACACTAAGATCCCTCCAGACTGTTCTTTTTTCTCTCTTATGATAACGAGAATATAAAAAACTAAAAACTTAATTAACTTAAGTTTTTAATTATAGGTATACTTTAATGAACTGACAACTCTGCATGCATGATGAATAAAGAATTATCTTTTTCCCTTTCAGACTTGGTTTTGTTTTGGGGTTTTGTTCTGTTGGGGTGGGTTTTTTTGCATGATCCACAATCTGAGCAACAAAGTATACAAGGGGATAAATGAATATCTGCTTAATAACATAAATAGTTTTTTTAAGTACTGTTTTGGATATGTCTTGGCCTGGGATGGGAGAAGACAATCATATTTTTTCAGGCAGTTTTATCTGGGGGTTACTTTTATCAATTACACAATGTAAGGTTAGGCACAGGGAAAAAACCCAGAATTTGCCATGTTCCCTATTTATAGCTAGACAGCTTCCTATTCAAACAGCTGCAGTCAAGATGAACGTTAAGAAAATAATGGCAGAAAAATGAAGTCAGACCAGTAACTTCTGTCACCTTCTTCTTCTTGAAGTGCCTCCATTTAAATTAATGTCCATTTGGCTATTTTTACACATCCAACTTCTGAACAGCTTTAGAGATATTATTTTTATTTTGGGTAATAACAATACTACTTACCAGTATTCATTCTTTATTCGCAATACTAGTTTTCTGTTCTAAATACAAGATATGTCTTGTGCAGTATCTTTTAAAAGTCTGTTTCAGAAGTTAATAAAAATGCTCTGGAAAGTAAATATGTTAATCAAATTCAGCGGCATTGCCAGGAGAAACTATCAAATTTCAGGGATATTTCCACATACTGCTTTGCTTTTCATTGATACAGCCTAACTTGGCAAATACATTGTAATAGCTTTTATACTTATCTGAAATAACAGTATAGTGTGGAAAATGTATACCTAACCCTGTTTATTTTTATGTGATGTTTCCCCTTTTAAAGATGATTGCGATTTACTGAATTGGAGTGAGTTCTTTTCTGACACCATTATGATGTCAACATACATCATCTATTTGAGATGGTGTTTTTGAAGTTTAAATTAGCAAAGGAATAGAACTGCACATGTTTAGAAATTATGTGTTTAAATACTGAACTTTAAATATTTAAGAATATGTTCCTGCAGAAAATGTCATATTAGGAGAGATGCAAAAAGAAGTAACTCACTAGCGCTTTGGGAATCAACATCTCTGGAAGCTCTCTGTGCACTTGTTAGCATGGGGACAAAACTTCTAAGATTAATTAACTAATGCTTCAAAACAAATGTGCGTAAGTTAAATTGCATTAATCCCCCACATGGACACTCATTCAGGACTAAAGTGGCCTTAATTTGCTGTAGCTTAATCCTTCTCAAAGGAGCTAGAGCAAGCTACGGTGACTTTACTTCTGAGTAAGAACATCCATATGGGAGTTTAATGCTCTTTAACTTTTGCACAATAACTTCATTGATTTAGTAAGATTTCCTAGGTGCTCACCATGCAGACAAGCTTTTAGATGCAAAGGAAATAGTATCACTGCTGACCACTCTGTGTGGGATCTCGTCCACCACTCCTTGCCTTTGGTAATTGAGGCTATTACTGCATTACGTTCTGCCATGTTTAAGTAGCAACCAATGGACCAAAAAGCAAAGCAGGCTGGATTTACAGAGCTACACAGAGAAGAACTGAGAGTAAGGACATATGGATTCTGATTTTGCCTTGTTTCTGACCTACTATGTGAACTTCTTAATAATGCTTCCATCTCTTTGCCTCTGATTCCCTATAACTGTAAAACAGAACCATGTCTTACTTCTTATCCACTTGTTTCTGGTACACATACTACTAATACACGTTTCCCACACGATAAATTTTCTCATAGAGACTAGAAAAGATGAAATCCAGGCACAGGTGCATGCCTGCAGTGCAGCTGTAATTTTCTACATATGTCTGACCAGCACAATTTAAAACTTTGGTTTACAAATGTAACATGTGATGGTGAGATTAGTTCACAATCCCTACAAATCAAAGTCACAAATTGGAACCATATACCATGCGACACTAAGCCATTTCAATTATAGTTAAAAATCAATACATGTGGTCATTTGACTTTCCTGACAAAATGTTGCTCACATAGCACACGTGAGCCTAACAGCGCAATTCATATGAGAGTTGTCAAAAGATGATTCATTCATATGAATATATGAATATATTCATATAGTCAACGATTTTTGAAGTTCTTTTTTCCATTCTTTCGGGGATAATATTGTTAGTGCTCTTATAAGGAAAGAACTCAAGTTGATCTTGCACAAAATTCCCAAAATAAACTGGACAGCCTGCAAATCGGCCTCATTTTATTTTGCATTTCACACTTTAAAGAGACTGTAATCCTTGAGAAACAGGAAATGCACCGTATGCCCTGGTACTACCACTGGATGGGCATAATACTCATTCCAGACTGCATATACAGCCTCTATCTCTACCTCTTTTCCTTTGGGAAAAGTTCCTGAGAACAGCTCAGCTTTTCCAGGGGAGCTCTGAACTCACCATCAGCTTGCACCAAAAGCAAAGGAAATAAGTTTTAGGTCTGCCTAGCCTGTTCACCCCTGCTGTCTTTTCAGCAGAAGTGTAACTTCTCCGTATACACCTTCAGTATCCATATACATCTCCATATACATTTTCAGTATCATTCATAATTGCATCATTTGATGGTGTCATTCCCATTCCCCATTGTTTCACCACCTCTGAAAAACAAGAATACCCATTCATGACAGGTAGTGCACAGCAGCTCTGATCTCAGCAAGCTTAGATCTGCCCTCTCCCTTGCTTAGATAGGATAGTGAGTAACCAGGAAAAGATAGTAACCTTATTTCTTGTCCCATTATTTTACTTTGTATCGCTTCATTTCATTATCTTTTTATCATTGCTTTTTCAATTCTTCATCAGATTCAGCCTGCTTCAGACACCTCTCTCCTCCACAACTTCTTCAGACTACACAGTTCCAACAGCCAAATGTGAAAGGACTGTAACAATTCAAACAAACATGACACTGACTTGTAATTTTTAGCTATCATGATGCACACATGGCATGCCTACCCCTCCTATTGTTGTTTTCCTCCATTTCTCCAAACTCCTCCTACCACCAATTTTTGTTACCATTTATCATGGTATGTTTCTACAGACATCTCAATTCTGGCAACCTTTGAGAACACGCTTAACTCTACCCATGTTAATAGTTCCTTTGTCTTTAGTAAGACCATCACATGGATAAATACATGTGTTAATACTTCGATAATGAGGACTTTAAAGTATTTTTGCCTTTATCTGGCCAGTGCTACACCTGCCCAACTACTCATCTGTTTGTCTTCTATTAAGGTCTCCTTAAAAGGAAAACTTTGAGGATCAAACACCCCAAAGCTGTTAACCACTAGTGATATTGGGCTTAGTCGAGAGATAGTAAAAAGCTAAGAACAACTGACTCATTTTTTTTTTTAACATACATATTACTATAGAACACTAAGGTCCAGCAAAAGGTACATTACACACTGAGGAGAATTTAAAGTAGCAACAAAAGGAGCAAAGGGGAAAGTGTACATCTCCCTGAGATGCAGAGCATGCACAAGGCCCTATCTCCCACCTTGACAGGAGGCAAGTAGTGACCAGGCTGAATGAGAGAGAGAATTTTTGATGTCATTTTAAAGATTAGGTGCGTGATTTATTTTTTTACTTCATTTATGCCTGCTCTAAACATCTTAACTATTTAATCTCTCTTGAATATTTGTTCTTACATTTTTACTTTAATCTAGTGTAAATGTCCTATCAGGTAAGTAGGTTAACAACAATACACTCCTGACTGGAAGGGTGGCAGATGACTAAATGTCACTCTTGCAGTGCTTCAGCTTCTAGGCTCATCTTCCACTGTGTCTAAGGGATAATGGAACTGCTCTTACTGTGAGAAACAAAGCTACGTACAGAGGTGGCACCAAAGGACCAGGGAGTGTCCTCCTGTGACTGTTGATATAGTGAAGGCTCTCTGCCACACTGCAGAATATTGGGATAATGTTTGAATCTCAAGGGGTGCAGAGAAGAAGGTGTCACTTCTTTTGTTTGTTTGTGTTTACAGTGGAAGGCACTTATCTTGACTTTCACTTATTATTAGTTTTACACTCAGTTTACAATTTCACAGAACAAGCCCATGCAATGTGAAACAGAATAGCAAATTGATGGTGAACTTCAAATATGTTAAAGCTTGCCACACAGAATAAAGTAACGATTCTCTGTGTCTTCTGGGGATAGGACAAGAACAACTGTGCATAAACTGCTGTGAGGTAAATTTAGGCAAGACAGTAGGACAAAGCTTTCAAGTTTGCTAAGCACTGGAATAAATTGTTTGGGATGTTGCAGTATACACACCAATGGCTGTTTTTAAGAAAACAGTCAGACAGCAGAAACAGTTCAGATGTGATTTTTAACTTTTTGCGCATTGGGCAGGGCAGAAGACTAAATGACCTCCTGGAATGTCTTTTAGTACTTTGTTCTATGATTTTATGAAAATTTCATGTACCTATGAAGTAGAACTACAAAGACTTGCACATCACTTATTAGAACCTATCTTCTCCCAGTTACAAGGCTAATACATTAGACCACTGCACCAGGCAGCCCCAGGAGAACACTCTAAAATACTCAAGTAGTTCTTTGCATGGAAATATGCACACACCACTTTACAATTTTTCAAGAGGAGTCAGCATCTCAGCAAATCACATTGTTATGTTGTGTTATGATGCATGATGTTTTCATAATGATGTGACATGTCTAAACGACAAAAACCTGGCTTCCTACCAAAAATGTAAAGCAGTTTAGGTTTTGGGTTTTTTTTTTACACAGGGAAAAAACCATTATCAGTTCATATAGGAAATTTCCCTGCAAGAAAATGGCAGCAGACCAATTTAATACAAAGTACTCCCCAAATCTGTAATTATGAGAAAACAAAGAAGTTCAAAGGATTTTAGAAGCAGAAGATGCTTTCATAAACTGCGCATCACTCCATGCAATGAAACTATAGAAATATATAATGAACAACAGAACTGCAAATTGAACATCATCCTGGAAGTTTTGGAAACACCCAGAACATTTCCAATACTCAGAATATTTTTTCTGTAGTAAGGTTAATTGGCACTAGTAGAATTAGTAACTTGGTTTTCCTCACTGCAAAAAAATCTGTCAGATAATAATGCAATAAATAACTACTGTTTAACCTTATTGTTTTTATTTGATGCATTAATATAAAAGCAGCAAAAAAATTGTTATAAATAACTCACCCTGAGATTCTTTTAACCTTTCTACTTTATAAGACTGCTACATCTCTTAACGTCACAGTTTTTCGTATACACAATATAGCTGTTGGCTCTCAAATTGTACCTTGAAAAGTTGCCATGACAGCATGGCGGATTCTGTTCAGCTTGCAATCCTCTGTATGCCATGCTGTTCCTTTCTTACCAAAGTCTCTTAGCACCTGCCCAGACATGCACTTGGCAATGTGATTAACTCATATCATATATCAGCCATTCTTTTGCTCATCATTCCCCTGTGTGACTGAAACAGTGTTTAGCGTTTGTTCTGGTAGCATGTTGGGTTTGCTGCTGTTATTTTAAAGCATGTTACTATTTCCTCAAGTTAGAAAGGCAAGGACAAAAAAGTTCTGTTGCAAGAAGACTAGAAGGTAGCATGGCATGCGATATTCCTCTGGTCCCATGAGAGTTCATTTTATAGTCTCATACCTCTTCTCTAGCCCTCCAGCACTTTAGACTTACTCAGCAGCCTATTCCTGAAATGCCCTAGGGAAAAAGACAACACAGAAAGATGGAGCAGGAGGGCTACTGATGTATTAGCTCAGTCCTTCCACCTAGTAGGACATGTCTGAGGTTCCTGGGAGTCCCAGCCATACCCTGACTCTGGTTCTTGTAGTGGCTGGAAGAACAACAGTAATACTGTTCCTACTTACTTTCAGCATGAGATTCTCTATACAACAAGTACTGAACTTAGTATGGGACTACAAGCTCAATTCAGAATAAATTCAGTGCTGCTGCCACCATGCATCAGGTTTATAAGACAGATCATTTTAGGCATCAAAGGATTTTTGCTTTAACTTAGCAAGTGTTTTGAGATCACATGCAACTGTATTTATGAAAAGATCCTTTCTGACTCAGAAAAAATACCGTCTGCATTTGCTGTGGGTCAAGCCAGAATTTGTTCCTGAATCAGTCACCCAATCCTAATTCTAATAGAATACCTCTGAATAGTTTTATACTAATAACTGCTCTGTAGAGACTCTTGAAATTATAATATATTAAAGACCCATCAGCCTATCAGAAGAACGTGTAATTTTATGTTCATTACTTCTTGGTTCCTGACTATAGAATTTGGATGGTTGCACCTCAATTAAAAGTTGAATCAAAGTTAATATAATTTAAATAAAAACTTCAATAAAAAGTTAAAGTTCTGTTCTTAATAGCATTAATACCCTCTAATGACCGCTACGGTCATTACCACTAGATAACTGACCTTCTTGAACCTCTCTTCACATAGAAACCTTTCTCCCAACACAGTCAATTATTTAGCAGTAATGAGTGCTCTGTTAAGAGATTATTGTTTAACCAAGTACCTTGACACACTGCTTTTTCCCCGTTATCTCTATTCTTCAACAAATGGTACATTTTTTTCTATTACAGGCTTTTCAGTTCTGAGGATAGAAGGCTGTAGTCTTATTCTTTCCAATGCAGAAGTTCACAATGTAATTGGCAAAGCTTCAGATATAATTAAAATCTTGAAAATTAGGGTGCTATGAAACACAGTTTGTGAGCAGCAACTGTGGCCCTGTAAGACACAGCAGTTCTGAGGGCAGGTTTGAGATACCTAGGGAAAATGAGGAACAAAAAAAGAAATATTGTTGGGGATGAAAAGACACAATTCTCTAACAGCATGTGGACAAAAGGAGGAAAAAAGAAAAATGAATTAAAGAAAAGAAAGATTCAGGAGCATAAAGGAACTGAAAGGAAAAAGTGAATGAAAGAACAAATAAAGAAGAGCAAGGAAAGCAGGGGAGACAAATTAAATTTGGGTGGACAGAATTCATTTTCGTACAGAAAGAAATCTTTTTGGTAGAGTCCTGGAGGCATTAAATGTTAAAGGATCTTTGTTACTGTAGAAGTGTGAGAATGACTGGTTCAGTGAGCTCAACACGAGGCTGGAGGACAAAACTCCCGAATTCTAATTCCAGCTGGCCTAATGACTCCCCCTGTAACTGTGGGGAAGGCTCTTCACCCCTCTGCCTCAGTTTCTTTCTCTGTAAAATGCAAAAAATACCTTTTTTCAAATGGCATTCTGAAGTTTACGTATGCTGTACTTCAAAAATACCAAGCATTAGTAGCTACTAATGCCATTAACTATGTCCTCTTCCTCATATCTTTCTTAAAGATGTCTGGCAGGTTATTTTGATTTCAAGTTTTTAATATAAGATTCATGAAGCACCTTCCAATTCAAATGCTCAGATTGAAGTATCTCAAGCATTTTGCACAAATTCAGTCAGAAATAACTTTTTTTTTTTCCTAAAAGAAATCTTGCCTAATCAATTTAAGAGAGCAAGCATATTCTAATCCGTTTATTTGACATGTTCTGATCCCTGTTGCTCCCTCTTGCTCCTCTACACATGAAGGGAGCTATAGTCAGATTGTGGAACAAAACCTGATGAATCTAGTAGAAATACCAGTGTGCTACACTTAGAAATAAGGTAATAAAAGTCAGATATTTAAAATCTGCATGGCACTGTTATACATTACTTGCTCTATGAGAGGGTATTTTGGCACAAAATACATGAAAAAAGGTCCATATAATGCCTTGATCCAGTATACGGAAAAGAATGTCCTAAATGAGTCCTTTGCTCATTTAAAAGCAGTAAATATCTTTTAATGTCTTGGATGAATTCCCATCTGCTCTCTTTCCTTAAGAAAAGGCCTTGAAAACTGAAAGGGGGGAAGCAATACATTTTCTATGGCCAACACTGCTGCTATTTAGAAGACAACACAGAAGACATTTCTTCAAATGATTTTTCTACATTAATACGCTATCTCCTAAAACCCCAGCTTTTTTCATAGTGTATCTATTACATTGATTACATTTCCTCTGTAATGGAGCTACTTTACTGAGTAAGGGGACAACAGAGAACAACAGGGAGAGGGCCTTTAAAGCAAACTGCTTATGACATACCTACTATCTTATAGGGGTTAAGATAGATTTTTTTTTTTCTTAACAAGAAGAGTGTAGGAAAGTGTAATATTCTATTCAGTTCTGGAAAATACTACAGGCAGGACTGCTGTGTATAGAACCTTGTCAAACAGACAGTTTACTACACTGGAAGAAAATGGAGCAAGAAGGATTTTTTTTATTATTTGTATAAAATATATTGTTCTTCCAGGCTGTAGTGAAATAGTTTCTATTTAATTGCAGAGAAACCCTAAGAAGGTTACAGCAGTGAAACATTAAAATTCTAAGGGCAACTAATAACATTAAAACTTTATAGCCCCAGATAGAATAATTTAGACAAAAACAACATGAACATATGTTTTGTGTAATAATAACAAACATTTATAGCTGTCAAGAGAGAAAAACACAGGTTTATGCACACCTTAATGGTGTGCATGGGTGAGCATGAGTATATTTAAAACATAATATATTACAAAATTGACAGCAGGCATGACTCTTCTGGGTACTATGTTAAATCAATGAATAAATTACCAAAAGTGTGCTGTGGCTGTTTGGATGTGTAATTGAGCTTAACGTATGTAGTGTTATTTCAAAAGAAACTGTTCAAGGAGTTTCTAGACCAATCCACTATGCATCTTTACTAAGCTGTTTACAAATAACAATAAATGAAACTGTCTCACAGTAGGAAGGAAGTTTAGTTATACGCATTACATAAATGGGAGAAAAGTTAATTTTAATATGTTTTTCAAGAATTAAAAACAAACTTCTTATAATATTGCTAGGATTCACTGAATTGGAAATCAACATTTTTCATGTTCAGTTTTAGATTTATTTTAATTAGCTGATACTCTACAAACAAAAGTCTTGGTAGAAATACATGTCAGGAATAAGTCCACTGAGATAAATATGGATGCTTCATACAATATCTATACTAAATAGTAAGAATCAAGGCACAAATGAATGAACTAGCAAAACCATGAAGTTAAATATATTCTATTTATTTCCTTAAGACATTTCCGGTCCAACAGCTAAACAATATATTTTAAAAACATTTTATTAGATTAGAAACCTATGAAAGTAACTTTTAAACCTTATTGTTGTTGACTAGTTAATAACAAAAGATAACAGATTTGCAAACTAACTAATTAATTGTCATATTTAGAAAAAAGCCGGGCATATACTTCCATTCCTTGTTTCAGGGCTGTTTCATCTTACTACACCCAGAGTTTGTAAAATAGAAACCGATCCTATTTTCTTGCATTCCTCTCTATATTTTGCTGTTCTAGTAGTATTTGATTATTATACAATGCTCTAAACTCTTGCCCCTCAAATCTAAGATAGGAAGGGCAGCCTGTACAAGTTAATACTTGTACTTAACACCCTTGCAGTCTCCAGGAAAATTTGCCAAACCAACAGCAAGGACAGAAAAGACAAGCTGACCTCAGTCACCTCCTTCTTGCCCCCCTCCTCCAAACTGAAATGAAGGTCCTCGAATGTAAGCAATCATAAATGCACCATTCCAGACTTCTGTTGCGTATCATAGCTTTAAGTCATCGTATTTCAGAACACATGGTGCCGAACTCCTAAGCAGATCTGAACTTTTTCCTTTGCAATTTTCTCTCTCCTTTCTCACCATTTTTCTCCATTTCATAAGGGGTGATGTGACCTGTCAGCATCAACCATACCTGTGATGTTCTTAGGGCTCATAAACTCAAGGATTAAGGCATTCTGTGCTAAATGCCTCGCTCCTTTCTGTAACACGATTGTAAAGAGGAAAAAGAGGATAAAGAAATGAAGTGTACATGCCCAGATAAGCTATTCTTTCTCTCTGGCCTGATGATGGTTCATAAAGCATGCTATGGGGCGATTATAAAAGAATATGGCATACCACCTGTCTCCTGGTCAGAAACCCCATTTTACATTTAAAGCCATCTTAGGTTAACTGTCATTAATGTTTACAGCTGCCCATGGGATGTGGCTAAGTACACTACTACCACACATATTTTTCTGCAGTTAATTCCAGGTGTTTAAGGAACAAGTCTCAATTTCTAAATGCGATGCAGTCCCCATTATATCTCCCACATTACACTACCCTGGGTAAGTATAATTATCAATAAATTAGGAGCATGTGAGATAATATAGGAAAGGCTTAATTAAAAATCCTGGCAAAACACTAAAAAAAAGATACAAAAAAAGATTATCCACAAGTTACTAGACCTGACATACAAACTTGCATATGCTTTTACCTTAAGCATCTTGCAGTCTTTTAATATGTAAGTCTATGTTTCACCAAGTGCTCTACTGAAAAGGTGGTTTATTTTTTTTCATAATGTAGATACACATAAAGAAGTCAGGTCACACAATGCTCAGCATCATATTCTGTTGCCTTCTCATACACTAACTTAAAAAAATAGCAAAATTTGTAACATCACTCTGAATCTAAAGTTTAAGTGTAGTCAAGTGTACTATGCCACAAGACATTTAAGAACAAGTCAGATTTAAAATGCAGGATGTCCAAGTAGATTTTTCCTTCAAACACTGTTTTACCTGATTTCTCTTTTGTGACCACCCCAGTGAAGCATAGCTGCTTTAAGTATACAGCTGAGACTAGAACGGAAAGATTCTACAGATTAAATCGTTGCTAGATGTTGTTCTGAAAGACTAAAATAGGAACCAAATTGGAAAAAAAGGAAATGCCACCCAATCACGCTGAATAGAAAAGTAATTAAAATACTTTAAAAAGAATAAAAACATGCAGAAGATAAAATTTACCTTTATCTAATAGTATCTTTGTTCACATCAATGTTCCTTTTGTTCTCTATTACATATTTAATCACTCTTAGATATCAACCATAACAGCAAAAACTCAAATACTGAACTGATAATTAAACACAGTATTATTTATAAATGTTAGTTTATTCTGTAGATATGAACACTTAATTTAACGCACAAATACAATGAAAGTAAAATTTCTTTTTAAAGATCAGAGGAGTGCCATGCCAGTCACTCTTCAATTGAATAAAGCAGTAATTTTTGTTTTCAGAAAAGTAATATAATTTTAATAAAATGACAAAGATAGAATGCTATTAACAGAAGCAACAATCTTTAGTAATGACAATTGGCAATAGCATCCATATTAAGCTGTCATTTTTAAAGTACAGGATTTTTAGGAGACTATATCAAAAGGGAAAAACTAGCTTTTTAAACGTGATTTTTTTAAAAGCAAAACTTGGTGGAACAGTTTGGTGCCAAAAGAAAAGAAAGCATCGCAGTACAGGAGGCAAGCTGAGTTTACTCCGCTGAAGCCTACACTACCATAGGTAATAAGGGTGTGAAGCATGAGGTGATACTGCATTGCTACTACCAGAGCTAGAAAAAGCAAAATAGAATCATAGAATCATTAAGGTTGGAAAAGACCTCTAAGATCATCGAGTCCAACCGTCGACCCAACACCACCATGTCCACTAAACCATGTCCCTAATAATAATAATAGGCTAGTGGAGAAAGTAGAAGAAAACCTTGTAAGCCCAACCTCTGGCTCTTATGCCACATTATCTGAACAATCCAAAATATTTATCATTGTGATGACTGGTAAACAACACATCGGTAGAACACACATTCAAACTTTATTGTTTGAGCTGACCAGAACCAATTTTGTCTGCAAATCAGCTACGATGTCTACAGAGCACTAGCTTTCAGTCCTACTGCACTTCCATCTGGGTCTGACCAGGCAGTGAACGCTGTGAGAAGAGTCTCTCCACATGCTCCTGTATTTTGTTTCACTTGTGGTCCTGGTGAAATCCTGAATTATTTTGAAGAGCAACAGATGGCATGGAGGGTGAGGGAGCAGGAATAAGAAATGAGGAAGGAAAGTTAACTGAGAAGATCTGAATTTCAAATAATTTGCTTCGTTAGTGATCACTATCTAGAAAGCCAACCACAAACTTGTTCCACCAAGACATTTTCAGTCAGATAGGATTCCTTCTTTTCACTTGCTTATTTATGAACTTATTTTAGTGTGTTCCATCAACTTCTGAATTCAAACTCAAAAAATAAATAAAGAAAAATGTTTCTTCTGTGGCTGTAAAAACTTGGCCTTGAATGGGCACACAGGATTCTGAGCCCACACAGAAAAGGAGACAAGTAATAGCTCTGACAGGCTATCCTAGAAATTTCTGCTTTAGAGTGGGATATGTCCAGTTTTCAGTAAAATGAGTCTGTGTATTTCTGTGTGCGTGTTACTAAAAACTTATTAAATGTGGATTTCTCTGGAAATCTGAGAAGCATGTGAAACAATAGCCAGACATGAATAAGAGAAGCCTTCCACCAATATTCACTGCTGAAGATACATTCTATTAAAAATAACAGAACAAAAATGCATCAATACAATTGTATAGAGAAAGCAGAATGAACAGATACTGGCAAAATAGAAAATCAAGGCCTTTGAGTGGTTAATACTTAAAGCCACTTAAGATAAATGTGTTCATATGAATACATGCACAAATACACTCATGTTTTTATATTTTCAAATACAGGCCAAACCCAACTGGGATTTTTGCCTAAATAAAACTTGTCAGAGTTGGTCCAGTTATGCATGTGAAGTTACAACAGTCTAACATACTTTCAGAGTTTCAGATAATAGTGTTCAAAGATTCAAATAGCATTATGATAAAATTTGCCCCTTGGGCACGTGTCAGTTTAAATACCTGTTCTCATCAAGTTCTCAGTCTGCACTTGTTCTCGGTGGAGTGATTTGGATTTAAAACATCTTTCAAACTGAACTTGATCTATGTTTTAATAGAAAAATAGCCTTCCTTATTCTTAATGTCAAAAATCATAATTTCTTTGCTGTTTAAGCATAACTGTTTCTATTAACAGTGATGGCTGTTAAAGAGCCTATAGTTGCCAAAAGTAATCAATATACAGTATCTAGAATCACCAAGGTGTAAAAATTAGAGAAGCATACTATAAATACCACAGATACCTTGTTCACATCTTCAATAAGAATATGACTTTTGATATTTTTGCAGTAAATATTACAATATGTTGGTTTAAAAACATACCTATGTTTTATAACAGGACTGAATATTGTGCTTAATAGTAGATGCAATTTAGCTGCAAAAATATGACTTTTAAAATGTGGCTCTCTACATTTTATACTTAGTAGTGAGCTTAATAAACCAGAGATAAGGTTACTTTTAGATTCGATGGAAAAAAATGAGGAGCTCTGCTAGCGTTTTAGAAATTTGGCTTGTTGAAGATTATTAAAATTATTTTCGATACCATGAAAACAACACTGTCATACAGAATTTGCAGCAAATATGCAAGGAGATTGATGGACATATGAGAAAACAATCTCTGTGAGCTAAAATGGGACCCAGGTTTGCTTAACTAAGACTTCAGGGTCACAATTTCATGAAAAACTAGCAAAACATTTAGTTAACTTGTGATATAGAGAAGGTTTAACAGGGCTCATGTAACATGAAAGAAAAGGTTTAGGATGGAGCTCATATTCATTTGCCTTCTCTTATTGCAGTCCAAACAGTGGCTGCTTAGCTTCATTCCTTTCTCTGTGAAGGGAGGCTCTGAATTAACCACAACATTGTTCCTCCTGCCCACTAAAAGGCACACAATCAACGACTCGGGAGAAACAGCTTCCAGTAAATAGCAGTGAATCTACCATGTGGAAGCTGACTGCACATCCAACAGCCCTAAATCTTTTTTTGGGCACCTCTGAGGTTTTTGCTTTCAATCATTCAGAAAAAAAATCTACAACTCTTTGAACAACAGAAACATTTTCAAAATACAGCTCTCCCAGATACGTAACATTTAAATTCTTCTATCAGCTGAAAATGACTTCTAAAAGCAATGGTAAAGTGTTACTAATCCATTTACAAGCACATCTGCATAATCCTGCACCTTAGCCATTTAAAAATGTAGTTATTATCACAACATATTACCCCCAAAACAATGGATTAGATTCATCCCAGGTGGCCTCAGTAATGCAGGTTGTGGATTTCCAGCCAGTGGGGAGGAAGGCAGTGGGGAAGAACCGCACAGCCTCTTTCCCTGTGAAGCAGCCCACCACCAGCACAGTCCACAACAGGCTCACAGAGGCACAACAAGATGAGGCTACCAAGGACATGATTTGATTTACAGCGTTTCCTGGAAGATCTCAGCTGTGTAAATCCTTATCAACAGCCAGCTGGAATGTAACATTCTTCCTCCGGAAGAGGAACAATAGTTCTGACACCTGCCTGGCTCAGGGTGTGGCGGGGAGAAAGCCCTTGTAAAAGAGCTGACCAAAGGAAGGTTTTAAGGTTCAGTTTGCCTGTGGCTGCGTTTGTGAAAAAGGCCCTGGTCTAATGACTCTAAAATTCAAATTTTACAAACTTGGAAACTTACAATCTTTCACCCCAAAATTACTTGCTCAGTTAAAGCATTTTAACTAAGCAAGAACTTGTTCAACTACATAATCCCTTTACTCTAGGATAGACACAAAATACAAGACAAAAGAATCTTAGCAATTTTATGATGGAGAGAGGGTATTCTGTGAATATTATTCTGTATGCAATGTATCAATTTAAGATTGCATTCATTTAGAAACTTAAAGGAAACATTCCGTACATAGAAGAGTACATGGCTACTTTGGCTTTGCACAGGTTTTTGAAAGCTTCTGCTTATCTGAAGAAAATTTCGCTTCAAAGTGTGATAAAGAGAGGCACTTTCTTGGCAAGGCACAGGTTTTGTCAATAAAAAACCCTGTACCAAAAAGGTACTAAAAGGCACTAAAATTCTATTTTTCTTTCTATCTATACTAAAATTTTCACGTAAAATTTTCCAACTAATTCTTAGAGCCTGGTACAGTACTTTCAACAAAGCCTTTCTGCCCAGTTGTCATGATCACATCTTTGATACCCTTCAGTAGATGCCGTTTCTCTGTATTTCTTGTTTCTACAATTAAGACTCACTATAAGTCAGTCCCATTCCATTTTCCCTATTCAGGCTGTCCTTTTACTGATGCCAGCTTCTGCTACTACACTTATTCTAAAACACCCTTCTGTTTCCTTTTATTCATCCACTCTAAAATGGTGTGTAAAATTATGGTTTCATCTCTCAAATCCTTCCTGAAGATACTTTTTGTTACAATGTTACTTGCAGAACAAAAATATCCAGATCCAAAAATTATATTCATGAACTAACTGTCCAAATGCATGCTGGGAGTAGAACTTACAACTGACCCTAAGAATACTGTTCCATACAATTTTGAATGAAGGAGAATGTCTACTAGGGGCAAATGCTATTAAGATTTGTGTACTTTTCAAGGACATTAGTTACATGATTAACTTACAAGCTCTTCAGAAAGCAATGAACTTTTCCACCAAACTATGAGTTAAACAGATCAGGGTAATATTCAGGCAGTAACACTCACAGCCACTAGATAAGAAAGTACATCATGTTATTTTTCAATACCACTCTTTACTGTTTATCAAAAGCAATACTGTTCCAGTAGGCCTACCCTGATGGAGAAGAAGTGGCCCAATTTTAAAGAGATCAGTTACAAAACAAATGGTCTCAGACATCTCCAGAAGGTGAAAAACCACAAGATGCATACAAACATTCCTCCTATTTTCCAGATATTTTAGAATATTACTTACTATTTCCATCAGAAGAAAACCCCTACTGTCAGCTAAGTGTCTTAAGATTCTGAAAGAAAGTCAGCTGTGTTATATGTCATGTTTACTACTCATAATGTTAGATCGGTACTTGTTGGAATGTATCATGGCAATTCTGAGATTTATTTTTAAAGGTACTTCTCAATAGGGTAAGAAGGCAAAACCTTATACCCTCCATTTTAAGCTGAATACAGTCATTACTTGTTTATTTATAAAAAAGGCAGAGTAACAGTTTTAGTAAATACTTGAAGAAGAGATCTCATTGTTTTTCTAAGATTGTACAGAGAATGCAATACAGTAGAAGAGCTTAGACATCAGAAATATTTAAAATCCCTTAAGTCTTCTACAGCAATCACTATAAACCACTATGAAACTTACATACAATAAAATGAAAAATTGCATAAGCAAAATCTGAATTCTTGAATACAAATGTTGACAATGTATTTCTAGAGTACAGAATGTCCCTCTCTCCCTTCCACTCTCCATTGCTCGCATAAAAGATGCCATAGCGCTATGAAAACACGTTTAAAAAGTCCTAAGGGAAAAGTTTCCTAGGGTCTTTGAAATTCCTCCTTTTCCTATTTCTTTACAGATTTCTAACACCAACACTGTTCCTGTAGTTTCTCAAACAAGGCAAAAAGTAAAATACCCTCTAGATATAATCTTTAGATTTCCTATTATACTTCTCAGGTTCCTTTTGGCTTTTGAAATAAATGCAAACTGAAATCTACAGTTATATTACCAACTGCATTTTAATTTTAGTTAATCTTTCGGCATGAAAAAGTAGATGGTATTTGACTGCACTATTGCCCATACTTACAAGAATCATATAGGAATGTGATTTAATGAATGAAATAACCTGAAAATACTTTTTGTTTGGTCATTCTTTTGTCTACTTGTGTTTTTAGTTAACTGTAGGCACAAAAAAAGCACTGCTTCAGCTTCCTATCTCTATGATAAAAAGCACAGGGCAAGGAGCTACCACCTATCTATATGAAAAAATTTACTGCAACATAAACCATGCCTCCATTTCTCCCTTTTCAAGCAAATATTTGAATGTAATTATTCCAAGCTAGGGATTCCATAATTTTCATAGCAAAACCAAGCTGGATTTTAGAACATTTTTTATGTGATAATTTTGATTAAGCAGTTAGACTTTTGGCCATGGATGAGTCAAGCTGTTCAGAGTTATAGGGTCATATTATTGGCAGGGTAGAAACTTAACTTTGAGCTAGTCTGTTTACTTTAACAGACCTAACTATGAAGCCAAGTGTTGCTCCACCACCTACTTCCTAAAGTAAGAGCTATGTGGCACAGGAGCATTTTCCACCATGCAAGTGATGAGGGATATCAGTTCAAATTGTGTCTCCTGCATATAGGTCTTTCCTGTATTTTTGTTTCATTGTTATCCTTGGCTCTTCCTCCACCACCTCTAAGATCATTCTTGCTATGTAGAATTATGGTAAGAAAACACCAGAACATTTCATGTAATCCTAGCCAAGAGTCACCCTACAAACTACTCTCTAGGAAGCACTGAATATCAATGCAAAGAATTGTCTGGCATCAGAATCTGAAAATCTATTCAGCACAACCTCTGTTATTTCTAGAAACAGGAATCTTGAATTTTTCTATAAATTTCAGCCTGCTGCATGCCAAGATGTTAACAGTTATTGGATTGCTCTGCTGCATATTCTTTGCTTAGAATGCATTGGAAAAATCAACACTTTCCAATGCATCCTCCCCCAACCACCTTTGCTTACTACTGATGGTAATGAAAGGTCATGGACCCTGTGCCAGAAGTTTCTGTTGTGTGTGGTGTCCCTACACTGCTTGCACCAATTTGAATAAGCATGTTTTGTATTTAAAATGCTCTTACAAATATTAAGTTTGGCAACTGGTGAGTACTATAGCCCTCTTTAATAATTAATATCCACAAAATGATGATAGGTGTCAATACCTTATTCTTAGAGTACTTGTTGTGTTCAACACATGCACTATTATGGAGGACTTAAACTCAGAGCAAAAAGATTTGTGAAAAGGCGTATGACCTTCTTCCCACTACAATGGCCATCCCCTAATTAAGCAATGCATCTGATAGTCATTAACAGGAATGAGATAATGAATCACTTTCTCTCTTCTTTGTTAATTTGCTGTAACCAAGCGGCTAATGGATGTCAGAGCTGAGTGATTGCACTGATTATAGTGATTTATAGTTGCAACAAAACAATTTAAAACCATTCTGATTATTCATGTTAAAGATGCTTTATGTTTTGTTTACTAAATGTTTTATGTTCCCCCTCATGCCCCTCTACACACAATGAGACAGGTCTTCCTGGAAAACTTGAAAGTTCTAAGATTTTTTTATTGTTTCAGAGTAAGGCATTTCATTTTGTTTATTAAAAAAAAAAGTTTACCCAGTAGAAATGAAAAGCCTTAGGGTGGAAAGAAAACTTCAGTGGTGCCTAGTTCAAAAGAAGACGGAAATAAGAGGAAATAAGGCAAACTTCAAGCCACTTACCTTAGGACTCCCAGTCCCTTCCTCATTCTCTGCAGACACATCAGTAGCCAGTATCTCTGCTTTGATGATATCCAGAGCCCTAAGAATCCAGCTGTGTTGCCGTTTGATTTGCCTCTGTAGTTCCTTCCATTGACTTGCAATCATCTGCAGCATGTCCTTCAGTCCTTCTCCAAAATGAAAGGGAAAAAAGTAAAAGCTGTAAACGCAACTGCATCTTTAAATATTATTCTTTATTCAAAGAATTAGCAGGATATTTAAAAGAATAAATGCAACAAGAATGTTAATGTATTTTCTCAGCAATAAAACCAAGCATTACTATTGTTCATACTGCAAAACGATGCTATAGGGTCAAAACATTTCTTTTAGCCATCATGTTAAATGTTAAATCATGTTTCAGCCAACAAGTTCAAGAAAAGGAAAATCCCACATAAACTGTGATTTCTATGCAGTAGGGAACGCTATGGTAATCTCACCCTCTAATATCTAGTCTTTATCTTGAAACATTTCATAATCTTCCAAATACATTTTTCTGACCTCCAACTCCTGTAAATATTTTCTGTAGTTTACATATTACCATTTTCTAAGTATATGATGACATGCACTACTCTTCTCTGCTATGGCTTCTATACCTTTTTGGAACCATACATAGAAGTTACTAATTTCCTATAGCTTTCACATTACACAGATCTGTCTGATGCTGTGAAACTATAGAGGCACAATGTATAACATGATCAGAAAACAGTAGACCAAAGGGTAACTTCAACCTGGATGAAAAGGATGCTAAGTAGGCCAAAATTAAGATGGCATTCCGTAGCAGTATATGCTGATTAAAACCTATTATCATACAAGTCACGCAAACATCTAAAAATATAGGGGGTGGTGGGGATAGAGAAAGGGAAATCAGTATATCTCTCCCCCTCCTCTCGATTTAAGGCCTCTGCAGAAAAAGACAAGCCTAACCAAAGAAAAAAGGTACTTTTAATTTTAATCTAGTCCTCATAAATATATTAAAATCGATGTAAGAATTAGTTTAAGTGGCAAAATAAAGCTTTACCAATGCAATTACCCATGCAGAATATGTAAAAATATATATATATTTGAAATCCTAATTCATTATCTTAATGTTATTTCCGTGGCACCTACATCAAAGAATGTCAGTGTGAAGTTTTCAGTGATGTGATTTCAATTGAAACTCAGCTGAGCAGCAAGACCAAAATAAAATGAACAGACTATTTGCAGGCAGTATTTCATTTTATAAGTATCACTGCATTGTATGCAGTATATGAAACATTTATAAATCTTGAAGGTCAATCTGATAATGTAAATATTAATAATACATAAGGAAGTGAATATATGCAGTAATTTACAGCAATGCTTCTTCATTCTTTAATAGTCTGGAGACATAAAGACTTGCAATATTTCAGAAGGATTTACCTGATTTGTGAGATACAATAAGTTCAAGAAGTTGACGTCCTTCTTCTACCACTGCTTCTTTTAAAGCACAGTGGCTATCTACATTCAACTTAAAACTCTGCAAAAAAAGAAAAGAAAAAAAAGAGAGAGAAAAAAATTCAGTATCAGTCATTGGAGAGGCAGTTATCATAAAACACACGTACAAAATTACTTGCTGCTTTTTATCAAGAACCACATCCCTATTTACCCAATAGCCAAACTAATTTGTGATACTAAAAGCTATTGATATTTTGGATCTGGGCTCAGAATGTTTCCATTAGATCAGCAAAGTGCATCTGTGTTGAAACAGCTGACAAATCTAGAAATTCATTAGGTTTTATGAAAAGTCACAACCCGTAGGCTATATCTGGAGTAACAGTGTTCTATAAAATACACTAAATTTATGCCACCACATATGAGCTCTGTTTTTTTCAGATTTCAGATTGAAATGTTGGTGATAGCACTATTTATGAAACCATAAAAAAATTACAGCATTGAATATATCGGCCTTATGTGCGCTTATACAAATCTATTAATATTGTGTTTCTGAGTTAACTCTCATAGCCATGTTCAAAGAACAAATCAGACTGCTTTAGATCTCTGCATTCTTAATTTGCAAAGCAAGTATTTTTCATCCTTTTTTGCACTAATATTTTTACTAGTTTACAAAGGATCTCTGCTTTAACAGTGATTAAAATATTTTGCTTCTTTTTTAATTTATTTTTTATTTTTACAAATTGCATTAAAATCTAGTAATAGAGAGAGGAACTGGAAACATGATCTACTATATGTTATGCCATTTCATACACCCCGATAAATTGGATAAATTTGTGAATTATTTGCCAGAGCTTCTCACTCATACTTGCATGTAAGAAAGAGAAACAAAATACAATAAAGAAAGGGGTACTTGCTGTATTTAATCATAAATCATGTGCAGCCCTGAACACACACACATGCAACTCTTGTTCTCTTTGAAATGTCTACGGAATGAATGAAAACAATATTTGACCCCTTGGAAGAAAAGAGTTTTGCCTTCTCTTGGGAATGAGTTAGCTGGCAGACATAAAAGGAGACTTTGCAAGTGCGCGTTTGTAGCTTCTGGTTTTTATAAAACTTATTTATACTTCTCCAAATACTAGTGACCATGCTAGTACTGAAGGAGCAGACATCACAAAATACTCAAAAGCCCTCATTTCTTAGGGAAGCAACCATTTCCTTTCTTTCCCAACTCCCGTAGTCAGGCTGATTGGCGTAGCAGAAAATAATATTGCCAGAACGGTAATAAAATGATGTTCTTTTACTGTATTTGTCATGGTTGAAAGAGGCATATTGCTCAGACAGACTCTTAACAGTCTTTCAGGCAGCAGTGTACCTGACAGTTAGTGACAGAATGTTTTTGAGAATTCTCCATTCAAATAAAGAGCAATAAACAGGAATTTTGCCACCTTCAGCGTTTTGTCTAGCCCAATTTTCCTTGTATGGGCATCTGAATATATTGTTTTGTACCAGCTGTTGAACAACTGGGTCAGCCAAGAGAAGTTAAAAAGGAAAAAGGATGCCTGGTTTATGTCTGGCCCTTTCTTAAATCTGGGTTTATGAACCCAAATCTAGAAGTTCTTTTTCCTTCGTAAGAGCATGTCTGAACAAGCACTGACAATATTTAATTTACTGTTTACTTAAAACAGGCTTGTACTGAATAGTTTGTAATCATGCACTTCACAGGAAATGCACTACGCGTGTGCCTCACACAGCAAAAGAGAACCTAAAGGACCTGAGAGTAGGTTGTGTAATTTCATGTAATTGAAGTTGAGTATAGATGCAGCTGGATGTGGCAGTGTCTCGAGATGATGTGGATGTGTTTGATAGGAAAATTGGAAAAGATGAGGTATTCTTTTTCATTAGGAAAAAAAAAGAGACTTGCTGTCCTAGAAAAGATTCATTTAACATAGCGCACCAGATACTACAATACAGCTTGATTTTCAGGTGCACCTATTAACCAGTAATAATGTTAAACTGAAGAAGCAAAATATGATGAATAAAGATGGGGCCAAACTTTTGGGTTTTGACTAGCAATATTCTCCTTGTGCAAAATTCTGATTTTATGGATAAATTATGTGTGGCACAAATACCGTGAACATACATGAAATTTAGCAGAAATAAACTCTTATCAGCACAGAGGCATCAAAAGGAGGGAACCATTCGTATAAGTATAAATACAAACAGAAGCAAAGGAAATTGTCAATTGATGTAGTGAAGTATGAGTTTTGGCTTTAGAATTATATATGTATATATAATTTCTTACGGGTGTTAATTTCCTAAGAAAAAGGAACACATGGACAAGGAACACTGGAAAGAATAGCCCTCAATCAGTGCATCAGTGCTCGTGGTTCCTCATACCTGTGGGGCTGGAAATGTGACACGTGAAAAGGGCAGACAGAGTTGAAGATGTAGCAAGTATTACATCTATATACAATGGAGAGATGCAAATCTGCACAGCTAAAGATAAAATCAGACCAAATACTTGGAATGGAGGAGGACCTTCAAACACAGAGGTCCTCTCCCATCCTGGATATTTCCCGTTCCCTACTGTTTACTTATGGCATTTGGAAAATTGTAACTCTAACAGCGTGTGACCCAGGTACTCTGCTCCCCTCCTCTGATCTTCCCTGATAATGAATGGAGCCTTCGCATCTGAAGAGAGGAAAGGAGAAGAGGGGGGAAGTCAATTAATCAAAGCCGTGTTTCCAGACACATTTGCAGCTATGGAGCAGTCTAAATATCACACATGAGCACATATACATTATGGAAAATGCATGTGCGTTGGCCTGACAGCAGCTTTTTAAACAACACATTAATGTCATCCCTAGCACTACAGTGTATATAATGTAGTTTACAAGCTGCAACAAGCAAAATTTCCTTATGAAGTTCTCTGCACTTTTCCCAGTCACCATGCACCTATATATAAATAACAATATTATTTAGCAAGGGAGGAGAAGTGAGGCAGGAACCATGTACTTTTATTAAAGCTACAGAACTGTAAATAAACAGGAATAAAGACTCCAAAAGTGTAAGTACAAAGCCCCAGGAGTGCTACTTCTGTTGACTGCATGGGGCAAAGGAGCTCAGCCTTCACCAGATGAAGCTGTCCCCTGACTTTTAGGAAACTGATGGATCCATCGGACAACAATACTGCAGAACCTCCACGGGGAACAAAGCAGCACCTCCTGATCTACACTGGGCTCTGAGCACACTAAAAATAAGAGAGCGCTTTTCCAGCATATAAGAATCTCTTCCTCTCAGCTTATTTGTCTGTACAACTGGGGATGAGAAAAATTATTTGAAAAAATATTTATTTGAAGTTCCTCTGAGGATTTATTTTATGGCTGTAGCTACTTAAATTTAGGAAACTTCTATTGAGTAGTTATCCTACAGTATGTACATATCGAGCTCTGATATACAATCTTTCACTGTTTTGCAACCTTGTGTTCTTAGCAAATCCTTGTAATTTGGTAAAACACGAGCTGGGTCTTGACCTATTCATATCTGCAGCAAGGACAGACAACTATTAAATATTTTTGTTTCCAGAGGCACACAGACTTTGTATAAGCATGCAGGTTTTTTTAAGCCATGATGTGTCCAACTATTTCCAGTGTACTTTGTGTCTCTGAAACACACATAAGCAACTAGGTATCATGTGAACCTACAATGTATACATAAGTATAGATTAGTTTAAATGACACAGCAGTTTACACCTATTGTCAGATTAAGATACTGTGTTAAAATAAATATTTTAATTTTCTCAGTCAATCATACTATTAGCATGTGTGGTGTACTGGGGTGCCCCTGAGACCTAATTTTCTTGAGGTTCATTTTTCATGTGTTTAAATACCTTTGAGAAAAATATCACTGTTTCTAGGGCATTTATTTTTTAGAGCAATGGTACAGACAATTTAAATTACCTAAGTGACCTATGATTTTAGAATTTGAAGCAGAAAGCTTAATTTAAAATTTTCTAATAGTAATTTACATTTTTTAGAAAACCACAGTATTACTAAAACATGGACTTCTATACTTAGGTACAGTTGAATGTATATTTTGGCTAAGAACATAGCACTTTCAATTATAACACTTACTGTGACAGATATAATTCAATTGTGAAATTTAGAGTGATGGGAACAGTTTCTGCTAGAAAAGAAATGGCATTCTTTGACTAAGACAATCCTGGGAGGATAACCAAACTCCCACAAATATTATCAGCAATGTTATGTTTTGGATAGGGAGACAGTTTCAACACACAGTAAAGTTCTAAGAAAATGGAGCAACAAATGTGTGTCACTTACTTATTAAATATATGCTATATACCAATAAACTCCAGGGAAAAAAATGTTGAAATTTTTTCTTTTTTTTTTCTAAATTACCACATTTCTTTTGTCTTAAAGGGAATATGACTTAAAACAGGTCCTGAAAATTTATTCTTATATTCTTAATACACAGTTACTTTTGCAACTGTATTGGTCCTGGCACAGTTACCTCCCAATAGCTTGCTATGACAAAATACCGAGATATCAAGTACTGAATTCAACTTTTGGTTATGGAAAGGTAGCTGTCTACTGACTACTTTTTTTTTTTTTTTCTTCTTGAGGAGTTCTGACCACACAGAAAGTCTCTGTTTGGTCACTGCCTAGTATGTATGTATTTGAGTTAATAACCTAATAAGCCATGTAATAATGTAGTGGTATTGTCATACTCCTGAACATTACCTACCAATGACATTCAGTAAATCAAGAAAATAACTACCATGTAAGCTGCCCTTATACTATCATGGAAATGGTCACATATTTAGCATTCTAACGACATAATATTAAATACATAATTAATTGGTCAATGGTTATAAAAAATGGATATTCATATGCAATTTGTACATGGAAAAAGATCCTATCTTCTGTGAAATAGTGCATTTCACACATTACATCTACAAATATATCATCAAACTATTTGACCTTTTAACAATTGGGAAATATCTTACTTAGGAAAGCCTCACATTATTCATCAGGGATATAAAGCCTACTTAGTATTAGAAGTCACTAGGATATGTTTTCCTGGGAATTAAATGTTACATGTGAAATAGTTCCAGTCAATGTCTCCTTTGTTCATGTTTTCCATAAAACCTAGGTGATGATAAAGAATTTTTTATTTTCTTCTTTTAAGTTGTATTTCTAGCTGAGTGACACTCCACCTGTTAAACAGGACACAAGCACTATGGAAATGCTTTATGCAGCTCCATAGTCAAGGTTGATTTTTACCACGATAGCAGGGATTCTACCTTTGGCTTTTAAGAAGAACATGGTGGATTCTCCTCTGAAGCTGCAGCACCCACTAAGAGTCTTTTTCTTCTCTCCCCAAGACTGAGAACATACCCTCCCTATAGCAATGATGGCCAAGGGGCCAATTATTACCAACTGCTAAGCAAGTACCTAATGCCTAATACAATACGACCACCATTTTTCTTAGATGAACCACACATTATTTCCTTCTGTAACCAATGGGAGCTGGTAGATATTTTTTAAGATTGAATAGCTAGTGGAAAGAAGATGTGGTCTTCTACCCCCTGCAACAACAAGAAAGCTTTAAAAGACAATAATTTCTTGGGTTTCTCTGGCGGTAATTCCTTCCACTGGCATCTGTAGGCAACTAAAAATGGGAAAATAACAATACCAATGTCTATGTCAATTCACATATCAGATTATAATCTAAAATGCCTTTAAAATTGACATAAAACTGATCTGGGAACCTCACTACTGAAATCCCATAATCATCACCTCATGCTGGCATTGTGCCACTGTAGATGTAGATCAGATGTAAGATGGACTGCTCAGACAATTTCTTTGTGTAAGTTTATCATTCTTTTAAACATAATATTAACTGAACATTCTGAGTTCAAAATGTTTAGTAATGAGATAATTATAGCAACCTCGGGAATGATTTTACCTTCTGATCACTGATACACATTCTCCACCTTTCACTTGATCTGAAAGTCATAGTCTTCTGACTCCTTTTTCTACCAAGATGACATTTGTCTGACTGATCTTACATGTTTCTAGGTACACTTCTTCCACCTGGAGACCCACCATGCCCGAAAGCTATTTCATCAAAATATGCCTAAGTTGTATTGTCCTACCACATGCAGAAAAAAGCCAACCAAGAGAAAAGAGCTTTCCAACCCAAAGATAAATTCATGGGGCATAGCAGCCTTGGCAAATATGGAGTTATTAAGGGAGGAAAAACATATACATATATATTATTTAAATATAAATTTACTAACTTAAAGACCAAAAAGCACTCACTGGCACTAAATAACACTATGTACTTTTAGAACAATCCTTGAAGGATTTTAGTTCTATTAAAATTTCAGGGGAATATGAGGGAGATGTAATTTGCTTTTTATATAGGTACAGATATAAGGTTTTATGCAATTTAAAGGTGAACTAAAATGCCTTCTTAGCAAAATATATGTAATAAACTGAGATCCCAAACTATTAACCCAATTCATCTGTAGAATTAAGAAATGAAAAAAAAAAAAATCATAGGAGATGCAAAGAAAAACATTTACCAATCAAGACCTCCATTCATGCCCTGAATTTTCTATATTTCTACTGAAAGCTTTGGCATTGCAAACACCAAAACACAGACAGCAATTGTATTACTTCTAGTACTTAAAGTGGGAATGATATTATGCCTCTGAAAGACATAGCACAGAACCCATGGGAGTGCACCATAGCTCTTGGCAGGTAAGTAAAAGCAAATATAGTTTAAATGTTGCTGAAAGTGTGCTTTCCTTTGAGATCCTGGCATTATATTCTTTTAATGATTTCTAATCTCAGAATTTTTTAAAAAATAAATTTCATTTCACTTTCAAAAACAAATTACAGACTACATCTACATTAATCGTAGCAGCATACTAAAATTTCAGGCAATAGCATACATTTTAATAAACATAAAAATTACAATTAACAGAGTACCTACATAAGCATTATGCAATTTATTAATAAAATAAACATTACTTTCATATCAAATTTTTAAAGGTGTTTCAAAAGTTGTTACAATGATAAATTAGTGTAAAGAGCATGACCAAGTTGTCATTCAAAGAGTGATTATTCTGCAATTGCTATAAAGCTTCTAAGTCAGAACTTACATAAAATACTTTTTCACTGAAATTTCCTGATCAAGTTAGTTCAAAACATTTTATAATGGCCGTTTGATTTCATTATATTATTATAGGCACTGAATCCCCTGCATGCAAACAATTTCTTCTGCAGGCCAGGCACACAATGGACCCAGTGGAATCCCTAACTTTCACCGCTCAAACTTACAGTATCTGTGTTTTGGGATACCTCACAGCACCCAAGAATTTTACAGTTTTGGGTGGTGAGACTTGAGAGAGGATGAAAATTTGTAACACTGCCAAATCAAGTTACCCTGCCTTGTTCAGCTTCACCCACAAGTGCAAATGAATGTAAACATTTCCCAAAGTCTGAACAATCTGGATTTTAATGTGCTCTATGACAGCGTTTGGCCTTGTTTTCTAAGAAAACTACATCAGGTATTTAATACACACTCAGAGGAATATACCACCCTCTATATTCTTGCATGTAAAAGAACCCTGTGTTTTAAGGATCTCATTGTGCCCTCCTCCAAAGGAATAAACATTAGCTTAAAAGCATCCTGGATATCGGTGAAAATAAAATTCTATTGTTTTAAACCTCAGACATAGTGAATTAAAAAAAAAACAACAGAGCAATACAGTTCTTGAGACATAGATCAAACTTGTTCGTACACTATATTTCCATACACTTAGATCAAAAGACTTCAAAATCCTCACAAGTGATAGAGTTTAGATCTTGGACATTACAATTTTCCCCTTCCCCTTCAGTAGAAAGAGCAGAGCTACTTTAGGATGACGTCCTAATATGCTTTGCCTCTGGTTTAATGCCTCCTCTGTCCAGAGATAGCTGCGGCTCTCAGAACCAGAAAAGCTGGGACAGCCTCCTGTGGAGCTAGTTAACAACTAATACGTTACAGGCAGGCCCAACAGTGCTAACTTTTATTATGGGGTCCTATCCCCTTCCTATGCACAACTGTGTAAATCTGGGGTGGTAGCAAAGAGAAGAAAAGGAGTCCTGGGAAGGTTTGAACCAATCAAAAAACCAAGTAAATGCAATATCCTTTTTTTCTTCACAGCTGTACAAAGTACCTACACAAGGTTAGGTATCTACAAATTTGGAAGACAGGTTTAGAAAAAAGTAGTACTGTTAACAGTATTCAAGCCATTCAGTCTCTGGGACAATTATTAAGAAATTATTGCTTATGCTACAGGCTTGCACAAAATAAACCTCCTGAGTGGGACGGTGTGGTAATAGCTGGTAGCAACAGTATGGGAGGACAGTAAATGGACAGTCCCTTCCTTCATTAAAAACACACATAGTAATAACAGATCTCCATCACAACAGATCTCCTACTTCTGTGAAGCTGGAAGCATAAACATGGCCCACTCCTTCTCCTTACAAAGAAAAGATACGTGTCATTTCTTCTTCATTGCATGACCTTATGGGAAACAATTTTAGACCAAGTGCGGTATTTCTGTATTGGTCAGGACAACAGTACTGTGGTTAGCAGGATATACACCTGGATTTTCTCTTATATACATGATTTTTCTCTTATTTAGTTACCAAAAAAGTCACTGAAGTTCAAAAGAACAGTCCAAACAGTTTAGAAACCTCTATTTCTCCCACTGCCCGCAACCGTACACTCTCTGGCTCCAGACTATAACACAGGTACAGCCAAATGTATTAAATGACAGCAACAGTTCCTTTTGATGTTCTCGGGCACTTTAACTGAAGAAACAGAAAAACTTACATAGAGGTTATTGGGTTTACAGATTTTAAAAGCTGAATAATAGTCACAACTGACAATATACATGCATTCCCTTTGTTTAAGGTTGATGTCTCACTTCCTATTAAGTCCTTTTATTTGCCTGTTATTTGAAATCTGATGGGTTTAGTCTATATCTCTGATTAGTATGTTCTGCAGACTGCTTCCTATATAAAAGGACATACATTCAGGAACCCGTGCATACCCAAAATGCCTTTCAAGATAACAGCATAAAATTCAGATTTTCAAACTAACAATAGGCCGAACAGATTCAAACCAAAGTCCTTAGAGAAGCAAGAGATCAGTCCACTCATGGTGCTCAGACTCTTTAGCACCATCATCCTGCAGATACCATTGTGTATTTTGAGGAAAAAATCTAAATTGGCTGCCATGGACATTGGAAATGCCCATATAGCAAAAGCACAGTACATAACTTAGCCATTTCAGAGGCTTTAATACCTTTAATAAAATTACTGTTACCACCGCTACCACAAAGACAGCCAGTAGATTAGCCCAAGGCATGTGTATTTAACCTTATTTTCAGTGAGAACAGGCATTTAATACTTCTCTAAACTGACATTTTTCAGAAAATGAGATTTTCCAGGGAGATGAGAATGATTTTTTTTTCAGACATAGCAGACTTGTTACAAACAGACGATCAGTTATCATGAGATATCACGGAAGCATCATTACTTCACCAATACAATTTCTTAAACGTGAAAATACAATCTATTTTCTGTATGAAAGCATTTGCTGTTTACAGCTAAGAAAGTGCTGAGCCATGATGTGGCCAGAAACATTTATACTGGTCACAGGAAAATTCTTATTTCATTTCTCTTTAGATAATAAAACTCTCAAAACTCCCATATCTTAAGAATAATTTGGTTTTGGAATGGAGATGACATCTAAGCTTCCTATGCAGAAGAGAAGTAAATGCTAGTGTGAATCAACTTGTATAATTTGTTTTGAAATATTAGTGATACTTTCTTTATATTTTTAAGACTGTAGCATGTAAAGTCATCACGGTGACTGAGAAGGTTAATATAATGGAACAATTCTGGGCTAAAAAGCACTTTAATATGGCACAAAACTTGCGACTAAATTGAAGTAAAAATTACAGACAGGGATCAATTTATTAGAAAAGAAAACCAAGAAATTTTGATTCCTGGAAATGATCATTTAGCATATCCAAACAACACGTTGTACTACAATGACTCCATGCAATCCTAGCTGCTTGTACTTTCCACAGAACAATATTTGCTATTCTAGTTGCAACTAAACAGAACATATTTTTGCCTAAAAAAAACAACAAACAAATAACCCTGATGTGAACAACTAATTATTTTCAAGGAGACCATCCTCCTCCATTCTTTCCATGAGTGACAAACAATTCCTCCTTGTGCTATCTGGAAAAACAAGAAACCACCGGCTGCCATCTTTTCTAAGAATATCTTATATCCAGAGTTACAATGAGAATAAAGTGAAACATTGAGAGCAGCCCTGCCGAGAAGGACTTGGGGGTACTGGTGGGTGAAAAGCTGGACATGAGCCAGCAATGTGCGCTCGCAGCCCAGAAGGCCAATCGTATCCTGGGCTGCATCCAAAGCAGCGTGGCCAGCAGGTCGAGGGAGGTGATTCTGCCCCTCTACTCTGCTCTGGTGAGACCCCACCTGGAGTACTGTGTCCAGCTCTGGAGCCCTCAGCATAAGAAAGACACGGACCTGTTGGAGTGGGTCCAGAAGAGGGTCACAAAAATGATCAGGGGGATGGAACACCTCTCCTATGAAGAAAGGCTGAGAGAGTTGGGGTTGTTGAGCCTAGAGAAGAGAGGGCTTCGGGAAGACCTTATTGCAGCCTATCAGTACTTAATGGGGGCTTATGAAAAAGATGGGGACAAACATTTAGCAGGGCCTGTAGCGACAGGACAAGGGGTAAAGGTTTTAAACTAAAGGGGGGTAGATTTAGACTAGATATAAGGAAGAAATTGTTTATGCTGGGGGTGGTGAAACCCTGGCACAGGTTGCCCAGAGAGGTGGTGGATGCCCCATCCCTGGAAACATTCCAGGTCAGGTTGGACGGGGCTCTGAGCAACCTGATCTAGTTGAAGATGTCCCTGCCCATGGCAGGGGTGTTGGACTAGATGACCTTTAAAGGTCCCTTCCAACCCAAACTATTCTATGATTCTATGATTTGCAATCCTCCAAATTGCAAACTTAAATGTAGGCAGGTTACAGCCATGGTCTTACTCAAAAGGGCAAAAGGCAACAGCCACTTTGAAAGAAAGTACATCACCATGGGAACCTCTGACCATTCTTTAGCTGGTTTTGAAGAAAAAATGCAGTCTATCATTTCTCTCTCTCTCCCCGCCCCCTCCTCCCTCCCCCCCCCCCCCCGCCTATGTTCCCTGTACTCAAGGTTTCAGAATTTTAATCTTACAGAAATTCTGAAGAGTAAGATTGTTAGGACAAAAATGCCTGACTACTAGTTCCAAATTTCTAAGACGACCTTTCCTTAATTAATTTTATCTCCACTGAAAAGTATTGTTTGTCAACATCTACTAATAATGCAAGAAGGATTTAAAAATTTCCATCAAATAAGTCTAAAATAAGATATTTTTCATTTGTAGGTTTCCATTTAAAAGTCTTGTATTATCTAGTCTAAATATGACGCTAGACACAGAAATGGCTTTGGCCAAAAGACCTAAGAGCACACCACAGTAAGGTGCACAACTAGGAGTTGTGCAGCAACAAGAAAACAGAGTACTGTGTTAACAACAAAGGGAAAAGTTAAGACTACAGAATTAAAAGTCCTAGGCCTCGGCAAATATATATAGTGCCTTTTGTCTAAACTTTTTCCTCAGTGGTTCTTCACATTTCCTCATTTGCTAGCTTACTTCTTTACTGTGCTAAAACAATGTATCTGTTTGGGTCAGGGATAAAGAGCAGTAAAATGTCTATTTTAGCAAACTAAAATGGTCAAGAGCAACATGGTGGATTCTTATTTGTTGAGCTGGTAAGAAAGTCTGTTTGGTTTCACAAGCACAGCAGTACCATCTAGACATTAGCTCATAAGCTGCCTTCAGGATACCGTTTTTGATGAGAACTGATTTGCATACCACCAACTCTATGCTTAGAGTCTGCTAGTAGCTGATTTTGATCAGGGTGCCAATGGGCAAGAATCAGCATAACAGAAAAGAAGAGCTACAAAAGATAAAGCGAATCAGAAACCATTTTCAGAAGTTCCTTTTTGGTAAGGTCAATGAAGCTATCTTTTCATTAGGAAGTGATTTGAGCCTAATCGTTCACAAAATTCAAAACCTGCCTCACTTTTTTCTCTAGTAGGGCTGACTGAGGCCTTTGTGGCAAACTAGATTTCTGCTGAAAAACACCTGTTTTATGAAAACATATTAGTGTTTTCAACATCTGCTGGCTTGGGTGGCTGCCTGCAGGGGTGCCAGAAGTTCAAGTAGTGGCAGGTCCATGTCAGCCCTCTCATATGAATGGGAAACACACAGCTCCCAAATCAGTTTCACCGACGTTACTCAGTTGTGAAGATCCGTAAAACTGAAAGAATAATTTCAGTCACTATTCCAGGGGTCTCTGAGAGCATTTTCATTGATAGCTTTGTGCTTTGGTGTTATCTAAAATGAAGCATATAGCAACTCCTGTTCTGCAGAAAATCAGGGAACTGAATTTTAAAATTTACAAGAAAACCATCCTCCAAGCTGAAGATTGTCTTTTTGGCACACATTCCAGATGTAGACTACCTTTCAGTTTGTAGAAAAGATTCATATTCTTTACCAAACCATATGGTTACTCATCATGGCAAAATCTATGGAGTTTAAGTTGTAACTGTGATTTAAGAATGAAATTCCAATTTGTCCTACAGTTAATAATTATAATTGTGGTGTATTTGGGTACCAGAGCTGTGCCTGTGTGCACACACAGTGCACTTAGTCATGAATTCCCTGGGTGGCTCAGGAGCTCCCCAGCCAGTCTCTGCACAGATGAGATAATGGGCTAATTGAGAACAACGGACCAAGTTGAGGAGAGGCTGCCTTCCACCTTCACAACAAAGTGCTTCACCAATTATTTCAGGAGCTGTCCAGGTGGGACCTTCAGATGGTCACAGAGATGCCTGCAGGCGGCTCTTGCTGGGTCAAGAGCAATACACAGACACTACTCGTATGCTTCAAAGTGGGTTAACATCCTGGGTGGACAACCTTGCCAGACCAGGTATAAGAATTAACTAGAACAATAGTTTGGGGAGTTCCACCAATTTAAGCTGAAGATGTCATGCAGGGACGCTTGTAATGGAGATTTGCTTTGCCATCCTGTTCAAGAGATTTGACGTTATACAAATATTCTAATAAGTTAGTGTTGTAGGTTTCTTGTGGTGGGTTTTTTTAATAAACACACTCTCTGTAAGTGTCTGTGCCACACCATTTCTTGAAATGTCAAAGATGTAGAAAAGTGAGGCTGAGTGAGGAGAGGCTTTAAAATTCAATCCTTTATCAACAATTTACATTGGGACCCTAAAACGACAGTCAAGAACTGTACATGCTGAAAAATTTGGAGGATGTTCATAACCTTGTCCTTGTCTCCTGTGCAAGACTTTTCCCATCCAATAATGAGAAAGGGAACAAGTACATTTTTCTGTTTTCCTGCTCCCATATTTTCTTTTCTTAGATTTTGACAACAGAGATTTAATTCATGAATGCAAAATATTCTCTCTTTATGGCACTAATTTTTTTATTGCAACAAACATATTTCCAAGAAAACAGTATCACAGGTGGTGAAATTGATAATTTATGCCAAAGGCTAAGACCTTGCCTCTGCTAATAAAAATAAAAATACTAATCTACACCGAGTTTTCGCTCCTCCTACGACCAGAAATCTGCACCAGTGAGGAATCATATTTATGAGGTTTGCTAGCACAGGTGCAATACATAGAAAAGAACCAACACATTTGCTTTGTTTTCCAGGTTAGTTTGCTACCAGTGTCTGTACTATGAGCCCATAAGTCTGGAACCTAAACCTTCAAAGTACTAAGCCCCCTTTACTTCAACAAATCTTAGGTGAGTCTGACAGCATGTATAACCTGACTGGCAAAAGAAGAAAATGAGCAGTATAAGTACCCTCACAAAGGCCTTGATCACCATTGTCTTACAATGCTCAATCAAGGGAAATTTTAACATTGAGCTTAATGTGAATTGAAGTTCATATACTTCTGTTTAAACACAGATTAGGATTTCTGACAGACAAATGCCACTGAAAAGCTGACAATCTAATTAATACAAATAGCTATCTTCCCCGCTATAAAAATGCTCTGTATTTTAATAGTTCAATTCTGCTGTGTAGAAATGAATATGATAGCATATGTTTTCTGAAATCCAACAAGAAAAGTCACAGTTACTTTTTTTCAGGTTGTGCAATGATTTTTTCACTGGCTATATATGCCATAAAAATCATTATACTATCATCAAATTGAAACTGAACTGTTCTTTAGACATTTTACTTCTTCACAGAAGTAAAGGAAAAAACCACCTTGTTTCATAACGTAGTCATCCTGAAACATACAAAGATTTTCTTACCCCAAAGATATGCAGATACATAGAGTACAGCTGGGAGCCTAAGTACTTAAAGGGAAAGTGAAATTGTACAGGTGCCCACATACTCATTTATTCTGACTACCTCTAGCAACGAAGGAGAGGAGTTGCCTCTGGCCTACTACTCCACATTCCAGTCTGATGATTTTGGCCTCACCTCCCACAGAACCACAAGGCAAAGTTGGAAGTCATTTGCCTGCAAAAGAGCTACTGTGCTCCTCCCCATGGAAGGGGAAAAAGAAACTGAGTGTGACAGAGACTCAGCCTGGTGATTGCCCTGTTCATGAAATACGTTTCTTTTTATCCAGTCAAGAGTGAAAATTGCACTTCTACTCACAAAAATTCATCTCTCCAAAAGTTTCATGTTGCAGAGTAAGAAGAAAACAAAATGAAATGACCAATGCCTTTTCTGAGGTCTGATCTCACGATGTGCTCTGTGTTTTCAGGGCACCTGTAAACATAATGGGAATCATGGGACCGAGTGTGTGCAGTACAAGGCAAAAATCCAAACTCTGCCACAAAATCCAAAATCTGCAATGTAAGGCGAAAATGCAGTGTCTTCGTACTACATTTGATAGACTACCACAACGGGCACTTAATCTAGTGGCTGCCTGTAGGCACAATGACAACAGAAATGTTTAAGAACAAAAGACACAAAAGAGTTTTCTGTATAGCTGATATTCTGAAGACAGTTTTCAGTTCGGTTCTAATTGTATATGTGGTTAATGTATACTTAATTAATTTAATAATGGTCACTCCAGTATTAAGGTAGGGATTAGGATGACATTTTTTCCTGTAATGCATCACGTGACTTCCTGGGACTGTCAAATAATTTTTCACCAACAGATTATCAGAGACTGGAAACGAGACTGAGCTTTGGGGGTTGGTGCTCTGATGTGGGTTCAGCTAATGCACTATTTTATCCAGCTGGGATGTCTAGCTCATCGGCTCAGAGTAGTGCTATCACTGGGTTTTCTTCCAATTCATACTGGCAAGAACCTAAGATTTTGGCAGAGGGAGAGGGAATTTCTTATCTTAATTTTCCATTCTTCTTTTTTTTTTTAGTTTTTACCAGACAGAGTAGTTTACCTATTAAGATACCTACCCATTGAACAGCATACATTGATATCTATTCTCTACCTACAGTGTAAAATTTTGCTTTTGAGAACTTAATACCTGGTTTCATTCAGGTCTTTGTTTCACCTCCTCATAACCAGAAACAGCTCTTGGAAGACTTCAGTGAAAGTCTCATAAGGTTTATCAGATATTTCTCAATCTATAATTCTAGCCTGTAATATATTCAGAAGATTATTCATCCAAGTGTTTTCTACTTCCACCCAATGTTTTAGCTTTTTGCGCAAGAACAAGGTTAGTGACAGTTGTATTAATTACACGACAGAAATGCACATCAAGTAAAATGACTGAAATAATTATTTCAAATATTTTATTTAAATGATTCTGTACCATGCTAAAACTGTGGGAGAGAGAATAAGAGTTCCTTACTAGTAAGAGCTTTGTTGTTACAGTGTAGTAAAAATCCTAGAATGATCAGCAGAAAAAAACATTATCCTTTCTCCTTTTGCTATTGCCATTTTCTTTCAGTTTTGGAGATAATTTCTGAATTGCGATGTAATTCTGGCTTTTAATTTAATTTTTAAAAAGCTATGAGTACATATTTCAAATACAGAAAATAATTTGTTGGTATTTTCATTAAAATAAACTGCAATGCTGCAAATCTTACATTAAAATATAGATGCACACTAGTAATTAAAAAATAATAATCAAATAAAAAGCACAGCGGAACACTTCAATTACTGATAGTAATCGTAGTATAATCTTGTCCTACCAAGTGTGTCTCCAGGTACAGTTTAAGGCTGTCTGTCTCTGCTTTAGGAGGAGTCCAATTCTCTGTTGTTTCCATGGCTTCATTTAACCAGTGAATGAATTCATCCAGCTTGCTTACAAACCCCTTACCAGGTAAGAAAAAAGAAAGAACAAGAAAAGCATATTTGTTAGTAAATGGCAATCTGAAAAATGTATGCTCAACTTTTTTTTAAGCCAGGAGAGTACTGTACGGTAAAATTTTGCCTTTTACAAGCATGCAAAGAAAAAAACAATTCGCAAGAGGTCTTCTAGTAAATGAGGAGCAGAACAGTGTTTCGGGGGGTAATCTAAGGTGTTATTTTGGGGCAGGACAATGTGAGATCCATATGACTGTGATGAAATGGAGAAAACAGCAAAGTTTTAGAAGATATTAGGAGGATATATAAAAGGCTGCATATAGATTACAATGAAAATTGAGCCGAAGACCTTTCACTGGGCAGACTGCGTGTAGCATGAGAACTGTTGGTTGAAGAAAGTGCTGAACAAAGCTGCATGAACAAGGTATACATCAGTAGGCTGAGGGAAGAAACTACTTGTCAGAACTTGGGTCTTCTGATTCCTGTTTTGGTTCATAGGATGAGACTCAGAGAGAAGAAATCAAACAGTAGGTGAGGCAGAATATATAGCAGTTAATATAAATATTGCTGATTGCATATGAGCCACACAGATGGTGCTCCCGAGAAGACAGGAGCTCCTGCTTCTCAGGAGCACTATTTATTTCAAGATTAGTACCAATTATATTGCCTGATTAAAAATAGTGCCCCTGAATTTACATGATTGGATGATACTATAGGCACATACTGAGTACAGATAATTTTACTGAAGTCTTACCCACCAGAAAGCAAGAGAGTAAATGGAATAAACTGACCATGATGTTTATAAGCACCCTGAAAATTAACTCTGAAGAGGAATGTCCATCTATTACAAGCATCATAAAACTAGATTAAGTTAGGTCTAATACTGGTTATGCTATTAGTTATTAGCTATGAATTTTGCAGCATGGTGAGGATTTTAATTTCCAGTTGGATAACAACTCAGTATACACAGTATCTCACTCTCACCACTTTATTTATGGAATGATTTCTGGTAATTATTAGTCCATTCAGATAGCTAAAAGCAAGCTAAGCATAAAACTTTTAAAGATTCCTGATTGACTCAGGAGCCCAAATCCCCTTCTCCGAAGCGGCACATGAAATTGGAATGCTAAATGAGACAGAAACAGGAGTTTGAGCAGTTGGTGTGCAGCCGCGTTACGCAAAGAAGTGCAATGGTAATAACCCAGACCAAGCAGAGCCACACTTCCTTCAAAATTCATGGTAGCAGAATCATTTTGGCCCAATGCCGTGCCAAGAAGCAGGGTCCAATAATCAACTCCTGGCTTCCAGCTGAAGTGGCAGTGCTTCTGAACCAAAACTAGCCTCTGGCAGGATGCTCCAGTGCATACTGTGGGCATGACAGCACTCACTGAGGCATTCTGAAGACTTTGTTTTAATTATTATTATTTTTTAAGTGAACCCTACGAGTCCTCAGGATGAGAAGGAGGCTATTGCCGTCTCTATTCATGGAATCCACTGTATCTCAAAGCATTATAAGTAAGAAAACTGCTATTCTGTGGGTTTTGTTGTAGGCTGTTTATCAGGACATTACAGAAAGGGGGAAGGAAGACAGGAAAAACAGTCCAGTGGATATGGTGACTGAGACAACGTGCCTCCACTCTGGGACAAGTAATGAAGGTAGCTGCATCTCCTCTCTCCCACAGCAGGCCATGCCACGAGGACTATGTTCCCCACGTCAAGCCATAGGACAGAGTGGGGGCAAGATGTTCCCCTGTCTCCATTGCTTGCTTGCTTTCAGCTCGTAGTGGAGCATAAGAGATGCCAGACTGGCAGAGTGGGAGATGTGAGCCGAGGGGAAGAGGAGCAGGAGGAGTAAAGTCCTTCTAGTCCCTCCAATAAATCTCTGCCTGCATTTTAGCAATGTGCTGTCCTTGAGAGACAAGGTGATATGGTAAGCACAAAAAAATGAAGAAAGGCTCTCTCTTGTATATGCGTCATGTATTTTACGGAGACAGACACGTATAACATCTGCCTGCAGTACTCGATGTCTGTATGCCTTCAGAAAGGGTGCTCAGAAACACCGCAGGCTTGCACCAGTATAAAAAGCAACTACTAGCAACCAAGTTACTTCTGCCTTCTCACAAAACGTGCCCGTGTTTTAATGTCTGCTACTTCACGTTGGTGCTTAGAAACTCCCAAGCAGCAGGCTCCAGCAGCCTGGCGTGTATCCCCTCGCCGCACAGAGGAGGTGGGCTGCGGGCCCCAGCGGGCCTCAGTGGGGCGCAGGGAACGCCTGGGGGCTAGTTTGGGGGCCTGGAAAAAAAAAATATAGATACAGCCTCCTACAGAACCACGATGAGCCCAGCTGCCTGAGAAAAAAGAGGTAAGGCTGCAAGCACCAGTGCCACCTGGCACGTTAGAATCGCGGCTGGGGACATGGTGCCCGAGGGGAGCCGCGCGGCAGAGGGGAGCACCGGCCGCGGCCAGCCCCGGCGGATTTTCTTCTGCCAGGCAGCACAAATCACAATAATCCTACTATTTTTCAAATGACGGCAATAAAATTTTATTGAAACCATTCCAAAGAGCACATCTGTAGAAACCGAAAATAGCGGAGGGACGGGAAAAGGAAGGCAAGGGATGGGAAGGGGAAGGGAAGGCAAGGCCCGGCAGCGCGGGCCCGCCGCCGGAGGGAGCGCCGCCCGTCCGCCCGCCGTGCCTGGGCCCACAGCGCCACCTGCCGGCGCCGCGCCGCCCGGCCGCTGCCCGCGAGGTGCGCGGCCGCCCCCGCCCCGCAGGCCGGGCAGCGGCCCGGCGCGGTGCCGCCCCGCAGGCCGGGCACACGCTCCTCGGTGGAGCGGTGGGGCAAAAACCAGAAGCGGGCCGTGCCTCTGGCTGCGCACATCGTAGCAGAATTACAGACGGTGTGTTTCAAGCCGCTAGAAGGCACATGAAATAGAGAACTGTTTTTATCTCAAATTGTATGTAAGATTAAATTGTGACAACGCAGTTCCTGCTTCCTTCGTCACAACTTAATGATCAAAACAGTGCCCCGTTTGTTTGGTTTTTTCATAGCAGTGCCTATGATTCCATCCTATTTCTTTGAACCGCCTGATGCCCGTGAGCCAGGAAGGAGCCACCTTTATCGCCCAGCCACCAGCTTCATGACTCAACCCTGCCCGGGAGGCAGCTCCAGATTGGAAATTGAAACCTATGCAAATACAATCAACTGCAGCGGCTCTGAAGTTAGGGACGAGACCACAGTTCGCTCTTGATGCCAAACTTTCCCTTCTTGCCTTTGACTTTTTGTCAAGGCGTAGTTATCGACAGGCTTTGAGATCCAGGCCAGCTCTCGCCGTCAGCTGTAGCCTAGGTCTGGTACAAACAGTTCCGCTCTGCTGACCCAGCTGGCCCAGGCAGCCAAAGGCAGGAGGCTGCCTGCTCTCTCATACTTAGAGAAAGAGCATCTGCAGTATCGATGGTCCATGTAGCCCTGTCACAAACATAAATCCGGATCCTCAATCTCCTCAAGCCTCGTAACAGAGGGGAAGTCCAAAACATAACTTATTGCCAACTGACGGGCCGCTGCCCCTCCACACATTGACCAACACGGAGTCATTGCTGCGTAATCAAGATGGCCTAGTTAGTTGGAACAGAATGCAATTAATGATGTACGTGTACTCAGGGACACAAACTGCATTACAATAGTTTCTTTTCTCATCATTTAGGATATTTCCCGGAATATGTGTTTCAAATAAAAGCTTTAGACAAAATAAGTTCTAAAACATAATAGGGAAAAAACGTTGTCTTACAATACAGAAAATCTATTGTGAGACTCCATCAGAGCATGAAACTACGCTTTGAAAAAACAGATTACAACATAAATTATACCAAAACAAAGGATGAGGCTTAATATGCAATCCTAAATCCAAATCCAGGAGTACCCAGTGAAAGAAAAAAATTCATAGGATGACAAATTTTAACCAATACAGGATATTTTTCAGGTTTTTTTCTTCATTTTATCCAGATGCACATGAAACCACTTTACATCCCTTCCGAGACACTTCTTACCTTTCTGCTTTCTCTGTTTGAACTTATGTTTTTCTTTCTCTAGATTTTTTTTTCTTCATCATTCTTCAGGTGGGAAGGAGTTTCAACAGGTATAAACTTGAGTGGAGCTATGCTGATTTATATTAGTTTAAGGGTCTGATCTAGACAGTATCACACTTATAATGAAAATACTGTAAAATCTACCCAACTCATGCTTTGGTAATGGGAAATTAAACTACTGTATTTTCCATCAAAACTTCTTGGAAGTTGAAAACCCATAGTCAGCCACATTGAAGCTAAAAATTACTGTACAAGAATTCCTCAGGGAGAAAAGAGGGGAACAGAACAGAAAAAAAGGAGCACCAGTATAATCCAGTCTCTGCCTTTTGACCAGCTGGTTCAGTTCTGCAAATGTAATAGTTTTGTACTGTGCTAGCAAGCTAGATGTTACTAAAAAAACTCAAGTCCCTTCATGACACAGCATAAAGCTATTCTTGTTCTATGCTGCTTAGTGCAGAAACAAATGTTTATGGATTGTTATTGGATGATTTGTAGCAACTTCTACAGTAAAGTTTGCAAATAATGATAAAGCTCTTCCCATACCCCATGCAGAAAATTTTTAAACATTCACCTTTAAAACGTTCAGCTTTCCCTTTTGTTTTATGACAATTTTACAGATTTTCCTAGGGAGAGGAATAAAGTTCTAATCACACATCCTTGAACAAAGCTAGAGCAAAAATGGCTTCATTTGAAATTTGGCATGTACAAAGTTATTTTTTGTGGTCTAATTCTATTTGCTCTGGACGGGTAAGAATGAAACAGACAGACAATTGTAAGTACTGGCGGGGGGAAAGCTGTAATTCAGTGTGCCTGCTTTGCCGTCTTATAGAATGAAAATATACTTAATTCAGTTGTTCTATAGAATTAAGGAACTAATTAATTAACTGAACAATTAAAAATAAATTTGATGGGATTTAACTAAATATCCTGAGACTTCCTCATTAATGACCAGAACACTCAAATTTTTTGAATTGTAAGACATGAGAATTCACTTGCTGAGTCACCCAAAAAGGGCAGGGATGGGTCAGCTTAGAGGCCAAAGGCATGCGTGGATATCGGGCTGAGGAAGGGTGCACCTGGAAGTGTGCCTCCCACCCTTGTTCTGTGAAGTATAAGGGCATACAAAAGATACAGATCCCTCCGCTGCTGCACAGGGCTGCAGGGCTCCCTGTAACCACTACAACTGGTGAAAGGATCTTGGGTTGGGCAGCCTAGTTGTGCCCGGCATGTGGGATAACAGAGTGGGAGAGCAGCTGTGGTGGTGTGCTGCCAGTACGAGAAACCCTGGAGCACGGTGGCAAGGCCTACCAAAGTGGTCAGACGAACAAGTCTCACATGCAATTCATTACATTTAATAGGACTGTATGTGTTCTGTCTATCCCAAGTGTGTGTCAGAAAAATTAAATACTTAAAATGAACACAGAAATAGGCAGTCCTTGGCATCCCAAGCAGTTTGTGCCTGACTCCATTCCTTTTTCCTGTTTTGCGGGATCCTGTTTGCATATTCCTCCCTACTCACGACAACTGTTCAGCACATCTCAGTGCTCACTACCTGCACCTCGCTACTGCCTCTTGGCACGGCCCAGGAGTTCCTCGCTCCCTGTGTCTCTCCAGCTTCCACAGTCCCCTCCTGCCCTTTCCCATTGAGCTTCAGAAGCTTACCCCATCTCTGGCCAAAGACCGACCTCCTTTAGATATCCATGAACTTCCCACTTCCTAGTTTGCGGCAGCAGCCCCAAAGCTGATGTGTACTGCCGTCAAGTGAGTCAATCAAAGGAGTTTTGGTACCACTGACCCTAGCTAGATGGTCCCCCGGAGTTGGTGGCACTGCCAATGCTCATGGTCGAAGAAGGACAAAGTAGAGCCCAGGAGAAATATTATGGGCTCTCAGCAAAATAACAAGCAGCTGACCAACTTAAAAACTTCTGATAACAACTACAAAACTAGCGATGGTTACATAAGTGCTTATGGTACTGTAGAAAGGCTCCAGTCCCTCATGATATCCCTGCATATTCTCTTAGCTTGTCAGGGGTGTTGCTCAGACATATATATTCTCATTGGATTGCAATTTTCTGAGCAGCACACAACTAAGACCTCCCAGAAAAGCTTTTACTGTCACAGTCATGAAAAAAATGCGTGACTATCAAGTGAGTCACTTAAAATTATGCACAAATGCCTCTCAACTAAGCTAAAACCACTTCTTGCACTAGAACTTTTAAAGTTTCCTAACTTCATTTCAGTGGTTTAATTTTACATTACAAGCTCTCTCTTTTTTTGGTCAGATAGGAAAGTAAACAGTTCTGGTGTTCAATAATTTTAGCACTTCAAATGATCTCATTTAGACTTTGAAGTTCAGCTTTCATTAATTGAATGGAATGGGAAAGGAGGAAGTTTCCATCTCAGCTGCAGCTATCACTTTACAAATCCAGCTTTTATTAGACCACATTTAGAATGGAAACAGACTAAAGCCCAGTTCTGTAATTTTGAGCTTTAGCCTAAGAGATAGCACATTTATGGTTACCAAAAAAAAGAATGTGAAAACATGGAATTTTTACTATATTAAAAAATGCAACTTCTTATTTTTTTTGGTACACTAAAAGCAGCAGTATCTTAGATGTTTTTAGTACTTTTTTTGATGTGAGACTCCTTTAGATGGGGAATCTGGACATGTGCACTTAAGGAAGCTAGCATTAACATTGCCAAAATTATGCCATAAAACACAGAGGATGAAACTGCATCCAGTTAACACCATTATGAAAAGTTTTATGGCTTTCATCCTAGGCCAAATTTTGGTTTTGCTTTTTATGGAAAAAAATTCCCAGATTTACGGTACCTACATGGCACAGGTAGCAAAATTATTTCAATACCTTTTGGCTTGTAATTTTAAGCTGTGCAGTGTTAACACCGCTCAGTTTCTTAGTCTAACATTTTCATTTAACATACATGCTGGCTTACACTTAAGGCACTTCCGATCATTGCATTTGTAAAAGTACAAAGCCCTTCTAATGACTTGAACTAAGATTAAAATCAGAATAAAAGAGACGCGCCAAACTGTTAAATGCAAACATACTAAAATCGTCTGCCACGGTAGTTAAGAGTGATGGTGGCAAGTCTACTGTATTCCACAAACCTCAGAGTTGAAGCACCAGACAACGGTGCTTGTTAAATCTCTACCCCAGACCTTTTTTCTCTCCACCTTCCCTTTTATTACACAAAGGGAGTTCTCTTAAAAGAATTGGTTATGAGGCTGTGTGCTTAAAAATGAATGCCCAATTTTGTTGCAAGCAGCAGTGTTGTCAAGTTTGTTCCCAGTTTACAAAAAGACTGAGCTCACAGAGGGGTCTGTGTACAAGGATGGGCTGGCTCTAAGGGCACTTCTATCACAGAATGCATTAAGAAAACCCTTTGTCTAACCACACAAAAGGACTTGCATATTAGTCTCAGGAGGAACATGTTCCTGCCCATGGACTTTATTTTCAAAAGGATAAAAGTGCACTTTCTTCATAGGCAAAGGTAAGTCAAAGAAATCCAGGTACTCAAGAGGATGAGGCTGCAACAAACTGCCATGGTCAATTTAATTGGAGTTAGACCCAGAGGCAACAATAAAACCATTAGCAGTACAGATGTTAGGGATCCCCAAGGAACCAAGATGCCACAATGGAAAATATTCTTTGTGTGATATTGTCAAGATTCTGTGGCAGACAATGACCTCTCAGAAACATACGACTGACCAAACACATCAGTAGGGTGGCAATACTTAATATGCAGTTCAGGGTACATTCATTCACAAACACTTCAGAAATAGAACTTAGTAGCTTTCTGCTAAAGAAATGCCACATTTACTCAGCAACCCCAGCCTATAAGAATGTGTGACTTAACTGTTCCCTCCAAACAGGGAAAAGATAAAGATTAAAAACTTTTCTTAGTGGACATCCATGTAAAGACACATCTTCGTCTTCTACTTTATACTGTATAGTTAAGCATTTTTAAGACCAACTGTTAAATTACACAAATTTTTCATAAGTGCCACCTCCAGGCTTTGTGCCCAACTACCACACACAGAATTAGAAATTACTATTGGATGTATTTTCCCTAATGGGCATCTATCTGATCGGTCATGATTTATACAGTTACAGAACAGAAAGCGATAGCACAGGATGTTCACTGGCTCATGACTTTTCCTGGTTTTAGAGTCCCCAGGATGCATTCTGATGCTGGAAAACAAGAAGGATTAATGTATAAAAATATAGAGTTATATCGAGCAGAGCCAGTCAGATATATCTCAACTTTTCAGGGAGATTTCACTGGAAAGCTGAGAGTACTTCTAGTCTTGAAACAGTGAGGACAACAAAGCACAGTTCTTGCTAGCCTAGGAAAACACTACAAATTAACTCAGTTCTAGCTTTGTCCGTAAAAGTTGATGATAGGGTACTCTTAATTTTTCTGGAGCTTTTGGTCCACTACTAAATCAACAGATTTTGCTAACATTTCCAAGCTATTTTTCCATACTGTATTCTGACTAGAGCAGGAATGGCAAAGAAGATTTTTGAAGAAGTTCTCAGTTTCTTAAAGCCTTCTACGTAGAAGAGCCAGAACCATAAAGGTAGGATAGGCTTAAAAAGCATGATACAGAGAAACGTGCAAAGTGTTACTTTTCAATCCATTAAAAATAACTATATTTGAAGACAGTGAACCTGATTCTGCAATAAAAAGTTCACTGCCCCCATGGGACTGTTGATTTTATTTCTGCTTCTAGACAAAGAGCAGGTTATGCTAATCTGAATATTAAGAATCATTCCTAAATGTATCTCTGTAGATTACTTAAACCTTTCCATGATGCCACAAACATAATTCTTTCTTTACCCTATGCCTTGTCTTACCTTTTGCTCAAGGTGAAGATCTACTTTCTGTTTAAAAGAACTACACCTACACAAGGCCTCCACTGCTATTTGAAACTTACAGGATCTAAAAAGGGACATTCTTACTATCAGCAGATTGACTGTGGGGCAAAGATAGATACAGGAAAAGTAAGCCAAATGCTTCCTAAACCCTGTTCCTGAGAGGTATATTTTTAGATAGCAGACAAGCTTCCAACACCACTGGTAACATTTCCCCCAGCCTTTTGAAGGATCAGTGAACTCCTAGAACCACAGAACCAAAATCCATGGGCTGGAAGGACACTGCTGGGGACAAGAGATCCATGTAGCCCTGAGGCCAAGATAGCTATGCATATGAATGTTATATAGCAGCATAGGAAAGGCCAGCGCCATTGTGACTTTGCAAGTGCTCAAGAGTAGAAGGACTGGTGGAGAGAAGGGAGGGGAAAGGGAAGACTAATTCATCCATCATTTAAAGAATCATCTGGTATGAACTTAACAGCAATATGGATTGGTTGTAAACCTCCAGAGATGCCATCTGCTCTGATGGCAGTAATGCCGGGCATACAAAATGGCTGCTCATCTCGTCTCATACTGACACGGCCGTGCTTTCTACCTGAGATGTAATGTTAACAGGCACAAGGCCAGATAAGGTTTTAGGCCTCCTGCATTCATTCAGACGAGGGCAGAGTTCATGCTGAGAAAATATGGGAGGCCAGTGCTGTATCTCAAAAGTGGTGTGATATTCAAAGCATTCCTGGGAATCAAGTAAATAAGTAAATTAGCATATCCTTCTTCGAATGGAAAAATTTTACATATGCCTTCACATTCTAGATGACAGAAAATAATTTTGCTTATCTGTCTCCTAAGTTATCATGCATACTAATTTGAATCTTAGTTATTTTCGAGGCAATATTTCAAATTGTTCAAGTTCCACGTCAGGCCATAGTGCTGGATGGCAGCGGCAAAGACCGAGCTGCAGCCTGGCCTTGGAAAGAACGCGCTTGCTGGAACGCAGCCTGCGCAAGCCCTCTCGTGGAGACAATTTATACCACCTGAAAACCGTTCTTGTGCAAGCTAAAGCATCCTCTCAAACTGATGAAAGTAATAATGACAAAAAACCCACCACTTTTACATGAATAAGTTTTATCGCCACTGGGTTATGCAGACACAGATATATTGGTTAAAGAAGTAAATATTTTCCACTGTTCTAATCAGTACTGGCTTTTGTCAGAAAACCTCTGCAGTGTAAATCTGTATTCACATGTGTCTAGCACTCATCTCATTCAGCATCCCTTGTCTGTGTGAAATTTTGAGGTTGACTGGGAAAAGGTTCCCAAGGAAACAATATTCAAACTATGGAGTGAATAGTAAAAGCAGGAGAAAGGAGAAACACAGGAGTTAAAGGATACCAAGGGCCCTGAAAATGAGACAGAAACAGGAAGGAAGAACAGACAATAAGGAAATGGGGCATAAACAGGGAGGAAAATAGAGGAGGAGGAAATATAAGCAAAGGACAAGATTGTTCTTTTTATTTAGTTAAAAAAAAAAGTTTGATGTTCTTTGGGTCATTGGCAATAAAACAGGCAGGCAAAAGCTCTTAGAGTTAAAAGCAGAACAGTCAGCAACCGTGATATTGTGAGCTGAGTAATGTACAAACTTTTGAATGATCATCCATATCTGGTCTTTGAAGTTCATTATACTACTAGGATTGAACATGTTTCTGAAAATATATTTATATATTTCTGAAAATATATTTATTCACAAAAAGCGATGCCTTTTGTTATTGGTCATGTCTCACAGAAACTCTCACTACTCTTAAAATAACTTTTTTCTGAGTCATTTCTTCTCTACATAAAATCCAAGAGGCCTAAGCAGCAGCCAGGGAATAAAGATAGGTGCCCAAAACATCTTCTAGTACAGGATAAGTTTTAAGTTTCTTTTATGTATCACAGCATCAAATATCCTAAACTGAGGCCTTTTTAGATTATACCCTTATGTGACCCTGTCTAAGTCAAAGACTTGCCACATCTAGAGATCAGCTAAGAGATGTGAATGTTTTTAGGTCACATACTCTTGTTTCACTCAGCTGGTAAACCAGGGAGCAAGTTATGAACACAATGTCTCCAGAAATTTGTAGCCAGCGATGTATCAAGGGAAGGACAAGAACAGCAAATAAATCTGCCTGAGCTAAGAAAGATGATGCTAGTAACTCCCAGAAAGGGGGATTTCAACTCCGCAACAGCAGCTGGAAGGAGTGTCTGGATTCTGGAGGGACCCTGAGCACAGCACAGGAGAGGGGCCTGTCTTTGGTAAAAATACCAGGCACCAAAATGAGTTGCTATGTTCTGTTTAAAGGATAGTGGCACAATGCTGCAGTATATTCACATCTATTTCACAGTCCCAGATTTCTTTTTTTGTCCACTCTAAGCAACTCTAAACTAGAATAGAAAATGTAGAAGTTAGTTCAGGACCTGTTGTTCATAAGTGCAAATTTGTTATTTATTCTACAGATAAACCTAAAATCAAATCTCCCGATCAGAACTGTCCCCTTTCTTTCAGTATGAAATGTTTGTTATGCAGCAACCTTGATCCAAACTCTGTGGATAATGTGAGTCTATAATCAGTATCTTCATTTTCAGTGAAGCTAGTTGTCTGATGTGCATTTTCTAAAAATGCTGCCAATATAACTATTGATGTTGAAGCAACTTACAGTGATGTAAGGGTACTTGGAAGTACTGCATTGCCTCTTCATATAATTATTTTAAATGTTGTGTTGGCAACATACCTTATTTTCAGATTGTTTTACAGCTAATGTATGTATTGGTTATGAGCTGAACTGCAGCCAAAAGATGAACTAATCCTCATTTGCAATTTTTCCATATAATGGCCTCTGTAATATATTAGTATACAGCTTTATTCTGCTCTGAAGAATTATGGATGGCCATCATTCCTTTGTTTGCATACCCTGAGTATTTGGGCTTCAGACAGTGGATTGGGGGTGGAACGCCCTTGTACAGCTGTTATTTCTGCCGATAGTCAGCTGCTACCTTGCACGTGTGCTGGGCAGCGCTGGAGGCCGCTCGAATGGAGCCACGCTGGCACCTCCCCTAACTGGTCCCAACATTTCTTTACTCTTTGATCTCATAGTCGCTAGAAATGAACCTCATTCCCCAGCATTTAATTCCTTGAAAGGTGCACGTGATACACATACACTATGGTTGTTCCTGTAGCCTGAAATCAAAGCGGCCCTATGTCATGATGTCAATTAAACAGAGATTTGTACACTTCCAAAAATTTTACCTTTTCCCAGACAAAGAACAAATCATGTTAAAAGAATGAAATTAGGCAAATTGTATACCTTTACACAATGGCACAAAATTAATTCCACAGGATTTTCAGTACCTTTTAAATAAAAACTAAATTCATTATTTTTTACATAACATTTTCAGTAAGTTAGCCAGTAAGGGATAGATAAAGGAAGAAAGCCACTAAATTCTTGGCCTGATGGTCACAAAGCAGGATTAAACACTGCTTTTTAAAATAATATAACTATAGTTCTCTAAATAATAATAAAAATGGCAGTTATATTTGCAGGGAGACAACATCTCTAAATTTTTTGCAGAGGATAGGTTTTATTTTTTTTAATATATTTCACAAAATCTGTAGAAGTGCACATGCAGGTTATATTTTTTAAAAGTTTAATAAATTGGCATACACACATTACTACTTTTTAAAATCAGAACAGTATGTCAACATTAAATTTGTTGGAATAAAATTCATAGCCAAAAAAATTGTTGGAGACTACACTAAAGCAAAAAAGATTTTCATAAGGAGGAAAGATTCTAGGTTATAATTTATTTAATCTCTGCATTTCTAACAACTACGTTTGTAAAGTTGTGAGTCTCGTTCATTTGAGAAGCAAATTTAAAAAAATTTCTGTAAAACAGGTGCAGCAACAAGTTCTGGCCTCAAGAGGGCGATATATCACCATGTCTAAAAGTTTTCCAAAATGAAGGAAAAAGCCACTTTTTACTAAAATAGAACAGATGCTATTTGCTTGTGGGTAACTGCTAAATATATTGATCTCTGCTGTATCATTGACATGACTTAAGAAATAATGACCACGATTGCCCCTCAAAATCAGAACGTTTAATTCAGCATTTCCTATTATTCAAGGCGAATTGGTCAGCAGAGATTAAGTCTGTCACCTCACAAGAGATATTATAATTCTTTGACCCATTAACTTGTTTTGCACTTAAAATTTCTGAGTTTAAAAACAGGGAAAATGGTGATTGCCACTATTCGCTAAATATGGCAGCAGCGAGGAGAGATTAAGATTCACCACCTCTTTTCTTTACTCCATTATTATTCCTCTAGTTTCCTAATTTAGCCTCCTGTTACGCACTCGATTCTCGTTCACCTGCAGCCTCCAAAGAAATCCTGTCACTATTAGTTCCTCCATTAATTGCTTTTCTTTTGCCTCCTAGCTCATCTACATTCTCTTTTAGATAGTTTATTTTTTCAGTGGTCTCTAGTGGGCATTCCTTTACACCCTCTTTAGACCCTAATTCTGACTTACTTTTTTCATCCTAAAATTTGGATATGTTTACAGAATATAATAAAAACTATCTCTGGTCTTTTTTGTTTTGTCTTCCTATTTTTTATTTTTAACCCCAAAAGCTTTGCTGTTTCTAACAAATTTACTATTTTTTTCTGGTTTTCTGTACCTCAAGAGAGCTGTAGGAGATTTGCACTGCAAAGCATGGATGAGGTTGACCCTAGTTTGGACTTACCTGGGCCAGTTTTATGCTAGCTGCTATAGTTCAGTTGCTGCTAACAGTGCAGCAGGATTTACATTTTAAATTACCTTGTGTGTCTTTAGTCTTGTACAGCACAATGAGGAAACATTCATGTAGTCAGATGCTGGCATCAGGAGGGAAAAAACAATTAGTAATATTAAGTTACTGTGACATGAACATCTACACTGTCTACTACCAAAAATCTGTTTGCTTGTTGGTTCTCCCTCTGTCAGCCTGGAGAGTTTCCAAATATTGTCAAGGGAAACCAGAGGCAAATCTAGCCCTCATTCTGGTAACCTTACTTGACCCACATGAGAATCAGTGTTCAAAATAAGTCTTTACTAACAATAAAGGAATATTCAGATAAGATTCCAGTTTGATTTGCTAAGGACAGCTGAGCTGTTTGTGAGGATTATCATCTGTGCTCCAAAACCTAAAGCAAGGATGAGAAAACAATTTTTTGCCTTTCTGGTTGCTTTCAAGAGATAGCTTTCAAATACCTGCATAAGTATACAGACAGTCTGAAACAAGCCCCTGGGAGACAGTTTCCTGTCCATATTTACCACAAATTATATTCACTCTGATGCCTAATGATGACAACTATGATTTAAGAGTCAGCATGATTTAATGTTTCATTCCTGATCATAACATACCGGAAAGGATGAAGGAACAAAAACCAGTTGCTGTCAAAACATATAAAGATACAGAAGAAGAAAAAGATATGAACATATTTTGAGGAGTTATGCAATAATCTTACATAAGTGGACTTGATCTTTCTTCTCAGGTTAATCCTCTCTAGACCTTGAACATTTCTCTTGTTCTGACTCATCTCCAGCACGTACACGTTTTAAGGCAATGATGCGTTAACAACAGTAGATAGACTGGAATTTGATTTAGGTAGAAGTTAGTAGCAATGTATTATTTAAATAATTAAATATTTAGAATAGAGCATGATGATTTTGGTATACTGTTTCTTTCTGGAATATCCTGTACTTCCTTGCAGAAGATACATAAAACATAAGTATCCAAGAGCCTAAGTATATTATGTAACAGAACAGCTAGACCTTAAAACATTGGGAAAGGCATATCACTATGAAAATATAAAGCAATGAGCATCCTCTCTCACCCCTCCATATTTACCATATTGAAGGGAATGTTAGAAAACACAATTTTAAATTCAATAGTTTTCTGTTTACTAATGGTGGCATTTCAAGGAGCCCTAAAATCAATACAGTAACTAGTTAACAGGGTAGCTCAGAAGTTATCTCAAACTTTTCACAAAAAAACAACCCTCTCCCCAGTACCTGCCCCCTGTAAGACAGCAGTTATAGAGGATTCAGTCCTGAACAACAAGAAGATTCCTCTTAAACCGCCATACGCACCTTGAAGTACGTTCCCAATAGCAATTTGACTCTTTCTGTCCATGTTTTGAAAGCTAGTGCCATCACTGAAAGCTTCCAAACCTATTTCAATGGTTTCTGACTGCCTTTCCCTACTTCCATGAGAGAACTGAAAGCACTGAACAATCCCAAGCAATAAAGATTGTCTCTGCACTGATAGAAAGGAGTCGATCATGAGATCGTCTTAAAGTAGATACTGATTAGTTCTCCAAGTTATCACTGTGTCCCTTTTAAATCTGGAGCCTCTATTGGCTTTCCAGGTAGGTCACCTGGCACCTACTGCTCACCTTCGAGCCTGTCCTTTGCTACAGTGAGAGCAGGAAGTCCACCTCTTGCAGTCTTACCATTCCCTCTCTCCATCTTCAGCTCTGCTGCACCCTTTTGCCTATTAGCAGAGATCCAGAAGGTAAGAAGTAATCCTTGACCAATTTCTAGAGAGTTTCCAGTTCACAAGTAAATAATGTGGATGGCTCTGGTGCAGGCTTGTGGCTAGGCTGTGATACAGATGATTAAGACATGACTCTGGGCTGTAAAGCCAGCGGTCACTTAAAGCTGATCTGAGTGACTGCATTAGAATAGAAGAGGAGGGCTCACAGAATCATGTATGCAAAAGCAGCTGTTCCTCGGTTTATCTAAGCTGCTAGTAGCCATCCCTGAGCTGAGATGTGGTATCCAACTATGTACACAAGAAGAGAGAATCGGGAGGGGTTTTACAGCCAAAGGTCTCACATCAGATGCGAGCCAAACATTGGTTGTAGACATATCCCTTACAATCAGTTCTAGATACTAGCAAAGACATACCCTCAAATCAATGCTACTAAAATTATTTGTGAGCAGATTTTTTCTATTTCTCTCTCTCCTTCTCTCTCTTCCCCGCCCCCAAATTATTTGGAATGACTTGCCAAATACTGAATGTAAAAAATCCCTGATCTAAAACTGCTCACTGCCAAATCATTCTGGAAATTCAAACAGTTCTGAACAAGCATGTGCTTCACAATAGATGTGTTTCATTAAGGAAGCATAATTCCTGCAGTCAGTTTTAGATGTAAAGTTATAAATTCAGAATTTGCACAGCTTACATAGAACTTGCTGGTTTTGCAAAGATTGCTGGTGGCAAACTTGCTCAGACTATTTGTGGTAAAGCAAATGCCAAAGAAAAGTGAATGTACTTGGAGGAGCTGTTTAAAATTCAAGCAAACTGTTAGGAACTAACTGTTTTGGAGGAACAGAAGGTTCACTGTATTTCAATATCATCTTCTAGCAAAGAAGTATTTGTCTGAGTAAAAGTGAGAGTTCCATATGTATACTACATTGCTGCTTAATAATAGTTTAACCAGCTAAGGTTAAAAAAACCTGAGGGATGGGCTTTCAAAGCAGGGGAGTATCATCAGACTCAAAACAACAAAGCACAAACTTGACTCTCAGTACAAAATGTGTAGTGACATTTTCAATTATGCTGCACAAAGCAGCAAGACTGCTGAGAAAACTGCAGAGTTGCCAAGGAATTTCTGGATCTGATACCTCTTTCACTCGTTTTTTATAAACTGGTCATCAACCAAGAGCAGTATTTCAACCTAAATTGTATGAAGCAGTATGAGTAAGATTCAGAGATGAACAAATGTTGGAAAGCACTCTATCTATTAGGAAAAATATGCAATCCATTTATTTTAAGAGCGTCAGTATTAGAAACACTGTTACTAAGTTATTGAAAGCAAGAGGGCTGAGGGGAGCACTACAACACTTTCAAAATCCTTTATCTGGTAATCCAAAATAAGCCAGTCTTGTGTCCTGTTGATTGTCTTTGCTTTTTCCACCCGTTCTGTCATTACTGATTTCGGTTCTCTGTTTTTTCTTTGTTACCAAGCCCCATCAGCGTTATCAGTTCCTATTAGTTTTTCACTACCTTAACCCCACAGCTCAAACTTCATTTATCCTCTATGCATGCTTTCCCCCCTAATCATGAAAATCACCTCCAAACAGAAATAAACTTTGCTTCCCCTAAAGCAATCCAGCTTCTACCTTAACTGTACTGGTGTGTTTTCAGTCCATTCTCTGCCTAGAAGCAACTCTGTCCCCTTTCAATCTAAACAACACAAATTCTTTCCCCTGTGTTAGTTCTCCAAATATTTTCTAATCAACTGGCTCTCCACTGCCCAAATGGACTCCCAGCCATATCTCCAGTAAAAACTTGCTCTACCAAGTCCATTAACCATTTGCAGAAGACTACTGTTTAGTCACCTTTTGTGACTACCCTCTAAAAATGCAAATCTTTCCCACGCAAACGCACAAGCTATTTGTCACACTAACAAGTTTAGCTCTGGTATTGCACCCTCCTTTGTAGACTGCGCTGATCCTTAGTTCCTCCTAGACAGGAAAATTATTCCTGTTACTCCAATAATTTGGAAAAGGGGCCCTTAATCCCTGCTCCACTGAGGCATCTTGGGTTCAGAGGGGATAAATGGTTGCATGAGGGTGAGGGGGTCCCTGACTGGGCAGCAAAATCTTTTTTCTGGCTCTTTGCTGTAGGATCCCTGGGGCATGCTCTAACCCACAGCAGAAAAACATGCAGAGCAGCATTATTTTATTCCCTTAGCGCATGAAGAAGGTGGGTAAACAGTGCCAAGGCTGACTGGGCTCCCCAGACAAAATACAGAGCCAATGGAGTTGACTGCAAATTCATGAAATGTGATAAGCTAAAAAGATGGGATCGATAGGTATCAAATTGCTTCTTGCAGAGGAAATTCAGCTGCCTCTTACAGAAATGGAGCCTGCGATAAAACAAGCCATAAGTCTGTATAACAGGAAAAAATGGGCAATCTGCTCCATACAATTAACCCTGGGGCCTGCAAAGCAAACACATCTTCATTTAAATGGAGTGTCTTGCAAATGGTTACATTTCTACCCTTTGTAATAGAGCCCTCAAAATCAAGTAGACGGGATTGTCAGTGACCACAGATTACAGCACAAGGATCTCAGTATAGTCAATCTAGTATTGCTTTCTAGAGAAGGAGATAAAACTGCCTGAACAAGGTTTTTATTGTTATTATTATTTTATTCACATGATTGAAAATGCATTGTCATTAGATCAGCCCAAGATCAGTTTTTTCTTCCAATTTTTCAGTTTGTACATAAAAATGGAAAAAAAACCCAACCCAATTATTAGTATGATTTTAAGGAAAACTTAGTTTTCTTACAGAAAGTAAACCTTAAAGCTTTCTGAAATTGATACTATGGAGTCCTAGTGTTACATATGAGAAGTGACAATCAGCCATCTTCTTATAGCGAAGAACTCTATTGATTTTACCTGTGAGAATGATGTTGTTATATCTTTTTCCCCTCCAGTTAGTATAACAGAAACTACAGAGCTTAATCTGCATTCTAAAAATTCGTTTGGGTAGGTACTAAAAGCTGAACTATACTTTAACAATAAGAGGAACATTCAGAATTTGGTATCACTCGTTGTCACATTTAACTCCAAAAAGTAATTTCTGAAACATACAAGGAACTGCCACAGAAACTGTTACGTACCCCAGAATGGAGGTACCCAGTACTAAAGGCACAAGAAGCATGTGCCAAAGAATTAGCTGCAGTGTGAGGCAAAATATGGCAAGAGTATGCAATATTTATTGCAAAGCAAGAAAGTGATCCTATGTAACAGCAAATGGGCCAGTCAAGCAGAATTCTGTTTGTAGGTAGACAGATAGATTAACAGCACAATAATACCCATGCAAGGACATCTGCATAATTTGCAGGTATGAAAAACTACATTTTATCACTTTCTGCATACGACTATCCTCCATGTAACTGAGAAATGAATAAGGCTTCCAATAAATGCTTTAGCATATGCTCAGCAAATCGCTTACTATCAAGATATTACCAGATTTATACTAATTCAGAATTATTCCCATCATAATAAAATACTGAAACTTCCTTGTTTGCCCTATTACCTAGCTAAAATATGACTTTCAATTATTTTGAGGCTGCCAGTCGTTTCTAAGCTGTTGTTATCCCAAAATGAAAGGTTGAGTTATTTTAGTTTTGTTTTACAATCTCTATAAATAAAATATATTAGGCTAGACATTTGCAGCAGTGTAACTGGATTACTAATGGGCATGAGCATGCTTTTTCTGTCCTTAATTAAGTTCTCATTTCAGATCTGACTTCTTTAGCACAAAACTACCGCTAACAAAAGTAGTATTGAATTATTGCTAAGACATGTATTCATGCAATTAGGAAACTTCTTTTTGAGTTGGAGACTTTTTCTTAAATAACAGAATTAATGTAAATGCCAAATGATGATAATTACAAAAGCAATGGCACACTTTTAATACTCTGCTTAGGGAATTATGAAACAGGAGATCTAGCAAAACAAAGGACTCAGTTGGGACACAGGTATGGTATTTTTAGTTAGATTTTGTTTACAATACTTCATAACATCACATAAGGGAGGAATTTTCTACTTTTCTATTACTTATGTCAAATTAAAGTACCTCAGCAAGGCACCATAGTGTTACTGAGGCAGGATTTACCTTGGTAAGAGCTCCTGTATTGAAAAATGGGTTCTTCACTGGTCTTACAAGCAGAAGATATCATTACTAGCAACAATGGAAAAATTGTTGGCAGTAAATAGCAGGTAAATAAGCAGCTTGTGAAAACCTTATATTTCTTAAAAATATTATAATTGCTTTGCAAAACATTTAAAAACTTTTCTCTTGATTATTTTTATTCACCATTCAGGAAGTACATTTTCAAGCCATTTTGTGTAGCTAGCATGAAATAAATATGAAACTTTCTTGTGTGCTGCTTTTAAGGGCATGGGTCTCTGAGCTAGCTCTCTTCCTAGCAGTGCTCTTTGCATCTGGTCTTTCTGTTTAAAGCCCTTCTCTTCTACTCTGAGCCCCTTCCCACAACATACTTCATAAGATTATTTTCAAACTCCATGATCAATGTTTCCCAAACATTCATCACAACCAGGAACACTGAGAAATTATAGAAAAAGCAGCATCAGCGGTAGCAAAGTTCGTCAAGGACAAGAGTGGCAGCTGTAATCAACAGCTAGAAGGGTTTACTCTGGCCAGAGAACAGCTAACTACCTTTAATTGCTGTCAGGAGCTCAATCCACTCTCCAGAGGAGGTGAGGAGAGGATGTGTATGGAGAGGAAGCAGGTGTTTACAGCTGCAGCCAGTTGTTACAGCTGGTTCTTATTCCTCCATCATGGCAGGACTGAACTGCAGCTGCAGGGAATCATACAAAGACAGATGACCCCCAAAAAGAGAATTACCTTTTCAAAAAGTTTGAGAAAAATAAACATGACAATTTGAGAGGGTGATGCAAAAAGGTTCTCTGTCACCTATTTCTTGCCAAAAGGATGCTAGTCAGCGTCTAGTGGAGGGAGCTGGTCCCTAGACACTCAACAATTCCATTCCTTCAACAGGCTCTTGTAGTATCATTTGAAAGACAGCATCTTACGTGTACACAAGCAGCTTTGCTGGGATTTGTTGCTTGCACAGAATGAAGGGCTCTGTATATGTCAGTTTCATCTGGACTAATTTTCAGCACTACATAAACTTAAGCACAGAAACAGCTTGCACTTACGAAGGCAGTTTTTTCATCAGTCTGGAAGACAACCCCCAGCCATCAGGATGGAGGGGACAACTTGAATCACTAAGCGCTGCCCTTCAGACCTGACTGTTCCAAGGCTGACAGCTGCTGCTCCCTCCTTTGTTTAAGAAGAAATTTCTCTTTCTGTGTTTTCTACCCTGACTTGATACTCAAACATCTCTAGCTCAACTACTTTTCTACTAGTCATAATGCTTCCAATGTCTTCAAAAGTTATAGAAATCACACATTGTACGAAGCATTTACTGAAGTTATAAAACAAAGTCCTTTTTTCTTAGCTCTTATGGAGCTTGATAATGCAGAAGATAATGCAGATACCAGATTTAGCATTTAGATGCCAAGATCACCCTTTAATGCATATTTCATGAATTTTAAAGGATTTTGAAATCTAGTAGAGATGGAGCTTTCTTTTCTGGCAGCCATTTTACTAAACTATATTGAGGATGGACAGGAAGTGTTCTGAATAGGAGAGTTCTCCTCTACAATGGCCAGGAAGACAAACCCATCAGAAAATGGAAACAAAAATTTACTATGAATGTAAGCTAATAATTATATTATTGAGATGGCTAGGTCCTTATTTGATTATTCATTCAAATTCACCTCCCTTTCCAAAGTTTATCTTTTTTGTCGAAAAGTTCTCTCATAGTGTTAACTACTGCAAATATTTCCACTTTATAAAGAAGAGTTACTTCTGAAGAAGTGATGCCAGAAGCCAAGAATGAAATCCTATCTCATCTGAACTTTAATGGATAGTATATTGCCATTATTGCTCTAGCATATTGCACTATTAAATTGCCATTCTTTAGGAAGGATTATTTAAGTAAAAAAAAAAAAAAAAAAAAAGATGTTATGCTTAGTTCCACCAATACTGGAGGGAAAATAATCCCTGCAAGGGAAGAGAACTTCCTTCTGATTAAAAAGAAATGTGGTTATTATACATGATATGACAGGAATCGAGAAAACGATTCCTCTATTCTTGGACTAAAGCAATTCTTTTTTATAAAGAAAAAAGGCAGATGATATTAAGTATAACTTCATTCAAAAACAACAAAGATCCCTGATTTTCCAATGTTTATCTTTCATTTCATCCAAAAAATAACTTATCACGTACTTGATCTTGGCAAAGAGAAGCTCTGTTGATAAAATAATGTTTTGCCAAGTTTAAAGGCATTGGTGTAAGTAAAATAATGTAGGCAAATTCTGTATAGTTAAAGTTAACTGCATTCTATTATAATTACAACGATCACTGCTGTTCTCTTCTAGCAGTCACTAGATGAGACTCTTCATCATTAAAAGAAAACAAGAAAGCAACTCCACCCCTGCCCACAGCTCCATATCCATATATAGGCTTATCAAAAACACAGAATTATTGCCTTACCTCAATTTTTTCCCATATGGTTTCATAATTCTCTTGATGTTGTATATCTTGCATCAGTTGATGAATTAAAGCTGATTTATTTGAGGCAGAAGTCTCATTCTCAGTGGGCTGAGTGACAGCAGTCCTTTCTGACTTTTCTTCAATGTATTTTTTAATGCAAGACACAGGCATACAAAGATCTTCATCAGAGAGAATATCACTGAGAGGCCCAGATTCAATACTATCACCTAAGGAGGACACTATATCACTTGAAGAGCTTGGTGAAATTCTACCCATTTTTTTGTGCTTTTTTGTCTGGTACGTTGGATACATTTCTGAATCTGAGTTCATTTCTGACAGCTCCCAGTCATCAATGTTTTGAATGGTTTCTCTTCGGGGCTTTTGGGGCAGCAACTTTGTCAAATTTTCTAGTTTTAAAGCTAATACTTCAGTCTGTTTGAGATGTGAAGGAAGTGCTAAATATTCATCAGAGCCATACCAGACCTCACCATCTTTACTGGTTTTTTGAGTATTGCTTGGTGTTGAGGAGAAGCTTTCATTATTCTTTCTTCTCAGTAGAAGAGGTGATGAGTTGGTAAGCTCAGAACCAGCTGAGGAAGCACTCTTTTGGCTACGTGTTGGTGAACTAAAAGGCTCAGTTTTACCTTGTGATTGCCCATTTGGTTGCCCATTTGGGTCTCTCTGGTTACAAGAATCTGATGATGCAGAAGAATCTGTTTCTGTCTCCTCCAGAGACTGAGAGTTATGAGAAGTAATTCCATTTTGTAGAGAAGAACGTTCTCTTTTTTTGACTTGTATTGGTGGAGCTGTTTTACACATACCTCCAGGTGTTCTGCCAGTTTTCACTTTCTCTGGAGCGTCGTGAGACTTCTTGTGCTTTGATTTTTCTTTACAGGTGTAGAAAGTAGACTTCCCCAGACTTATGGGACTGTCCTTAAAGTGATTATTTATTGTGTACTCAAGATTTCTATCACCTATTGTATTTAAGCAATCATATGACTGACTAACTGCAGATGGACTGTTAGTGTAGGGTGACTGTAAAGCCAGGCAAAGCTTGGACCTGTCTGGTGGATCTAACAGTGAGGGTGTACTTCTACTTATTTCATTTTTAACTATCTGAGAGATTTGCCTTTTTAAATCATTGGCTTCCATATAATCTTTAAACACATCATCTTTCAGAAATAGACCTCTTTTTGGCAACGTAGGCTGCGTAGGGGAGTCTTCATTATAGTTAAAGCAGTCTCTTATCGACCTCTTAGGAGTTGAGTTTTCACAGTGAGAGTGTTTGATTTTTTCACTGGTGTGCTGTGGAAGATTGCATTCTGGTTTCTTTAATGTGGAAACTGGTTTGCTGTCAGTAGGTAAAACACCGTCTTCAGAGCAAGGTCCTTTAGAAAGAGAGGAGTTCGCAGAAGGAGACACTAGTGAGAGATCATGTGATGCTTTCCTGTCTTTGCTTTCTCCTCCATCTTCTTCTGAAAGAGGTACGTGGGTTTCTTTCTCATTTAATGCTTCATTACACTGGGAAGCAATGGAATCGGTTGCTACTGCAAGTAAACCCACACTTCTGATAAGTCCTGGAAAGTCCTTATCCATCTCACTGTAGTTCCAGGATTCAAATGATTTTGCTTTCCCTTGGCTGGAGGTCATATCATCCAGAGCACCAAGCAAATCCTCACTAGGACTGTAGTCAGATAGTTCAAATGCAGTAATACCACAATCCAGTGACAAGTAATTTTGAGAACATTTGATGGTTAACTGTCCAGAATCATCAACTTCAGTTAAAGAGTCAAGACGGTCCTGAAACAGACAAAGAAATGGTACTTATTTAGAAGATTAATTTTCATATACAGCACACACAAACTAATGAACTATCAGCTTCTATGTTTCACTGTCTAACATCTAGAAAAGCATTCATCACTGACCTGCCTGTTTTTCTAGTACCCTGTAGATGAGCAAACCATTCTGAAGTATTTGGGAATTAAAAATGGCAGTAAACTGAAAAATGCTGTCTGATGCAACGTTACCTAAAAATGGCAACTCAATTTTCTATTGGTATTCTCCTCCTTAAATTCTGCTCTCAGTTCTACTTACTCTGCAGGGGGAACTCAGAAATTCTATACAACAGACTCATAGTATTTCCTGTACTAACTACCTCAAACAGGAGGGAGGGGATCTTGGGGACTGCTGAGTATATCAGCCACCTTGTTAATCTTGTGTTCTCGGAAATCCATGCTGCTCTACGATCTTTTAGTTGATTGCTAGAATGTTGTTTCCAAGCATCATCTAGCAATGACAGACATTTCTTCCCATAGTTATGAGATAGAGGTTGCTAACTACATTTCACTTTTTTGTACCATTACCAACTGAGGATTTATCTGCTGGATATCTGGAGCACAAATGGAGAACAGCCTAAGGAAAAGAAACTGTAGCCGGGAATCCTAAACGTCCTGCCTGCAATGTCCCCTTGTCAGCATCTTCTCAATGGAAGTCCTTCAATCTCAGAAACACAGACGTAGCCAGAGGAGACCATCTCAGGTGGCAAATGAGATTTGCCACCTGAAAAAGATCAAAGTCAAATTAATATTTATAAATATTTGGTGACTCATTTGAAGGACACTAAAAAAATCTGACTACATTAAGATCCAAAAGCAGCCTGATGTATAACAATCACAGCAAAATTATGTTTCGTCAACAGTTTATAAGCATATTTTTAGTAGATGATTTAATGTTCTAACACCTAGGCAGGCCTCAACTATTTCCAGATTGCAACACGTAATTTGAAACCTGATCAAATAATTCTGAAACAATTTCTGTTCTTATTTACACTGGTGTACATCTTAAGTAACTCCATGAAACTATCTAGAACAAGAGAAATTGGCAGAGCATGTCAATTGGACAAAAGAAACTGAAAAGCAGAATTAAAAATAAAAAAGCCAACATTAGCCCAAGCGCTTACAGAAACTACTTAAAAAAACATCATAAAGGACAGAAACTCAGGTTTTAGGATTCTAACTTTAGATGCCTAAATCAGTATACTGTGCCTTCTACCCAGGTTTGGTTTTCATAATGGAGTTTCTTAAAGCAAACTCTTGAGTATCCACAATAGGCTCCTGTCTGAATTATTCTCTGGAGCAGCTTGTCTCACTACACTGCCTAAATCCATAGTTTAAGGACCTTAGGCATCATGCCTGAAGAAGGTGCAATAACCCCACAATCTCTTCATCTCACAATAAACCACTTGGATTTTGGTCTGAACAAGAATAGTCTCAATAAAGAAGGCTATTGTTTGCCATCTTCTATAAACATATAATGTTTGAGCCCTGTACTCTGTCCACCCCACTTGCATTACTCAAAGTAAAAATAAAAAAAAATCCTCCAGCTAAAAATATTATTTATAGAAAAGATCAATTAGAAAGTTATTTATCAACCATAATCTTGGACATTGAAAATACCTTTTATTTAGCACTTTCTATCCAGATGTAGAACCTATGCCACAAATTGTACATTGTCAATAGTCCAGAATTAAAAGGGGAAGTTTCTATAAATCTGTCAGATTTATATTTCGGAGCTGCATTTATTAAGGAAAATAATGACTAAACAATGATCAGTATTACAGCTACATTTTCCCTCTAATCTCGGGAAAAGATTAGAAACTGTAAACCCATATATAAGTCAAAACCCTTTCCAAGGCCCTAAAGGCCTTCATTTCTCCTGAGTAATGAGCTCCATTCCTTCATCTCTTAAAAATGTGTTTATTAACATTAATAAAATTTACAATCACATGCATTAAACCATCTTGCCTGGTCATTTTCCAAGCAGCCTCTTAAACGTGTGCTTCAGAGGAGCATTATTTAATGCCAGTATTACCATTGTTTTATTATTGTTTTTATTTCAGAAAA